>NC_044036.1:202169561-202477096 GCF_901765095.1 Microcaecilia unicolor | reverse complement strand
CACACCCTGTAACTGAGATGAGATTCTCATATCTTGTGTAAGTGTGCAAAGAACTTGCCTTGACTTTAGCCATCCATCTATTTATTCTAATTGACTCTGTACTACCCATCTTGTCCCCATCTATATATCTCCACTTGGCCCCTCGGCTACATGGTAAGCTGTATTATAGAAAAGCATTAGCATCATAACTGTTATTCTGTGTTCTAATGTGTGCTTATTAGGTGTTTCATTGGTATCTTGCTGACATTGTAGTATATTTTTGTTATTTGAATATTCACCCATGCTGTCTATTGTGGTATTTTTTGTATTGCATTGACATTTATCATATTTCTGTTTTATCATTTCTCCTGCAGTGCTGTTAAATGTGTATATTTCTGGTCCTATGGTGGTGGTGGAATGGTCTGCCAGCTGAGGTGGTGGAGATGAGGGACTGCCTCTGAATTCAAGAAAGCATGGGACAAGCACAGAAGATCTCTAAGGAAAGGGAAGAGATTATAGAGCTTAGTAGTTGGTATGGATGGGCAGACTGGATAGGCTGTATGGTCTTTATCATCAGTAATTTTCTGCTTCTATCACAAATTTAAGCATATAGAAGGCAATTCTATAACTTGGTACCTCCTGTTAGGCCAATAACACACACTGAGCACCAATTCTATAATGGCATCTAAGATGCCATTATAGAATTCTAGAGTTGGCATTGTCAAGACCAAATTTAGGGATGAACATTTATGCCAGATCTATGGGAGGCATTAATGCTAGTGCCTAAATGCAGCAGTGGCACATGTAATTTACATTATTCTGTAACTTATATGTGTAGATGTGAACCTCTGCTCTGCTCTGCCCTGCACATGACCCTCCCCTATGAATATCCCCTTACAATTACATGTTAAGCCATTATAGCAAGTAATTATAGAATAACAGATGAGTTCCCTACTACCATTTATGCATGCAAGTGTACATGTCAGAGCCATGGCGGCATTGGTAGCCCACTTGGAATCAGCCTCCGTTGAGATTTGCAGAGCTGTGATATGGTCTACAGTGCACACATTCACTTCTTACTACTGCCTCGAGTAGAATTCCCAAAGCGACAGCCAGTTTGGTCAGACAATTCTGCAGAATTTGTTTGGAGTCAAGAATCAAACTCCACCCTCCTAGGCCCATTCCTCTCTGTTCCAGACTGCACCTTCGCAACAGGAATTGTTATGTTGTTAGAATTTTTGGTTTTGGTTGGCCTTGCCATTGCAAGTCCTTATTGACCATTGTTTGTTGCTTTCGATGAACCTTGTAGTTAGGGATTCCCATTCATAGTAATCAGTTGTCCTGCTTGTTCTCTGAGAAAGCAAAGTTACTCACCTGTAGCAGCTGCTTTCTGAGGACAGCAAGATACAGATTACCACATCCCTCCTACCTCCCCTAGGAATTGAATTCTCCATGCTGTTTTATCCAACTATAGGTTCCACATGAGTTGAGCAGGCAGGAAGGCATGCTACAAGCATGTCAGGCTTGACACAAGATTCTTTTGATCGCTGAGCAGCATCTGAGCTGGGGCTCCATCAGTGACATCACCCATTCGTGATTATCTGTGTACTGCTGTCCTTGGAGAACACCTGCTACAAAGTAACTTTCTATTCTGCACCTAGGGGAGGGTCACACAATTTTACTTGGCAGCAATCATAGGGTCATGATCACAGAAAGGTTCTTTAGATAGTGACAATATTCAGTCACTATCCATATAGCTAAGTGATTTAAGTTAGAATAGACTTTTTGCTGACCCAACTTAAACTATGCAGCTATAAGGATAGTGGATCAACATCACTGGCTATTCATCGAGTTTATAAAATTGGGGGTTATCTGGATAGCACCAGGGCAGTCTGCAAGAATTTTTAGTATCACAAGTACCACTGAGAATGATGGAAAGGGGGTTTATGAGTTTAATGACTGTCACTTAACATATAAACCCCTTAGAATATTGGGATGATTGGGCAGAAATAAGGATGTGGCATATGGAAAGCACAGTAAGGAAGGTTTCTATAGTGATGTGTAAATGTATATTGCACATGTAAATTTGGGTTTAGGGAATACAAACAATATAAATGTAAATAAGTAACAACATACTGTTTCGTGCAGCTTCAAGATTTCTACCCCATTTCTTGTTGCAAGAGGAGAAGGTGCATCCCACCATCTATGACTATGGCCTTCAGCGTTTAATTAGAAAGGAATGTGATTTTTTGCTCAGTGCATCCCCCAAGGGAGTGTGACTGTGCGTGGTGAAGGTAGGCTCACAAGCTGCCAGTTTCTAGCTGTATTTATTTCTAATCATTCTGTATGTGGGACAGACCTTTTCTTTAATTAAGGAAAATGAAAATCCTGTTTTGTACTGTGTGCACTGATACCCTTTTAGCTTTTATTCCATATTTTTCTGTTCTCACCATCATTTTACTTGTGCTGTAGTTCGGTTTGCTAAAGTCTTATGTTACCTTTTGAGAAGTAATTTTATAAAGGTTTCTCCACACGGAAAATCTGTTTTACCTTCAGAAAAGACCATTTTTATAATTATGCAGTCATATACGTATGTAAGAAGTATGCATGCTGAAAAATCACTTATCCTTTTACACAGATCATGTATAGACATTCCAGGGTCATGGTTCTGACAGAGCAGAGCTGCAATGTAATGTGTTTTTAAATACAGATCATGAGAATACATGTGCACACTTACATCTTTTTATGAGGAGGTGTAAATTTTTATGTGGGCCTTTTGTATGCTATCGAGGTTGTTCTGGGCACCTACATTACCTTTATAAATTAGACTTAAAACTGCTGTTAATTAAACCTATGTACTTAATAACCAAAGGAAAACTGAACATTTTTCTTGAGAGTCAGAGTTTTCTGCCGTGTCACAGGCACCATGCCCCTAATCTTAGGGAGAGATTCCATATATGGCACCTGGAAAATCCACATGGAAATCATTTTCACCTAAGCATATTCTATAAGATTTAGTAGTGGTATATATAATACGCTTAATTGATATACCAGCACCTAAAACTATGTGCAACCATTTATACCAACAAAAATGTGGCATAAATCCTTGTGTGTAGATTTAGGTAGACTGGGCCATATCTATATATATAAAAGGCACCACCAACGTTCTATGAAGCCTCCAGCCGGAAGTGTGAAGCGCCAGAGATATCCGGTTTCCCCATGGGTGAAGGAAAACAGCACAGCACGAAATCCCTCTCTCTGTAACAGTGAAGGACTCAGAGGGGGGAGGGGAGAGAGATGCCCTCACTCTCTCTGTAACACAAGCACAGAACAGCAGGAAACTTAACACTGAAGGACTGGACTCGAAGGGGGGGGAGGGAGAGAGGAGAGAGGGGGAGGGGAGGGACACACACTCCCACATGCACACTCTGAAGAAAACCTTGCTAGCCCCCGTTTCATTTGCATCAGAAACGGGGCTTTTTTACTAGTTTATAATAATGCGTGTAAATTTGAGAATGCCCACAAAATACCCATATCGCCACTCATATCCATGCCCCTTTTTGTCTGCGCACATTAGAATTTAGGCAAATTGAGTTACAGCATATGCTTAGCGAGTTATGCATATAAATTCTAATTATTGCCAATTAGTGCTCATTATTGCTTGTTAAGTGCCGTTAACAATGCTGATTGGCTTATTAAGCCTATTAAGTTATGTGCGTTGTTATGGAATATGCTGAGATTTAGGTGCCAAACACTAGGTGCGATATATAGAATCTGGCAGTTAGTGTCTAAATGTAAGTGCTATTTGCACTATAAGGGACCAATCGCCAGTGGGAGGCAGTTCACATAAGTGGCGTGGTTGACACTGACCCCAGATATTCAATGTCTGGCCATTTCCAGTGACCGGCAATGAATATCTGGGTATTTTTGGCCAGCACTAACTTAACCAGCTAAGTGAATATTCAGCACTGGCCAGTTAAGCTGAAAGTGGGCAAAGATAGGACTGCTATTCATGCAGTCTGCTTTGCCCACTAAACTTAACCAGTCAGTGCTGAATATTGCCAGTTAACACGCAATACAGTCAGTTAACTTTTTGGCCCTAACTACGAATCTTCAGCAGAGATAACCGGTTAGTTCATGCTGAATATTTGCGGTTAGGCACTGAAATGCTATTTAACTGGTCAGCTGCCATTTCTAGCTGGTTAAATAGCTTTGAATATTAGCACTTATGCGTAACATTCGTGTTAAATTTAAGATTCTTGTTTTAACCCATAAAGCTTTTTCATTTAGACCAACCATCTTATCTGTCTTCTCTCACTGTACCATATATACTCATCCCCCCCCCCCCCATCACCTGCACACTTGATTCAAACCATCATGTTCTGCCCAATCCAAAGTCTGCCCATTATGAATCTACTTGACATTCTGCATTCTTTTTTTCTATCACAAAAATTATGGAATGATCTTCCACCTAATGTTTGCTCTGAACTGTCTTTTGCCAAGTTTAAAACTTTAAAAAACATATTACTTTAGACTGGCTTATAATGTCCCACTATTTCTCCCTGTCCCTCCTTACCTCTTTCCGCAGTGGACCAATGGTTTGGATGGGTCATCTGAGTACTCTGTTTGAGCAGTAGAATTGACCTATTGGTCAGATTGTATGGTGTTCTTGTATGTCTGGAGTCTCACTGTCCTTTTAACAAATGGCATTCTTTTTCGTATATGTGTATATTGTTTTATTTATTTGTTACATTTGTATCCCACATTTTCCCACTTATTTGCAGGCTCAGTGTGGCTTACATGGTACCGTAACGGTGTTTGCCAGTTCCGTTATGAACAAATACAAGGTGATATTATGGTAGAATAAGGTTCAGGTATGATGAGTACTTTGGGGGAATTTAGGGGGGAAGAGGAAGAGTTTGGGTATGTCCATTACAGTCTTTGGTTTCGTTATGTCGCAGATATCAATGTTTTTTAAGTTGGGTCAGTGGGTTATGCCTTTCTGAACAGATTTGTTTTTAGGGCCTTTCAGAAATTTAAGTGGTCGAGCATAGTTTTTACTACTTTTGGCAGTGCGTTCCATAGTTGTGCACTTAAATAGGAAAAGCTGGACATGTAAGTTGATTTGTATTTGAGTCCTTTGCTGCTTGGGTAGTGGAGATTTAGGTATGAACGTGATGATCTTGTAGTGTTTCGAGTTGGCAGGTCAATGAGGTCTGTCGTATATCCCGGGGCTTCGCCGTAAATAATTTTGTGAACTATTGTGCAGATTTTGAAAGCAATACGTTCTTTGATTGGGAGCCAGTGCAGTTTTTGTCTGAGCGGTTTGGCGCTTTCAAAACACGTTTTTCCAAACATAAGCCTGGCTGCTGTGTTTTGTGTGGTCTGAAGTTTTAGATTGCAAACTGCTTAGACCCGCAAGTCAGAACTAACAGTATATCAAGTTTTTATATAAACATAAACATTGGGCACTAAGAGGTATTCTACAAGCTTAGCATACAACCCACATACAGGGGAGTTCTACATATGCTGCCGAACATTAATTAGGCGCTATTTCTGCACCGAATTCTCAGTGCGGAAAAGCGTTTTAACAGCTGTGAAGTGCCGAAATGGGGCAGAAACAGCAGATCCACATGAAAACATGAGCCCATTTATAGAATAGCACCTAGGTGTTTCCACGTAGATTTGCAAAGGGGGTATTGCCATGGAAAGGACACAGGTGGGGTCAAGGGCATTCCCTTAAAATGTATAGAATAGTGCAGTTGCAGACCCATCTTGCATGCCAGGATTTATACCTGGTTTCAATTGGTGTAAATCCTTGCTCTCAAAGTTGAGCGTGGATTGCAGTACTACTTGCTATTCTATAAAGTGTACTGACCCCAGAATACCTGTTATAGAATACCGTTCAGTGTTGGTGGGGAGGGGTTTCAGCACCAAATTTTGAGCACAATTTACTGAACCAACCCCTAGGGTACAACTGTATGGGGGACATTTATGTGAGCAGAGCATGAGTGGAAAAAAAGGAGGAAAGTAGGGTTTCTGATGACACTTCCAACACATACTGAAGAAGGCATAAGGTCAAAATCAATGGAGAATTTATTATAATGAGAACACCTCTAAGACTCAACACGGTGCTGTGTTTCAGCATTGCCACCTGTGTCAGGAGTGTGTAAGAATGCATAAATATATACATATAAATAAAAGTATTCCCATAAAATGACACATAAAATAGATAACAGGTTATAAAAAACATGATAAAACAGTATCAACCCAAGGTAAGCATCTGCATAGAAGCACACGGATAACACACAAGAAAATGGCAATATTGGGAACACTCTATGAATAAAAGCATAACGAGTGAAGTGAATACATCATATATATCTACACAGAAGTATATGAGTTACATAAAAGTATCCAAAATAAAAACAATAGCAAAATCAATATCAAAACATAAACCAAACAATGAGGTTTCGTGTCAATCTTCACAAATATAAACATAGAGGAAGAGAACATGGTAAAATTAAAAGAAAATAAAACCAGAAGTGAGAAATACCAGGCTTACACACTTATGTTTTGAGATAACCACAACATATGTAATAAAACTAACTTATGAAGAGTAGCCAAATGATGCCTGGAAACAAACAAAAGGCCTGAAAACTCCTATTGTATGGAGTCCAAAATTGGAAAGACTTAGCAGCATATGAAACCAGCACATAATTGGGGCAAGCAGCGTTGAATTATAAAATTGTGTGTTGTAAAGATATATATATCAAGGCAGGAAAATTGTTATATATATAACAATTGTGTTATCCATGTGCTTCTATGCAGATGCATACTTTGGACTGATACTATTTTATCATGTTTTATTGTTGTTTTTTATAACCTGTGATCTATTTTATGTAACATTTTATAGCAATGAGGGTCCTAAAAAACAGCAAGGCAAACGATCTGCCAAATCCAACGTGGAAAATGAGACAATTGTCTTATATATGGTATCTTTAATAAAATACTTTTTGGTCAGATCAAGATGGCATCCACGGGAGGAGCTGCGTTTTGAGGCTCTGAGACACGAGAAGGTCTGCCTGGCATTTTTCCTTTCCCTACCCTAATTATGGTTAAGAGGAAAGGAAAGATCGGTGCTAAAGCCGCTCCTAGCACTGGGGAAACCACATCGCTAAAGCAGCCTACCTTAGAAGTCTTTGGACTACAAACGTTGGGACCACAAGTTTTTGCCCAGGTTGGATCCCCGAAACAACAGCTTACCGGAGAACTTGGCGCGGAGGCGATATCGCTGAGTCCGCCTAATAGAGTTGCGCCGCCGAGACCGGGTGGAGAGACGGACCCTACAGGAGAACTTCATCTGGATAGTTTTGAAGCTGGCAGCGGCCCTGTGGGATTTTCGACGCCAGACGCGGCGACGTCTGAGCGCAAGGCGGGAAGAGTGGAGAGTGTACCCGCTTCCATTCAGACGCCTTCACCAGCGAGACTCGGTGGACTAATTAGACCAGCAACTGTTACATTGGATACCCTATGGGATGCCATCCAGACAATGAATGTTTCCCTGCAAAAGATTTCATTTGAATTGACTGCTGAAGTGAAGGATGTTAAACATTCTCAACAACTAATGGAGTCGAGAACGGCGAAGCAAGAGGAGAAAAGTGAGTTAAATTCTATTGCAATTAAAAAATTACAAACTCTAGTTGACAATGTTCTTATGGAGAAAGAAAGGGACCAAAGGAAAGTAGAATTTTTGGATAACCAACTTAGACGAAACAACTTGTGATTCTTAAACTTTCCTAAAAGCCCTCTATTACCTCCATTAGAGATGTTACAGAAATATTTCCTAGAAATCTTAAAGATTCCAAAAGAAGCTTTTCCTCCGATTGTTAAAGTCTATTATATTACTGGAATTAAAACAAACCTGGAGATTGCTCCAGATTTAAATCTCACTCAAATTCTTGAAACATCATTAGAGACTAACTGAACGCACTACTCTCCTGGTATCCTTTGCATTCGAGACTGATCGAAATAATATATTTCGCCTTTACTTCAAATTTAGGGAAGCTCAATTCTTTGGCTCAAAGATACAGATTTTTCCTGACGTCAGCAAATCTACACAAAAGAAAAGGCAAGAATTTTGGGGGCTTAGGCCTCGAACTCTCTCCCTGGGAGGATCATTTAAGCTGAAATTTGCATGCAGATGTATTGTTTCTTTTGGTAATGTTCATTATGTTTTTTTTGATCCAGAAAAATTGAAGCTCCTATTAGTAAGTAAAGAAAGCAGGGATCTTCAAGCCTTGGAGGCATCAGTAGGGAATTGAAACCGCAGGCAAACTTGTGATTCTGTCCTCCTTAAGTTTATTGTAAGAGTTTCTTTACTCTTTTTGTTTCCTATGATCAATACCTTGTATCTTGATCGTTTATAGTGGACTAAGTAAGAAAGATATTTTGAAAATCCATGGAAATGTAATGGATGATTCTTTAATCTTTTGGATGTATTTCCTGATTTCTATACATTTATTATTGTGAATGTATTATTTTGAAATTTAATAAATAAAATAATAAAAAAATAATAATAATAAAATACTTTTTGATGTTATGTTGATCTGCTGGCTCATTTTCCACATTTTATAGCAATACTTCTATTTATATGTGTACATTTATGTATTCTTATAGACTCCTGATGCGGGCGGCAATGCTGAAACATGGCACTGTGTCGAGCCTTAGAGGTGTTCTCATTACAATACATTCTCCAATCATTTAGACCTTATGCTTTCTTGTTTTTGTGTTGGAAGAAGCATCATCAGACACCCTACTTTCCTTCTTTTTTTCCTGTGATTATTCATAGTGGTGTCTTCATTCCTCCACCTCTGATGGTTTTCTCCAGAATATGTGCAGGACATGGGCAGGTCCCACACCTAATTGAATAACTTATAGAATACTATAAGTTATGTGCTAAAATGTCAACATTTATGCCTACCTTTTATATAGCGTAAGTGTTGGCACCTGAATATTGGCATGCAAATGCTGATTTATGCTGTATGCTATAATGAAATCGGGATACCCAGATGCTTGTATGGAATTTACACTTGGTGCCCTGTATTTTAGCACCCAAATTTGGATGACCTTTATAGAATTGCCCTCTGTATGTCCTTTTGGAGGTCTGGATGTACTGTTTGGAGCGGAGGCTTTTGGAAGATTAGTCTTTTCACTCAAGAGACTGCATTTACACACTTTGAAGGGAATTTCTGACCATCTCTAGGAAAAGGTGACTAACACCCCCCCCCCCCTTTTTTTACAAAACCACACTAGCGGCTGCTGGTGCGGTAATGCCAACACAGCCCATTCAAAGTGTGTGTCGGCATTGCTGCATGGCTTTGTAAAATGTGGGAAGTACAGTAGCAGATCCAAAATGTTGAGCGTGGCTGATTTTTCATAAGCAGTCTGAAAAAATACCTGTTTGAACTTCTGTAACTTTTTAATTTTTTTTCACATGAACAGATGGGTATTATAAATTGTTCGCTCTAAAAGAATTCAATAAAATCTCATTTTTTTGTATCTTGGGACTTTAGTCACCTTTTTCCAGAGATGGTCATGTTTTATAAACCTTTTTCATGCTTAGACCATGGATTTGCATGCATGGAAGGTCCCTTACAAAATTAGCTAATGTCTAAATTATGCGTGGTACAAGGAGGTATGTGTTTGTAGACTAGGCATGCTCAGGAAGCAAATTGGATGGAGGATGAGCGGATTCACAATTTATGCATGTATTTTATAAAGTGCATAGGTATTTCATGTAACATTTACATCTCCTCAGATAAATATCTGCACCTTCAATGTAGGCATGATTTTGTGTTGGGGGGTTTTTTAATAAAAAATGTGAAAACTAGGTGGTGTCCTGCCCAATTAACCTTGGCACCCTGTTAATAACATTACCCTCATTTTGGCTGTGAGGAATGTGGTATATTTTATTCCTTTAGAGGATCCCCTCCCTTGGTTGGCACTTGTACAAAGAGATGTCCTACATTAGGCTAAATAAGTGTCTGATATCAAAATTACACCAACATAACCAAATATATACAATTTTTGTGAAAAGCTACAGGAAAAACACTGGATATTTTCATTGTAATAATAATTACTACTACTACTACTATTTAGCATTTCTATAGCGCTACAAGGCATACGCAGCGCTGCACAAACATAGAAGAAAGACAGTCCCTGCTCAAAGAGCTTACAATCTAATAGACAAAAAATAAATAAAGTAAGCAAATCAAATCAATTAATGTGAACAGGAAGGAAGAGAGGAGGGTAGGTGGAGGCGAGTGGTTACAAGTGGTTATGAGTCAAAAGCAATGTTAAAGAGGTGGGCTTTCAGTCTAGATTTAAAGGTGGCCAAGGATGGGGCAAGACGTAGGGGCTCAGGAAGTTTATTCCAGGCGTAGGGTGCAGCGAGACAGAAGGCGCGAAGTCTGGAGTTGGCAGTAGTGGAGAAGGGAACAGATAAGAAGGATTTATCCATGGAGCGGAGTGCACGGGAAGGGGTGTAGGGAAGGACGAGTGTGGAGAGATACTGGGGAGCAGCAGAGTGAATACATTTATAGGTTAGTAGAAGAAGTTTGAACAGGATGCGAAAACTATGCTAAATACAGGAAGATCCAACTGCTGTTAAGATGTGTTATTTTATCACTAATTCATACTATTTTAGAGCAGCTCCCATTTTATGCAATGAGACCAGGGGCCGTGTTTACTAAAGTGCGCTAGCATTTTTAGCGCATACTAAAAATTAGCATGCACTAATGCTAGAGACACCCATAGGAATATATGGGTGTCTCTAGTGTTACAGCATGCTAATTTTTGGCATGTGCTAAAAACGCTAGTGTGCCTTACTAAATAGGTCTCCTAGTTACTAATAACTGGGGTTAACAGTAAAATACATCTTAATGGTAACTCACATTGATAACTTCCCCCTTAATATTCTAGTTGTTTTTGCTGGATTTCCTGTCTATAACTGAAATCCATATTATAAATGAAAGAGTATCTCGTCCAGCACATATTCTGAAGATTTTTCTTTTTTAAAAATAAGAATGTATGCTTAAGTTTGATTCCATTCTTATTGTTTTAGGATTCCTAGGATATAAAAGATTAACAGACAAGTTAAGATGAAGAGTCACCTAAAGATCTAGAATTCTAAAGCCTCAGATTCAGTCTCCTCAGTCTTTAAAATCTGAAGCCATCTTCAATCTTAGAGTTTGCAAATTAGAAATTCAATACATTGTAATACAATGAATACCAGCAACATAAAATCTATTTTAGCAAGCCTGAGGCACCAAACCTTATCCATTTTTTTGAATTCTTGGCCTCAGGCTATTCTACTAGAGTACAGGAGGTTTCAAATGTTAAGCAGGCTTGCGTCCTAGCTCTGTCCTTGAATTATAATTCAGAATGATACTGGATTCTTCTGACTACTTTGGACCCAAACTGATGGAGATGAGCTGGAAAAAGTCGAAGTGGCCAGAAACATTCTGCATAAGAGATGAAGGGAACTCAAAGCACATTACAGTAAAGCAGATGAGTGTGGGAGTAGCATTAAAGAAGTTAAACATCACAAAATAAAACAGAAATACTTGTCAGTTCAACAAGTACATTCAGTACAAGTAAATTAGTGCTACTCATTAAAGTTTACTAATTAGCAAAGAGCATAGAATTTTTATTTTTTACCCTGGGACTGAAGCACTGTACCCTAGATTCTATATAGCATGACTTAAGTTGCACGCATAAATCCAGTCATATCCTAGATTTGCTCAGTCAACTTAATTACTTAGGGGTCCTTTTACTAAGCTGCACTGAAAAATGGCCTGCGGTAGTGTAGATGCGTGTTTGGGTGCACGCTGAATTATTTTTCAGTGCACCTCCAAAAAATGCCTTTTTAAAATTTTTGCCGAAAATGGACATGCGGCAGAATGAAAAATGCTGCGCATCCATTTTGGTCCTGAGATCTTACCGCAAGCCATTGACCTAGCAGTAAGGTCTCATGTGGTAACCGGGTGGTAATGATCTATGCGCATCAAATGCCACTTGATGCACGTAGCTGCTGTGTGCCAGAAAATAAGAACTATTTTGTGGACATGCGCCAAAATTGAAATTACCATAAGGGCTAAGTGGTAACGGGGTAGCAACTCCAATTTGGTGCACATTGGGAGCGCGTAGGCACCTATCAGGCTTATTTTCGAAAGGGATCGCCGGCGATCTTCCGACACAAATCGGGAAATGGCCGGTGATCTCTCAAAAGTGGCCAAATCGGTATAATCAAAACCCCCCTTTTTGACACCATCGCCGCTTTCCCGTCGCCGAGCCGGCGAAAGTTCAAGGGGGCGTGTCAGCGGTGTAGTGAAGGTGGGACATGGGCGGGCATGGGCGTGGCTAACAGATGGCCGGCTTCAGCACATAATGGAAAAAACAAAAGTGGCGTTAATGAGTATTTCGCCGGTTTTACTTGGTCCTTTTATTTTCACGACCAACCTCAAAAAGGTGCCCCAACTCACCAGATGACCACCGGAGGGAATGGGGGATGACCTCCCTGTACTCCCCCAGTGGTCATCAACCCCCTTCCACACTAAAAAAAATAAAAACCTTTTTTGCCAGCCTGTATGCCTGCCTCAAATGTCATACCCAGCTCCCTGACAGTATGCAGGTCCCTGGAACAGTTTTTGTTGGTTGCAGTGGACTTCAGGCAGGCGGACCCAGGCCCATCCCCCTACCTATTACACTTGTGGTGGTAAGTGTTAAGCCCTCCAACCTCCCCCCAAAACCCACTCTACCCACATGTAGGTGCCCCCCTTCACCCATAAGGGCTATGGTAATGGTGTAGAGTTGTGGGGAGTGGGTTTGGGGGGATTTGGGGGGCTCAGCACCCAAGGTAAGGGAGCTATGCACCTGGGAGCTATTTGTATATATTTTTTAAATTTTTAGAAGTGCCCCCTAGGGTGTTCGGTTGATGTCCTGGCATGTCAGGGGGACCAGTGCACTACAAATGCTGGCTCCTCCCATGACCAAATGCCTTGGATTTAGCCGGGGTTGAGATGGCTGCTTTTAGTTTCCATTATCGCTGAAAAACAAAAGCGGCCATCTCAAACCCAGCGAACTCTGGCATTTGACCGGTCCAAACCATATTATCTAAAGAAAAGATGGCCAGTCATCTTTTTCGATAATACGGTTCCGGCCAGCTGTTTGCGGCGCCTCCAAAATAGATTGCCGGCAATCTCTTTTGCTGGCGCCATTCGATTATGTGGCTTAGTAAAAGGGCCCCTTAATAAGCCAATCAGCACTGTTAATTGCCAGTCAATAAGTAATTGACACTAATTGGTATTAATTAGAATTATGTGCAGAACTGTCTAAGTGTATTCTATATTGTGATGCATGTAAATTCTAAGTTGCATAGTTGAAATGGGGGCGTGGCAATGGGCATGAAATGGGTAAATGGGTAAGTCATGGGCATTTCTAAAATCTATGCGTATTATTATAGAATACATCTGGTCTATGCCTAATTTAGGCATTGGCATTTACACCAAGTTTTACTTGGTGTAACTGCCCACAATAAAATTTAGTCGTGTGGATGGGTGCTCGGTGTATTCTATAAACCGCATAGAAATTTAGACTTATTCTATAAGGTATGCCTAAATTTAGGTGTACTTTATAGAATATGCCTATGCATATTTCATTGTGGTGCTGATGTTTTTAGTTGTGATATGTACAATCTAGTCCTTTATCCCTAGTAAGTGTCTCAATAGAAATGTCATTTATTTTGCTTTACAATATCCCATAAAGCAATTATTAATTTCTCTCATCAGTATTTTAGTGTATTCACAAATACAGTATGTATATATCTGTATAGATTAGATAGATCCCTCCTCATCTCTCCCTTCTTCATAAAACTGCTGTATGTTTGGCTGAAAATCCTACTGCAGGAGATAAAGCTATTTGATGTCAAAAGGGACAACCATTAAGCCAGGGTAAAACAGCTATTTGTTCTATCCGTTTTTAGAACTCTTTGAAAGTGAATTTGTTGGTTAGCCAGGATTTTCAGAGCATCAAATTACTTTCTCTCCTCATAAGCATGGCTGGGAGGATGCTCGCTGAAAGCTTGCTGCTGAAATCTGTTTCTGCTGTATAGGAGAGGTACTGTCCAGCTGGTTCAGCACAGCAAACAGCAGAATTTTCTCTGATCATAAGCCCTATACATTGTCAACCACATATGAAAAACAATACCTCCCTTTCAGGCATCCAGGCAGGGCTGAACTTCATATTGTCTGTCCCTCTGATCCTGTAGAGAAATCCTCAAAATAATATGTCTCAGGAAAAGTAATTCCCCAATATCTCTTGAGTTTTCTTTGAGCAACATCCACTTAATTATCACTTTTTACCCCCTGGGATTTTGTTAGAGAAATTGCCTGCAGCTTGGCATCTTCTCTTTCTACAAATAAACTTCAGAGAGTCAGAAAATGAATCACTATGCAGGCACTTGGGATCAGAATGGACGTAAACCGTCTCCCCTCCTTCTCCTCCTCCTCCTCCTCCTTCTTCTTTCCTTGTCACAAATCAGTGACAAGGTGTGCAGCAGAATTCACAGATGTGTAAGAATGTGACAGGAGTCACAATATGAATGGTGTTTATCTCATAAGAAGCAACTACAGCAGACTTACTTCCAATGAGGATATTGCCATCTTTTAGAAGAATGTTACCACATTATAAAACAATCTTGAGCACTCTCAGGACTTGGGAAATCATTAACCATTAATTACCATGATAGCGGCCACTTTTTTCTTGCTCTCCTCCAGATGTTTTTCCCTTTCCTGCAGCCATCACAGCAGCAATGAATACAGGTCCAAGTATGTTGGTTTAATGTTTCTTCCAGACAAACCCAATAGGTTCTGCTTATCTAGGACCCAACACAATTTTTTAAAACTAATTTTTGTATATAGTCAAAGTTTATTACAGCACAGAGAAAAAAAAGGTGAGAAAATGGCAATAGGAATAACATGGTGGCATACAAATGAACCATACCTACTCTAGTCCAGGGCTTGCCAAATCTGTCCTTGGGACCCCATATCTGATCAAGTTTTCAGAATATCCATAGTAAATGTATGTGAGATATATTTGCATATAATGGGAGAAGTGCATGCCAACTTATCTCATGCATATTTATAATGTATATGCTGAACACCTAACTGACTGTAGGGTCTCCAGCACAGGTGTAGAAAGCCCTCTCATGGGTAGTAGTGAAAAAGAAATCATCCATGGCAAAGAAATCTATTTATTAGATAACAAGGAAACTATATAATGAATTGGTAAGAACCTAAAGGAATCTTAAGAACAGTGAAATTAACAATCACTCAAAGGGAAAATGGATGACATACTGAAGGGTATGGTCAAAGTTAATAGCATAGTTAGGTCTAGATAAGGTTTGGACAAGTTTCTGGAGGAGAAGTCCATTGACATTAGCCATGCAAGCATGGGTATTGCTACCTCCTATACCTGGGAGTGAGTAACAGTGAGGCATCTTCTGGTTAATTCAAAGTAACTCAGATTGACTACTGTCTAAGACATCATGGCCTACTGGTCTACTGGTCTAGTTCAGCGGATCATGTCTTCTATTCTTATTTTTTGCATGGATTCTACAAGTAAATGTAAGAATAGCAGTTTGACAACTATTTTTTTCCATGTCATAGCCATTCTTACAGGTAAATTGTATTTGTTTTCTATATCACAGGTATCAATAAACAGTAGTTTAATTTGGCTAATACATGTGCTAATAATTGTCCTGTGTACAGGAATAAAACAGAATGTAAGTAGATTCATAACAGAAAAGTACCGAATGTCCCACATTTACAGCAGAATCAGAACTGAGAACCACTAGGAAAACCCAAATCTGTCTAAATAAATAAAGCTGAATATATCACAATAGTTATTTATTGAGGACTGACTGGGTACCAAGATGGTAGATGCATGACTGCAACGCGCTCTGCTCTCACCTGTAGCTGCTACCTTTCTTTGGTACTTTTCTTCTTGGATTTGTTTGTATTATTTTTCAACCTGTATGGGTAAAAGAAGAGGTCAGACTCGTACCTACCCCACGGACAAGCCTGTCTTGGTGGCTGTAGGATCAATGGATCACTTTTCTGTGAACAGCTCATCCGGTGCAAGGGCTTTGCTACAGGGTGAGGTGCCAAAAAAACCCAGCCATACTCATGGTGGAGCAGGAAGATGAGTAGCGGCTGGGAGAAATGGCCAGCGCTTCACGTTCTGGGTGTGCTCACCCAACAGTGCTGGCTGTGGAGGGAGCCATGGCAATTGTGCAAATGTTGAGGTTGTCTGTTCCCATTGACAGGGAAGGCCCAAAGCCAGTTTAAGAGTCTTCAAGGGTACATGTGAGTAAGCAGCAGTTGTTAAAAGAGCTTCATAAACTGGCTTTGCTGGGCAAACCAAAATTGATTACTTTGGATGTTATTTGGGAGGACTTAACAAAGTGGGATACCTGTCTTTCAAATAAACTGGAACTAATGACCTCCCAATCTGTTGTGGATCAGGGGGCATTAGTTGAGGTTCAGCAGAAAGTTTCATCTTTGGAAAAAGATCTGAGTTCTTCTAAAGTAGAGGTTAAAACAGTTTCCGACTTACATCTTGCATTGATCAAATATAATGTGACAATCCCTCGTAAGTTGAAAAACCTGAAAAATACATTATGGAAGAAAACTTTGTGATTTGTGAATTTTCCCAAAGTTGCCTCTGTGGCTCCATTGTTAACTCTCAAATGCTACTTTTTTGAAATTTTGAAAATCCCAGAGCAATCGTGTCCTCCTAAATTTAAGGTATATTATTTACCATTAGTGATCAAGATACTGCTCCTGCAATGGATGTCTCTTTTGATGAATTGAATATGACTCAGATTATTATAGGTGAAGATTAAGAAGCAGTTCCTGCCTCTTTGATAGTAAATTTCATATTAGAACCTGATAGAGACTGGGTGTTGCATTTATTCTTTAAGAAGAGAGGGGGAAGATTTTGAACTGCCTAGTTCGAGTGTTTCTGGATGTGACTCATACCAATCAGAAGAGACATAAATTGTTTCTTGTTGAGTTTTGTAAGTGGGTGGATTATTTTGGCTGACCTTCCCATTTAAATGTGTAATTAAACTTGATTCAGATATACTTTTTATGAACAAGCTCATCTGTCACGAAATGCCTAGCCACCCGCCTGGGGTTACTCTGCTGCCAGTTAAAGGGTCTATCCCCAGCACAGCTCAGGTCCTCCTGCACCTGCCACTTGTGCTCTACACTAGCACCCTTTTTTCACTGACTGGGTCACAACCACCTCTGGGTGAGTCTCTCACTTTCCAATTATTCCCAATGATTTCCAGGTTACTGGGGCCACATTCCCAGTGGTCCCACAGTTCCCAGAAAGCACTCACAGACCCAACACACAAACCACCAGGATTCTTTATCAGTCTAGACAGGCAGAGTCAACAAACTAAACAGGTTTATTGTCACACTGGAACAATGAACAAAAAAAATGTGCAAATAGCAAATAGTAACAAGTAACTGAAAAACATATCAATTAGAACACTAAGAGGGGCATAATCAAAAGGGGCGCCCAAGTTTTCCTGAGGACGTCCTCGCAGGATGTCCCGGCGAAGGGACGGGGGACGTCCATCTTTCGTTTCGATAATACAGTCGGGGGCGCCCAAATCTGGAAATTTAGGTCGACGTTAGAGATGGTCATCCTTAGACTTGGTCGTCTCTGATTTTCGGCGATAATGGAAACAGGATGCCCATCTCAGAAACAACCAAATCCAAGCCCTTTGGTCATGGGAAGAGCTAGTATTCATAGTGCACTTGTCCCCCTGACATGCCAGGACACCAACTGGGCACCCTAGGGGGCACTGCAGTGGACTTCAGAAATTGCTTCCAGGTGCATAGCTCCCTTACCGTGTGTGCTGAGCCCCCCAAAAACCACTACCCACAACTGTACACCACTACCATAGCCCTTATGGGTGAAGGGGAGTACCTAGAAGTGGGTACAGTGGGTTTCTGGTGGGTTTTGGAGGGCTCACATTTACCACCACAAGTGTAACAGGTAGGGGGGGATGGGCCTGGGTCCGCCTGTCTGAAGTCCACTGCACCCACTAAAACTGCTCCAGGGACCTGCATACTGCTGCGATGGACCTGAGTATGAAATTTGAGGCTGGCAAAAAATATTTTGAAAAATATTTTTGAGGGTGGGAGGGGGTTAGTGATCACTGGGGGAGTAAAGGGAGGTCATCCCCAATTCTCTCCAGTGGTCATCTGGTCAGTTTGGGCACCTTTTCATGGTTTGGTCATAACAAAAAAAGGACCAAGTAAAGTCCAAGTGCTCGTCAGGGACGCCCTTCTTTTTTCAATTATGAGTCAAGGATACCCATGTGTTAGGCACGCCCAAGTCTCACCTTCATTACACTTCCGACACGCCCCTGGGAACTTTGGTCACCCCCGTGACGGAAAGCAGTTGGGGATGCCCAAAATCGGCTTTCGATTATGCTGATTCGGGCGACCCTGGGAGAAGGACGCCCATCTTCCGATTTCTGTCGAAAGATGGGCATCCTTCTCTTTCAAAAATAAGCCTGCAACTAAACATTTATATACTGTCTAAACAGTACCTTGGAAGGTAAGGACATATAATTCACTGAGCCTCAGCAAAGAGATCTGTTTCTCTTTCTTTCCAGGCTGAAACTGAAGCAACAGCCAGCATCTGCTGAGTAATTTCAAATTCCAGGCCAATCAGAGCCCAGAACAGTCAAGTTTCAAATAAAAACTGGTTACATCACTACAGACACTTCCTATTATCTGTGTGCCAACTAAAATAAAGAGAAGTCAGTCCTCTGTAACAGCTTTAAGCATAAACATGCACCGTCTGCTGGCCAAACTAGAGAAATACTCTTCAGAATTAATTTAGGGCCACTTTTACTAAGCTGTGGTAAGCCCAATGTGGGCTTACCACTCGCTAAACAGGAAATATTGCCAGGCTACCACAGTAGCCCAGTGGTACTTCCCACCCCTAGTGTGCCGTCATATCCAGCGCTACAAAAATGTATTTATTTTTGTAGTACAGGATTGTACCTGGTAGTAATAGCACTGCCCGATTACCACCGGGTTAGCATGGGAGCCCTTACCCCCATCTCAGTGGGTGGCAGTAAGGACTCCCCCCCCAAATGGCCATGCAGCAAGTGCTTTACTTGCCGCATGGCCATTTCCTGCAGGAAAGAGAGACTTACCTTTTACCCTCTGCAGTAAAGGGGCCTTGGTGTGCGTGAAAAACATGCATGAACGCCAGTGCAGGCCCCCTTTTGCCACAGCTTGGTAAAAGGGGCCCTAAGGCATGAAAATATCCAATACATTTTACAGGCTTAAAACACATTGTTTCTTCACGTCATCTAAATGATTTTTTGTTGTCTTTGGTGGTAACGAGAATACCTACTGTGACTTCTATTCCTTGAGATAAAGAAGTCTGCTCTTTGTTATTGCATGCATATCTTTATATTTTCTTTTTTTTAGTTTTTCATATAATTGTGTGACCTGCCTTCCCTGGTAAGGCAAGCGATGTTGGCTGTGGGTTCTCTGAGAGTTGATTGTCAGTAGTCGTGGCCCACACTCAGGAACTCCCTGCCAAAACCGGAAGGAGGTACAAAATAACTAACCTCATCTCCCGTCCTCAAAGGGCGGGAGAGGAATAAAAAACTAAGTTTAGGATATATTCTGAATTTGAATAAGACCAGTTTGGATAATTGCAAAACATAAATTTTATTGGTGTCCAAAACTTATGATAACTTTTTAACACAAAATTTTCTGTTGCTTAACTCTGAACACTTAAATAATAGTACAACAACTTCGCTTGAAAATTACAACAACATCAGATAAGTTCCCCTTTTTTGCATTTACTTTTGGCTTTCTACCCACCAGTTGCAACTAGTTTCTTTACTGTTTCATTTCCTTACACTTAACAAGAATTTGATACTTTGTTGTCACTTTTTGTCTCCTTAGGTTAAGGACTCCGGACTTCCCCTCAGGTAAGTATAGGTTTAAAATTTATTTCCCAGTTACTTAGCAGGTTTTCCTCTTCTCCCTGGAATCGCTGCAGGTCCAATCTTTCTTGCGTGGGAGCCCATGAATGCTGGATTGGACTTCACCGGTGCTTCTTTGTAGTTGCTTTCTTCTTCCTAAACCTCTCTAAAAAAAAAAGACTGGAGGCAAAACCCTAACTTCCCTGTTTCTTCCAAAAACTTCTCTATGATGACTTTAAATAGGTTTCATAATACTGTGGCCAGCTCACTAATTTAAACAAAACTAATTAAAATATTTTTACCTTTCCAATCTATTTCTCACTGTGTAGTCCCTAATCTAATGATGCTGGAGGAAGCTTTTGCACAGACTCTTTGCTCCTCTCACAGTCAAACCTTTCATCTTCACCCTGTCACTCAACATTCTATCACCAAATCAGCATAAAACACTTTTGCAAAACCTCTCCTTACTCACAGGTAACTCTTCTCTGAGGAGAAAACTGATAGCATCTGGTTAAACTCTGTTTGTAATATCATTAATGTCTAAACTCTTTCTACTATTTAAAGAAATTCAGCATCACTATACTATGAATGTGCTGAATATTCCAACCTGCTGTCTGAGTTAATTGCACTCACCTGCACACAGACTCAGTCAAATAACAATGACTTCTCTTTCCCAGTTTTAAAGCCCACTTCTACTTTCTTCCGTCACATCCAAACCCCCCTCTCACTTTCCCCCTGTCACTCTTCTCTGTTTCTCATTCAGCACTTACTGTCCTGACCCACAGCCATTCTCCTGTACAGGTCACTCTCAAACTAGGTCTCTTTCACATTAAATCTTTTCTAAATGACTTTAACACTGTTTCATATCTCTCTCACACAGAGCCTTCAAAAACACATCCTTTCACTCACAGTGCTTCAGCTTCTTCTGTTAACTGCCAGCTGCTGTTGCCAAGCCAACAGAAGCTCAGCTCTTAGCAAATTCTAAGGACCTGCGCTGCTGGCCACAACGGAACTCTGGGACAACTTGGGTAATTTTATTTATTTTATTAACCCCTAGGTTACAATTGTACCTTGGATACCTACTCCTTTTGTGGACTGCTAAGGATGAATATATATATATATATATATATATTTCTTTGAATGAGGTTTATTTGCTTGCTATTGTAATATTTCTCACTTCATTCTGTACCAAGTGATTTTTGGTGTAATATTCAAATTTATTTTAAAAAATAAAGTTTAAAAACAATAGTTATTTATTTGTAAATATTTTCAAAATAAACATTTAATTATTTCAGAAAAAAATCCTGCTCAGAGCAGAAAAGTATATAATACAGAAAAACAATAGCAAATAATATTAACCAAAAAATATACAAGATCTATATCATTCAGTCTCTGCATCTAATCAGCAAAAGATTCAAAAGCAGAGTTTCTAAACCATACTTTACTGCTTACAAAACTAACTATACTCCACAAATTATTTTCCCTTCAGAACCGTGGACAGAAAAAGCGGGAAGGAATCCTGTATTGCAGGTAAATCAGAGCAGAAGCAGCTGCTAGTTATCAAGAACAGTCCCAACTTTATCAAATCACTTTTGCCATATGGACTCAAAAGCAACAACACTTTTGAAATGGAGATGTCACTATTAAAGAAAACAACAGATGAATATTCATGCAGCAAGGGCTGGGAATTGGACAGCAGCAGCCAGGCATGAACAACAAACACTTTAGCACAAAGCATATGAAAAGATTTTTTTTGTGTCTCCATAATAATCTATTTACTAAAATGTACTTTGTAAGTTCTCTGAAGCATCTCCTAAACTATAGTGCTGCAAGGAAATAAGGGGCAGACAAGGGACTCAAGAGGGGAAATAATCAAGTACTTCTGTACTTATGTAAAGGGATATGTATGGGGAAAGGGAAATTTACATGAAACCAGTGTTCCTTTCTAACATACAGGGGTCCCTTCACCAAGCTGCTTGATGTACACTGATTTCCCCTTTTTACCGCAGTGGGTAAAAGGCTGTCTTTAAAAAAAAAAAAAAAAGAAATGGCCACGTGGCAAGTTGCCACTCGGCTATTTCAGGGGGGAGCACTTACCACCACCCATTGAAGTGGTGGTAAGGGCTCCTGCACTAACTCAGCAGTAACCGGGCAGCATGCAGCACTACCCGATTACCACCAGATAATCACCGGCGCTACAAAAATAAAAATATTTTTGTAGTGCCAGAAAGTGGCGCGTGCTGGAGGTGGGAACTACCACTGGGCTGCTGTAGTAGCCCAGCCCAGCAGTAGTTCCAGATTAGCAAGCTGTAAGCCTGCGTTGGGCTCACCGCTGCTTTGTAAAAAAAAAACCCCACAGTGCCATATTTCACATTCCTGTCACTACTCCATTGCAACAGCCTTTATGTAATTGCAGAAGCAAAGGCAATTCTTTTTCTTCAAGGTAATTGTCAACTAAAATTTGAGTCATCTGCCTTTGAAGCCTGTCAAACATTGCAAGAGCATTCTACATGGTTGCTGAGATACAGATGCATCAGCATTTTTTTTTAAACAAGCATAGTTCTGGCAGCCTTGTTGTTCTTGGTGAAATGCAAAATTCTAGGAAGATTTGGATAGAAGCACTGTAAGAACAATTATGAGATGTGGTGACATTTAAAGAAGGGACCTATGTGCTATCCAAAGCCCATTTATAATATCATTTATAGATTACTTTCATGTTGCTATAATAAATGGTGTCATAACCTACATAGAATCCATTTCTTCTAAAGAAATTGTGTTGCTCTTTAGCCGTTATTGGCCTTACTACGTTTGAAATATTGTTTACAAAACAGAGCAAAATAAAGTATATACTAGCCATATTATTACATTACATTATATTTCCACTTCTTATATTCTGCTAAATTCTGAAAAAATTCTAAGGGCTTCTTCTACAAAGCTGCACTAGCGATTCCCACGTGGCAAATGAGAGAAAGCCCATAGAAATTGAATGGGCTTCCTCTCATTTGCTGCACCATGAATCGGTAGCACGGCATTGTAAAAGAGGCCCTAAGTGGATTGCAATCAGAGAACTAGATTTTCTAGGAATGTATAATCTGATTCAAATTAAACTATATATTAGAATTATGATTATGTTTATTGAAGCACTTATATACTGCCATTCAGATAGTACAGTGGAGGGATAGCAAAGCTAGAAATAAACAAGAAAAAAAACATGGTTATAGCTGCCAGAGAATGACCTGGAGCTCCTGTATCCACATCGAATGCTTGAGAATATAAGTGGGTCTTCAGAAGACTTCGAAACTGAAGATAGGATAATTCTACTTGAATGTCAGTGGAAAGGAAATTGCAGAGAGAAGATACTATAGAAAAGAAAGCCAAATGGTGAGTGGATTCAAGTCTAGTTAAGTGCAAAGGGGGGTAAAAAGATGGTGACCAAAAGAGGATCAAAGGTGTGGGAGGGCCTATAGGGAATAATGAACAAAATAAAAAAGTTTTAATGGTCTTCTTAAAAGCAAAGATCTTATTTCATTAGTTAATGAGGACCAAGCTCCAGCTGTTTGATAGGCAAACGTAGAAGAAAAAATCTTTGATGTAATACCTCTAGGATTCGGAAAATTTTAACTATTTCAATTATGAGTGGAATTGTCAAATTGTAACAGGCTCTGAGGTCTGTGTACTGCAGAATTAATAGAAACTAAATTATAAAGGCCACAACAAAAACTTCAAGTGTTAAAAATGTACTTGAAGAAATTTCATTACAATTAATTCAAAGATCACAAATCCTAAATTGGTCTTTCCTGTCTTCAATAGTGGATATCAGAAGCAGGGTGGGGGAGGAAGCTTAGGGAGTCTTTAACAAAGGCGCGAGTGTTTTTAGAACACACTAATGATTAGCACTAGAGACACCC
Source organism: Microcaecilia unicolor (assembly GCF_901765095.1). Taxonomy (NCBI): domain Eukaryota; kingdom Metazoa; phylum Chordata; class Amphibia; order Gymnophiona; family Siphonopidae; genus Microcaecilia; species Microcaecilia unicolor. The sequence continues at coordinate 202,453,120 of NC_044036.1, read as the reverse complement.
ATAGGAATATATGGGCATCTCTAGCGTTTATTACATGCTTATCTTTAGCGTACGCTAAAAATACTAGCACACCTGTGTAAAAGAACCGCTTAAAGTCAAGCTGCAAAAGAAAAAAAAGAGTAATGACAAATTCAAAAAGTAAAATTAGAAATAAGTTTGTTGCTACTTGAGCCCTTGAAGATAGACAGATGCCCGAGTGCTGGGTGAGTGCTTCCAAGTTTCTGATATGAGGAGTTGGTTGGTCATTGTGTTCCCTTCCTGTTAAAAATTTAAATTCAAGCTGCTGCTCTGGCAAGATGTGTGTTCCTGCTTGAGTCCATGAATATGAGTAAACAGTTACGATATGTGTGGAGATAATCATTGGGTCCCCTTCCCATCAGGACTTTAAATTCAAGCATTATTGTGGCTTGCAGCCTCAGGGGCATTCTTGAAGGGATGTGACCAAAGCAGAATGCCCCTTGAACACTGATGGAGGCTAGTGTAGAGTCCTTCTTGGAGTACTTGTATTCAGAGCATTTTTGGAGTGCAGTATGGAATAGAGGGAAAATAAAAGCTACAGAGACCATGGCATACAAAAGTGAGAGGTATTATACATTATTTTTTTCTTTTTTCTTTCTTTTCTTCTTTTTCATTCTCTTCTCATTGAGCCATCATATTATTTGTTCTGATTATAGTTCGTGCAGCTCTTAGTATAATTTGTGTGATTTTATGCATTTTTTCATTTTGTTTGTTTTTTGCTTCCTCTTTTTAATCTACTTGGATGTAAGCCATATTGTCTCTTCTTTTGTTTTAATCAATGAGATCCTAGAATGTATTGAGATCTTTCATGTACTACTCATATTCCTTGCCTCTAGTGGGTAGAACTTTACCATCTTTATGGACATCTTCTTATGTATTATAATTCATTTTAATGTTTATTACTTGCATTTTTATGTGAGTACTACTGGTTTTATTTTGTTATGTTTGTTATTTTAGTTTAATGTACAATGTTTGTATATATTTTTTTAGACTTCTGATGCAGGCCCAGTGGTTGAAACACAGCCCATGTTAAGTTGAGTGTTGGTTTATTAAAGACTGTCATCAGCACCAAATAATTCTGCTGTGTGTGACTCAGACACCTTCGCTATATTGTTTCATATTAACTGGAGAATCTTACCCAAGTGTGTAATTTTATGACGGACACAATAACCAACTTGGAGGAAATCAACAAGGATACTACTATGGAGACTAGACTGGTTCCTGAAACCCCAGATGCAGACTTATTCAGGCTTTGAGAATTAAGTATAGTCTTATTCTCCATTATGGATCACAGACTATAGAAAATATGTTGAAATCAAAGAACCTTTTGTTCTTTAATTTCTCTGTGTGAGGGATTCTATAGAACTGTGCTCCTCTTCCTTGATAGTACTCTTTCATAGTGTCTGAGCCACCTTAAAACTTACAGTCCTGCCCAGGGGGGAAGTGACAGGGAAGAGGTGGAGCCAGGAGGGCATGATCCAGGAAGTATAAAACCTAAGGTCATAGCTAGGTTAAGGAGGCCCAGAGTGAAACAGTGACACCCCACGGCATGTGCCTCCACCACTTACATGTGAACTGCAACTGCTATAGTCAGGTAGGCCAAGCTCCATTTGGAACCTTGCAGATTTTGTACATTGACTTGAATAATTTCTAGAGACTTCCCTGGTAACTTTGAGGAACCAGGCCAGGAACAAGTAAAGTGTGCTACTGTACTGAGAAACAATATGGTGCACAGTGGCCCTGCAGGAACAGGCCACACGAGGACATTGTTACATTTTTGGGCTAATTTTGTTACCTTTTTCTTCCTACCTGTGAATGGAACAGGACCCCTGACCTAAAAGGTTTAATAAATGTTCTCTTCTGTTACCTGCAACTGTTGTTTGGCTCTGTCTTATCTGGGCACCAGCCCTGCCCTCATTCATGTTACCACACCCTGTTACTGGATTGCTCTCTGCTAAGATTTTGCACTGCAGATTTTTTAAGGAGGTGCTGAACTCACTAACCATGGGAGTATTTCTATTTCAAAGTATTAATATCTGTTTGGGAAAGTACATGTGGCAAAAGAACAGGAGGGAGCCATTGATTGCTTCTCCAAATAGTTTAGACTTGGCAGGTTTTCTTGAATCTTCTCAGGAAAATTTCTCAGAAAGGGCTACCGTCCCAGTAATATTTTCCATGGAAAAGGATAGAATTTCTATTTTAAAAGCTTACTTTAAGAAAAAAGATTGTCCGTGGATAAGTGGTCCAGGTATTCATGGAGGTGTCTAGAGCTACCTCAATGTGCCATAAGGCTTTTCTTGGTTTAAAAGATAGCATTTTGTCTGTAGTGGCTAACATTTTTTTCTTAGGTTCCCCTACAAAAGATTAATATCTTATCAGGGTACCAGTTACACATTTCTGGATCCTGGTTACCTTGAAAGATTTCTTTTGGATTAAAAAAAAGTCTTGGTTAGTGGGTGCAGGGTATAATTGGGATATTTAATATAAAGCAGTAAAAAGTTTCTTTTTGAACCTATTTTCTTGAATCTATTTGCTTTGTTTCTTCTCTTTCCCCTTAACCTATGCTATTTTGATGCCTTTTCCTTGTATTGGTGAGGGTTTCCCTATATTTTGTTTTCTTTTTTTTCTCAAAGTTTCCTTTTTTTCTTGTCCAATATTGTTGTAATATGTAAATAAAAATAAATAAAGGAAATAAATAGAAAACTAAACCATGAAGACTGAGGGGGTCTTTTACAAAGCTGCAGTAACGCTTTTACTGCGTGCTAATGATTAGATCACACTAAACGCTAGAGATGCCCATAGGATTGACAAACCCTCTACAGCTGACAATACTGTTGAGACGCTAAGTACGGCTTTATATAAACATTTATTTGAAGTTTAAAGCCTTAAAAATAAGAAAAATTTATATAATTAAACAAAAAAAGACAACGACCAGTGACGATATGGGGTATGTTTAAGCGACACTGAAGCTGCATAGGTTGCTGTCTACCCATGCTGAGGTCTTTAAGAAAAAAACTTTTTCTGTACGCGATAGTGACAGGCAAACCTTTGGTTACATGTGACCATAGGAATATATGGGCATCTGTAGTGTTAATACATGCTTATTTGTAACATGTGCTAAAAATGCTAGCATGCCTTTGTAAAAAGGACCCCTGACTTTTGTGTGTATTTTATAATACAGTGGTAATATAATAATATGGTAAGCTTTAACTCTCCCCATAATATTTATGACTATTGTTGAGTTGTCTCCATCTTACTTCAGAACTCAACTGCTGTCTCTTCAGTATTGTTTCTTGGTAAATGGTACTTTAACTAAAATATTTTTAACTGGTTATTTGCTAGCTCTGGCCACCTCTAGTTACAATATTATATTGTACTGGCTGAATGTATTTAAAAATACAGCAACAAGGCCAGGAAGTCAATAAAAAGTACTGAAATAGAAGACAAAAAGCAAGAAAGTATTTATAAAAGCAGACCAGAAATTGCAAACACAGGAGGCAGATGGTGTGAAAGGTCACTAGGAAATGCAAGTCAATACAAGTGCTGTGTATGGAAGCTGAGCTTAATGGAACATTAGTAAAAGAATCGGTTGTTCTGCTAGATTGCAGTGAGCATTAATGGAGCTGAAAAATACACACAACTAACAGAAAAGAAAACAATGTGGATTTTCAAACATCTAGTTCCATAGAATTTGCTAGACTTTGAGAGTTTAGTGCAGTATCTACTGTCTTAAAAAAAAAAGTGCTGGACGGCATATTATCATGCTGTCATCTATCCATCATAATATATGAAGCAATGTAATATGTCACAACAAATCCATACAATACATTGATGTATCTGCATTAATTTCTGGCACAGCATTACAGTTTCTGTTTTTAATGCAGCATTTGGATAGAGGGCTGTGAATCCTCACATATGGATGACATTACCAATGATGATCAGCTCATGAAGCAGTACCCCAGCTATTTTTTCCAGAAATCTTTAGATAGGGGTTCACCATGTAAGCACACCAGTTCCCACCAGCTGCTGTTACATGGGACTTCCTCAATCTTATCTTTTCTATGCTGACCTCTTTTTTTTTTATCATGGTCACTTCAGTGTCTTAGCTTTCACTTTTTTCAGTCATATTTGCTGAGTAGTTTTTTCACAAATACCTAAAAGTATCTCTTTAAGATTTTCATTGTTTTTTGAGTTTCCTTTCTTTTTTCGTGTTAGCTTGGCCTAGGCCATTTTTAGACCTTCAGTTCTTGGTTGGGACATTTTTGTCATTGAGTTGTTTGATTTTTCTGTGGCTAATTTTCTGGATGATTTCTCACAAAAGAAGACCCCCAGCAGCTTCAAGAGGTATTCCTGGTAGAACAGGACCATATCTGTTATTGATAGGCATTCATGGTGCTCTAAGTTTTGGAAACTTACCATGACCCTTCTCACAGTATTCTCTGTTCACGGATGTCAATGAGAAGGATCTATGGTAGAAAAAAGCAAAGAAAAAGGTTTTTTTGTTGATAAGACCAGTCCAGTAGTATTGGCATCAGAAGCTTTGGTCTCCATAGATCCAGGAGATTTATTTATTTAATAAAACTTGATATACCACTGAGGCCTTAACAAATAAGCATAACGTGGTTTATAAAATAGAAAATCTAAAAAACAATATAATATATTCATAAAATTCAAATATTAAAACCCAAGCTTAAAAATAATAAACCTAAAAAAAATAAGAGGTGAATTGTGTTATAGAGTAGAAGATCTGAGTACATAGATGGGTCTTCAGTGCTTGTTTGAAAATGTGGAGAGAAGGTTGGTTACGGACGTTGGAGGGAAGATTGTTCACCGAGTTGGAGATACGAGGCCGACCGGTTTTGACCTATCGTACTGGATTTTTTTCATCTGAGAAGGAGAATTTGATAAGAAGTTTTACAACAGATAAGTTGGATTAATTTTGCTGCTGCATAAGTTGAATGGAAGAACTATAGCATTATTGAATTGTGGATGTTTGGGACATTAATGAGACTTTGATAATCACAGTTTCACAGTAAGTGCAATAGAACTTCTTTTCAATCAAGACTTTAGTAGGAACTGTGAAGTGCAATGATGGGATGGTTGGTTGTCTTAAATTTTCCCAAGGTCCTAGGCCAGACTCCTAAAAAGACATGGAAGAAATATCTTGTGGAGATTTTGAATTTACCTGACTCTAATCTACCACCTTTTAATAAAGTTTATTTCCTTCCATCAAGAAATAAGAATCTCCAGAAAAAAGTTACGTTAAATATATCAACATAGGAATAGCCATACTGGGTCAGACCAATGGTCCATCTAACCCAGTATCCTGCTTCCAACAGTGGACAATCCAGATCACAAGTACCTGGCAGAAACTCAATTAGTAGTACCATTCTATGCTACCAGTAGCAAGGCAAGCAGTGGCTTCCCCCACGTCCATCTCAATAGCAGACTATGGACCTTTCCTCCAGGAACTTGTCCAAATCTTTTTAAACCCAGATATGCTAACTGCCATTACCACATCCTCTGGCAATGAGTTCCAGAGCTTAACTATTCTTTGAGTGAAAAAATATTTCCTCCTATTTGTTTTAAGAGTATTTCCATGCAATTTCATTGAGGGTCCCCTGGTCTTTATACTTTTTGAATAAGTGAAAAATTGATTGATCTCTATCCGCTCTCGACCACTCAGGATTTTGTAGACCTCAATCATATCCCCCCTCAGCCATCTCTTTTCCAAGCTGAAGAACCCTAACCTCTTTAGCCTTTCCTCATGTGGGAGCAGTTCCATTCCCTCAATCATTTTGGTTCCTCTTCTTTCAACCTTTTCTAATTCCGCTTAATCGTTTTTTAGATATGGTGACCAGAGTTGAACATAATACTCAAGGTGAGGTTGCACCATGGAGAAATACAGAGGTATTATAATATTTTTGGTCTTACTTTACATCCCTGTCCTAATAATTCCTAGCATCCTGTATGTTTTTTTGGATACCGCCACACAATGAACAAAATATTTCAGCATATTTTCTACAATGACACCTAGGTCTTTTTCTTGAGTGCTGACTTCTAAAGTGGACCCTAGCATCAGTTAACTATGATTTGGATCATTCTTCTCAACACGCTTCATTTTGCATTTGTCTACATTAAATTTCCTCTGCCATTTGGATGCCCAGTCTTCTGGTTTTCTAAGGTCTTCCTGCAATTTTTCACAATCCGCATGTGTTTTGACAACTTTGAATAGTTTCATGTCATCTGCAAATCATCTCCTCAATATTATAGTCATCTAGTGAAGAGGTCTAGGCTAGAACAACATTATTAGTAAGCTGTGTATTGAGCAAGACCTTAACCTGATTGTACGTCTTTACTTCAAAAAGTCTACAAGTTTCTGTCTAGGACAGAGAATTTGGATATACCCCCATGTATCTCATTGAATGCAAGAGCGGTGTAAATTGTTTCTATCTGTGCTCATATTCCAATGTGGTATATATCATTCAGTGTAAAAAATGTAACGAAGGATGCTATATTGGAGAAACAGGCCAGATGCTTAAGACAAGATTCAATTTACATAGACATCACATGAACAATACTGGTGCCAGTAGGGTTCCCACACCTGTTGGTCAGCATTTTACAGGACCAGGACACTGTACCAGTGACTTCACAGTGAGAATCCTGAAAGGTAACTTTAAAACCATACAAGAACGTAAGACCTTTGAAGTCAGAATGATTGAATATTTTAACACCCAACAGAAAGGACTTAACAAGGATCTGGGGTTCCTAACCCATTATAAACCATAAAGCTGTATGTCTCTGTTGATCACCCCACCCCTCACCTATCCACACCCATCCTGTTAGAATATCAATGATATGCTTTGATGTTCCCATGCATACCTCCGACCCACCCCCATCCTCCCACCCTGTCAAACTGTCATAGTAATGCTTGAATGTTTTCACTTATATACACTGTCAGCTAGCACATTTGCTTATTTCCGATCTGACGAAGAAGGGCAACCTTCGAAAGCTAATCAAGAAATGTATTAAGTTATGTCCAATAAAAAAGGTATCATCTTATTTTCTTTTCCATCTTTTATTTTGTTTGATTTTTATTGATAATCTTAAGAGTGGACTAACACAGCTACCACACTCCTCTATCTGTGAGACAAAAGACTTTGTCAATAGGAGCTAAATTTTTTCTTCATTATACATGTAAATGTTTGATTTATTTTGCTGGGGTTAAATACCTACTCTTTGTTCTGGAACAATTAAAGTATTTTCTTGATTTAAAGAAAGCTTTGAGTGAACTAGATAATCCTATACCTTCTTTAGAGACTGAAAAAGAAAGGAAAGAAGAATGTAACATTAAGCTATTTCTTAATTGGACTTTAGTTTTCTTTGGTTTAAGACTCCACCCTGTTTTATCTCCACTCCCTAATAGAATTTTGGTCTATAGTGACTGAAGAATTATCATTTTTTTTCTTTTGAGAATTATATTTAACTTTTAGTTAATTATGGCGTATTCCTGTCAATATTTCTGTATGCAAGTGGACACTTGTAAATAATCTTGATATTTCAATAAATATAAAATGAAAAAAAAGAAAGCTAATTATCTTACCTTACTGCAGGTGAGTACACTTGGATTATAAAGAACATGAGAATCAATAGGTCACATGAAGACATCCTTCTCCTGACCCTCATTTTCACGCCATGTATCCTCTAAAGGTACAATTATACAAATCTGATGGTTATTTTTTGCCTATGGAATCTCTAAGCATTTCACATGTGTTTTGCTACTACAACGTAAAGCAAAAGATAGATTATGTTTACGTGAAAAAGATTTAAAATAGAAAGGTATTTTCATTCATATAGGATCTCAAAATAAAACAGTGGAACAGTCCAAATGTTCAGCTGTTTTGATGTGTGGGATAATATGCCATCAATAACACCTCATTTCAGATGTACGTGAACTACTGAAACATTACTGAACAATACCCTGATTGAATGCTTTTCTAAACACTACAATTATTTTAATTGCCCACTTGTCAATCTTCTCGCCCCTTGGTTTAGCTTTAGGATGTTTAGATCCTTTTTCTGCATAAGTACTGACAAAAATTATTATTTAAAGGGGTAACTTGATAAAGATTTTCCCATATGAAAAGCCTCTTTTACAAATGGAAAAGGCCTTTCATAAAATTGCATGGACATACATACACATAAAAAATATGTGTACCAAAAGATTGCACGTACTTCTATGAGACTGTGCCTAGGTGTTTCCAGAATACTTTGGGCAGAGTGGAGGCAGAGTTGTGATATATCCACATATTTTATAAACTACATGGTGTGATATCATGGGCAAGTGTTTGGGCCTTGAGTGTCCTGGAGGGGCATAATGGAACAGAAACGCCTATCTCCATGGGCGTTAATCCCCGAGAACGGGTCCGTGAAGGGGCGGACCGAACCGTATTATCGATAAAAAATAGACGCCCATGTTTTATTCGCCAATGTGTGAGCTGGGCGTTTTTGCTTTTCAGCGATAATGGAAAAGGAAAGTGCCCAGCTCAAAAACGAATAAATCCAAGGCATTTGTTCGTGGGAGGGGCCAGGATTCATAGTGCACTGGTCCCCCTCACATGCCAGGACACCAACCGGGCACCCTAGGGGGCACTTTTACAAAAACAATAAAAAAGGTAAAAGAGCTCCCAGGTGCATAGCACCCTTCCCTTGTGTGTTGAGCCCCCCAAATCCCCCTCAAAACCCACTGCCCACAAGTCTACACCATTACTATAGCCCTAAGGGGTGAAGAGGGGCACCTACATGTGGGTACAGTGGGTTTGGGGGGGTTGGACGACTAATAAGCATTAAGCAGCACAATTGTAACAGGTAGGGGGGATGGGCCTGGGTCCACCTGCCTGACGTCCACTGCACCCCCTAACAACTGCTCCAGGGACCTGCATACTGCTGCCTGGGAGGAGGGTATGACATTTGAGGGTGAAAATAAAAAGTTGTGAAACATCATTTTTTTGTGGTGGGAGGGGGTTAGTGACCACTGGGGGAGTCAGGGGAGGTCATCCCCGATTCCCTCTGGGGGTAATCTGGTCATTTAGGGCACTTTTTGGGGCCTTATTCGTGAAAAAACAGGGTCCAGGAAAAGTGCCCTAAATTCTAGCTACAAACGCATCCATTATCGGCGAAGGGCGCCCATCTCTGTTCGGGTGATAACCACGCCCCAGTTCCGCCTTCGACACGCCTTCGACACGCCCCCGTCCACTTTGTCCGCATCCGCGACGGAGTGCAGTTGAAAGCGTCCCAAATTCGGCTTTTGATTATACCGCGTTATTCGTTTTTGTGAGATAAACGCCCATCTCCCGATTTAGGTCGGAACTTGGGCGTTTTTCTCGTTCGATTATAAGCTGGCTGGAGTCCTGTAAACAACAAGTGAGGCAGCTTCAAGAACAAACAAAAGCCTTTTATTCAGGACAGTAATGCAAGTGTAACCTGTGTCTCACCCCGGGTTAATCTCCGGTACCCCTTAGGCACAGATCCGGATTTTCAGCTGGGGCCTTGGGTAGACTGTTCACAGGTGGGTTCCCCGAAGCTCCCTGTCCAAACACCAGGCAGCACAACAGGAGGGTTAAGGTTAACTGGAACTTTATTGAACTGTAACAAAATAACAATTCTGTAGCAATGATCTTCTTTAGCACAATCAGTAGAGAGATAGCTCACGTAACTGCAAATCAAATCTCAATCATCAATGGGCACTTCCTTTCTTCACCCAGTAGGAGTCTTAGTAGAGAGCATTTTTCTCTTTCAAGGCTATACACTTAGGCACAACCCTGCAATGCCTACCCTGCAGCCAGATGGAACACCAGGGCTAATTTCTTCTCCCAGCCAGCTCCTTAAACAAGCCAGGTTGGGGCCCCTTATGTTGCTATCTTCATCCGTGGGTGTTACCGAATAGTTACACCCGGCTGTGGGCAGAGTTCATCATACCCTGAGCCCAAGTTATGGGCCAGACTCCCCAATCAGTCTGCCTCCTGTACCAGCTTCTACGAACTTGATCGCTATTGTTCCCCTCTTGGATCAGCTTAACTGGAGTTGGCAATTCAGGATTCCCCTTAATTTTCTAAGGGTCACTTGGCAGGGGGCACTGCCTTCCCAACAAAGAAGCCCCCCCGAACACTAGTCTGCCAATCATATTTATACAATATATATTATACAATAGTCCAGAAACTAATTACCATCTTAGCATATCCCACTAACCAATCATCTACCTTTCTATTCCAACACATCTGACTTCCATCCTATCAATTATCAGTTCATACCCCAATTCTTAGAATAAAACTTATACCACCGCATCTGACCCTGAGTCACAAAGTCATGCTATCTTCATCCTCCTACTAGAAACTTTTCTCCCACCATACCTTCTGACACAAATTCCATCCCCCGCCTCATGCTATTTCAGCAGTTTTTTGTATCACATATCCAAACTATAACCAAGCCATCTTTGCTGTACCAGCTGACCTATGGTTGGCTAGCAGACTGTTCCCAACTTCCCCTTTTCACTATCTAAATATAATGTGGTTTCAAACTGTATGAAGCACAGGAAATCTTTACACAAAGATTAATATAAATCTAAATATCCATTAAAGTTATCTCAATTACAGGACCATTCTATATACATGTTCTTATCTACTAAAAGCTTGTATCAAAGTTTACAATCAATAAATTCTTAATCTGTCTTGTATAATATCTGGCCCTAGACATGACCTTAGCATTGGTCAGCAAAAATATTTAAAAAAACAGGATGTTTTCCATTCTCGTGACATACCTCCCTCCACAAGATCTTCCATAACTGTCTCTACACCTATACTCACACACATCTGTGTTTCAATGAAGGGTCCGCTTCTACTTCTCCCATCGCTTGCCCAACAAATCACACTAAATGCGTAAACATGTTTTTAGTCAGGAGGAGTGTGGGTCACATGGCTGTCCTTGCACAATTTTACAAGGCTTCCCTGCAGCCTGATCTAGTTAGCAAGGATTGAAAATAGCAAACAGAATAATTGGGGGGAGGAGGATGAAATAAATCTTACAGGTATCCCTTGTTTCATTATTCATAGGGGTGCTCTGAACATACAAACATTAGAGGTCTGAGATCCCCACCCCCCCCCCCCCCCCAAAGTTCTCTACATTGGTAAGATCCCAAAACAGTACAATACATTTATGCTGCTTATACTAGAAATAAGCAGTGGATTTTCCCCAACTTTTCTTTTAGGAAGTTATCCAAACCTTTTTTAAGCTCCGCTAAGCTAACTGCTTTTACTACATTCTCTAGGAATGAATTCCACAGTTTAATTACATGTTGAATGAAGAAATATTTTCTCTGATTTGTTTTAAATTTACTACTTAGTAGCTTCATTGTGTGCCCCCTAATCCTAGTCCTAGCTGCTTTAGCCTTTCCTCATAGGGAAGTTGTCCCATCCCCTTTATCATTTTTGTTGCCCTTCCCTGTACTTTTTCTAATTCCACTATATCTTTTTTGAGATGCGGTGATCAGAATTGCACACAATATTTGAGATGCGGTCACACCATGGAGCGATACAAGGGCATTATTGTTGGATTATTTGTAGTAAATAATTAGCAGATTTTAGTACACACAGCTTCAGCTTTAGAAATGTTAATTTCTTTCTTCATCTCTCTCTCATTCACCCCTGAATAATTCACTGCTGAGTCACTTTAAAGTTGAAGTAACAAAACATCTGTTTACTCACAGTTTGTAGTTATATTATAATCAGACAGGCTTATATATACATATTACTATACATTTGTATTATCAGCTCCTTCCATGTGCTTAGATGGTAATGGATGCTCACACCACCATAGATCCTCTCAGGTTAGGAGAGATCATGAGCTCCATGTGCTCCATGTGCTGCATCTGACCCCCACAGGAAGTTGCATAGCTGTGTGACCTCTCTAAGTAATTCACATCAGAGGTCACAGAGTAATCACAGAGAAATAATAGGTGACAGGCAATGCATGTAAAATACAATACATTCCAACAAACCCCTTCTCATGCATAACTGTCATGCAATTATTTATTCATACAAAGTCCAAGCTTTATACGCAGATTCACAAAATGTTCTCTGGGTAACGGTTTGGTCATGATGTCAGCTGTCATCTCACTGGTGTGACAATAGTGTAGACTGATGACCCCTTCTTTCGCCAACTCTCGCACGTTGTGGTATTTCGTTGCGATGTGCTTGGTGCGTGACTGAACCTTGTCATTCTGTGACAGTCGGATGCAGCTCTGATTATCTTCCATTATCTGGATTGGTCTCTGTTCAGCTATTCCAAAATCCAGCAAAAGTTTTTCAATCCACATCAGTTCTCTGCACGCTTCCGATACGGCCACGTATTCAGCTTCTGTAGAAGACAAACTCACAATACTTTGTTTATGACTGGCCCATGAAATTTGTACATTTCCATACATAAACACATATCCACTTGTGGATTTATAATCAGAATGATCCCCTGCCCAATCTGAATCACAGTAACATATTAGTTTTGGATTACTATTGGCTGAAACCTTTAATTTACAATCAATGGTACCTTTTAAATACCTTACCATCCTTTTAACTGCAGTCCAATCTGATTTGGTAGGTGAGCTGACCCTTCTGCTCAAAATTCCTACTGCATTTGCTATATCAGCCCTGTATGTGGTAGTTAGATATAAAAGCTTACCTATGGCTGATCTATATTGGATGTTATCTGGTAAAGGTTCTCTTACTGTTTCATCCTTCAGAAAATCAGTGATCATGGGAGTGCTTACAACTTGGGCATCTTGCATACCTAAACTTTCAATAAGCTCATTTATTTTCTGCTTCTGGCTTAGAAGATAAGAACCATCATTTTGTTTCTCAATTTCTATACCAAGATAGTATGACACATTACCAAGTTCTTTTATCTCAACATTCTGGTTTAAACACTTTACAATGTCCTTGTACTCTTGCTCACTTTTGCTTGCAATGAGCAGATCATCAACAAAAGCTAAAATGTATGCATATTGTCCATTTCTGCACCTAGTGTACAAGCATTTATCTGCTTCACCTTGCTTAAATCCTAAATTGGTCAATATTTCATGCAATTTTTCATTCCAACATTTTGCACTTTGCTTTAATCCATAAAGACCTTTGTTTAATTTACACACTAGCTGTCTTTGTTTTGTATTTATGAAACCTGTTGGTTGTTCCATGTACAAGTCTTCAGTTATATCTCCATGAAGAAACGCTGTTTTCACATCAATGTGGTTGACTTGCATGCCTTTTGAGACTGCAATGCTCAGAAGTGTTCTTATTGTCGTGTGTTTCACTACAGGTGCAAACACTTCATCAAAATCTTCTCCATATTTTTGAAGATATCCCTTTGCGACTAATCTGGCTTTATACCTTTCCACTTTTCCTTGTGCATTCCTTTTTAACTTGAATACCCATTTGCATCCTATAGCTTTCTTGCCAGGAGGTAATTTTGTAAGAATCCAAGTATTATTTTTATCCAATGCATCAATTTCTTCTTGTGCAGCTTTATGCCATTCAGCAGCTTCTTCTGCTGGCATTTTCTCAATCTCATCCCATGTTAAGGGCTCTTGAGCTTCTGCTGACTTTGTTAGGTAAGACAGTCTTGGGGGTGGAACACCTTTGTTTTCCCTGGATGAGCGTCTGACAACAGGTTGGTCTGACCTTTCCGCATCCTCTAAATCTGAGAGTCCTTCTCCAATTGATTCCCCTTCTCCAACTGTACTGTCTTCTTCAATGATCCTTTCTGTGTCTGTTTCCTCTGCCTGTTCCTCGTTAGATACAGATGAGTTGCTTTCAGACATCTGCCTTGGTATGGCATTTATATACACTGGCATGTCTATTATGGTTCTAGTTTCATATTCTGGATGATAAGGCTCATCTGGGATAATCCAGCCTTTATCAACCCTTTTGTTTTCATCAAAATATGTAACATGTCTTATGCCAACAATGCCAGTTTTCAGATTCAAAATTCTATATCCTTTGTGTCCTGGAGCATAGCCAACTAAAATGCCCCTTTCTGTTGTGGAATCCAGCTTATGCCTTCTTTGCTTTGGTACATGAGCATATGCTGTACTTCCAAATGTTCTTATGTGTGACAGGTTTGGCTTCCTACCATGCCATGTCTCATGTGGTGTGCGCTCAGCGCCTTTAGTTGGCATTCTATTTTGTAGGTACACTGCTGTGAGAATGGCTTCCCCCCATAGTCTTTTAGGGAGATTGCTATCTGACAGCATACATCTGGTCATTTCCACAAGTGACCTAAATTTTCTCTCTGCAACAGAATTTTGCTCTGGTGTATAAGCTACTGTTGTGATATGCTGAATGCCTTCTTGTTCTAGAAATGTGCGCATGCTTTGTGAAGTGAACTCACCACCATTGTCGGTCTGAAGAACCTTTGGTTTTCTTTCAAATTTATTGCTCACCATGGCTACGTATTTCTTCAGCATGTCTGTGACTTGACTTTTTTCTTTCAGCAAATAGGCCACACAATATCTAGAGAAATCATCCAAGAATATTAGCACAAATCTGTTATTTCCCAATGATGGGATATTAAACGGTCCACATAAGTCACTGTGTATTAAGTCCAGTACTTTATTACTCCTATTTCCTGTGTATGCAGGAAATGAGGGTCTCACACCTTTTTGAGTAACACAGTCTATGCATTTCTCAATTTTACCAGCATCTGCACTTATCTGAATGCCGGTGGCCAGTTGCTTACTGTAAAGATCCTGGATCACCTTAAAATCACGATGTCCCAGGCGGCGGTGCCAGATTTCCAGACTACATTTACCATCATTCTTCCTTACTTGCGCCATATGTGAGGCTTCACCTGAAATGTTCAGCTTATAAACATCATTATGCATAAAAGCTTCAGCATACACTTCATCATTTTTAGAGATTGTGCACTTACTGTTTTCAAAATGAATCACAAATCCCTTCTTATCTAATGTAGATACACTAAGCATATTGCAAACTGCTTGGGGAATATACAAGACATCACTTACAGGAATTTCTTTAACTTCATTAGACACTTTGCATTTTAAGAATCCAATACCTTTTGCTTGGATCTTAGTAGTCCCTGCGTTTGCAGTTTTAAGAATACCTTCCTCTGGACACATTTCCTGAAAGAAATCCTTACAATTGGTTAAATGGCATGTGCTCCCTGAATCCAAAATCCAAGTACTTTCATTTGAATTATTATTTACCATAGTCAAAGATTTTTCTGCCATTAGAAAGCCCTTGTGTTTATCTTTGTCCTTCATACATTTCCTGGTTTGAAAATTCTTTAGTTCCATTGGCTTAGGTGAGCTAGAGGGAGTGTTTTGTGTTTCCTTACACCATTTAGATACATGTCCCTCCTTTCCACATGAATAGCAAATCAGCTTGCCCTTGGGTGGAGTTTTCCCATAGCTCCGCCTTCCTCTGTTCTTTGCCAAGAAATTTGTTTCATTTCTCTCTGACTTGCTTTGAGAACACATCTCCTCAGAATCATTTATTATGCATTCCTGCCTTAGTTTTGATGTTGTCTGTTCAAAAGATTGCCCTTCAATGGCCTCATTTACAGACCTAAAAACATCAAACTTCTTTGATAGTGAGGTAAAAAGAAATGCTCTTTTCAATGCATCACACATGGGAATTCCAGAAAGTTCTAACTTTTGAAATGAAGACATAAGATGCATAATGTGATCATTACATTTACTTTTATCCCTTAATTTGGTTTCATTCAACTCTGCCAGCCAAATTGGTTGCTGCTTTGCATATGTAGTTGCATACATAGTTCTCAGTTTATTTAAAATGTCCTTTGGTGTATCTTTTCCCTCCACTAATATGGCTTGTTTCTCTGAGAGAGCTTCCAAAAGCATGCACTTCACATAATAGTTTGCATTGTCCCATTCAGCCATATTTTCAGCTGTTCTGTCTTGGTCTAAGCATATATTTAATCCTTTTGCTCGAAGGAGACATATGAATCTTAGTTCCCACTGCTGATAATTAAACTCAGTTAATCTAGGCACCTTGAGAGAATAGAAAAATGGTGAATTTCCTCCCTCAGCCATTTTCTTAGCCTTCTGTCTGCTGTGTGGGGGGAGAGAGAGACAGACTGAATCTTTCCTTTAAAACTTAAGAGAAAAATGTGGCTTTTTTACTGCCTGGTAATATTTCTCTTCTTTTTCAATTCCTGGCCCTGGGCCCATAACCCTTTTGTTGGATTATTTGTAGTAAATAATTAGCAGATTTTAGTACACACAGCTTCAGCTTTAGAAATGTTAATTTCTTTCTTCATCTCTCTCTCATTCACCCTTGAATAATTCACTGCTGAGTCACTTTAAAGTTGAAGTAACAAAACATCTGTTTACTCACAGTTTGTAGTTAGATTATAATCAGACAGGCTTATATATACATATTACTATACATTTGTATTATCAGCTCCTTCCATGTGCTTAGATGGTAATGGATGCTCACACCACCATAGATCCTCTCAGGTTAGGAGAGATCATGAGCTCCATGTGCTCCATGTGCTGCATCTGACCCCCACAGGAAGTTGCATAGCTGTGTGACCTCTCTAAGTAATTCACATCAGAGGTCACAGAGTAATCACAGAGAAATAATAGGTGGCAGGCAATGCATGTAAAATACAATACATTCCAACAATTATAACATCCTCATTTTTGTTTTCCATTCCTTTCCTAATAATACCTAACATTCTATTTGCTTTCTTAGCTGCTGCCGCATACTGAGCAATGGGTTTCAACGTATTATTAATTATGACACCTAGATCCCTTTCCTGGTTGGTGACTCCTAATGTGGAACCTTACATCATGTAGCTATATTTTGGGTTCCTCTTTCCCACATGCATCACTTTGCACTTGCTGAAATTAAACGTCTTTGCCATTTGGATGCCCAGTCTCCCTGTCTCGAAAGGTCCTCTTGTAATTTTTCACAATCCTCTTGTGATTTAACAATTTTGAATAACTTTGTGTTGTCAGCAAATTTAATTACTTCACTAGCAGTCCCAGCACAGACCCTAGGGGAACCCCCACTATCTACCCTTCTCCATTGAGAGTACTGAATGGAATACTGAATGGAAAATAAAAATGAGGATGCTATGGAGGAAAAGATAGCTAATATGGTAAAATTGGGGGACAAGACCTTTTTCAGATATGGAAGTGACAAGAGGCTCAAATCTGAGGGAGAGAAATATGTGGAAGATGATAAGGATAAAGCTGAACTGCTTAACAATTATTTTAGCTCTGTTCATGAATGAAAAACCGGGGGTAGGGCTGCAGAAAACAAAGGCTAAAGGGGATGGATGTATGGTAGACCGAGACCCGTTTATGGAGGACTGTGTTCATGAGGAGCTTGCCAAACTAAAAGTAGACAGAGCAATGGGGCCTGATGGGATACACCCGAGGATGCTTAAGGAACTCGGAGAAGTTCTGTCGGCTCCGCTGACGGACCTCTTCAATGCTTCCTTAGAAACTGGAGTGGTCCCGGTGGACTAGAGAAGGACGGATGTGGTTCCTTTGCACAAGAGTGGAAGTAAGGAGGAGGTAGGGAATTACAGACCTGTCAGTCTGACCTCGGTGGTGAGTAAGCTAATGGAAATGCTTCTAAAGAAGAGAATTGTGACATTTCTTGAACTACATGGAATGCGGGACCAGAGGCAGCATGGCTTCACTAGTGGCAGGTTGTTTCAAACTAATCTGACTGTCTTCTTTGACTGGGTGACCAAACAGTTGGATGTGGGAGGGGCGCTTGATGTGGTATACTTGGATTTCAGCAAAGTCTTTGAAACGGTTCCGCACGGGCAACTGATAAATAAATTGAGTGCCCTCGGTATGGGACCTAGAGTAACTGATTGGGTTAAAAATTGGTTGAATGGTAGGAGACAAAGGGTGGTGGTAAATGGAGCTTGCTCTGAAGAAAAGGATGTCATCAGTGGAGTACCGCAGGAATCGGTCCTAGGTCCGGCTCTTTTTAACGTCTTTGTGAGCGATATTGCGGAAGGGCTGTCTGATAAGGTTTGTCTCTTTGCGGATGATACTAAACTCTGCAACAGGATGGACACCCTGGAGGGTATGAATGACATGAGGAAGGACCTAGCGAAGCTAGAGGAATGGACCGATATTTGACAACTAAGGTTTAATCCCCAAAAATGCAGGGCCATGCACTTGGGTCGCAAAAATCCGAGGGAACGGCACAATATAGAGGGTGTATTGCTTCAGTGTGCAAAGGAAGAGCAGGAATTGGGGGTGATTGTGTCTGACGAACTTAAAGCTTTCAAACAGGTAGAAAAAGCGACGGCCAAAGTCAGAAGGATGCTTGGGTGCATAAAGAGAGGCATGACCAGCAGGAAAAAGGAGGTGATAGTGCCGTTGTATAAGTCTCTGGTGAGGCCTCATTTGGAGTACTGCCTGCAGTTCTGGATACCGCACCTATGGAAAGATATAAACCGGATGGAGTCAGTCCAGAGGGTGGCTACGAAATTAGTAAGCAGTCTTGAATGCAAAAATTGTAGGGACAGGCTTATGAACCTGAACATGTATACGCTGGAAGAGAGGAGGGAGAGAGGAGACATGATTGAAACGTTTAAATATCTCAAGGGCATTTATGTACAGGAAGAGAGCCTTTTTCAAATGAAGGAGAGCTCTGGAATGAGGGGGCATATGACAAAGTTAAGAGGGAATAGGCTTAGGAGTAACCTAAGGCAGTATTACTTCACAGAAAGGATGGTGGAGGCGTGGAGTCGAGAACTCACTTAGCAACAGTAAGAATTAGGGGTTACAGAGAATGGGCAGACTGGATGGGTCATATGGCCTTTATCTGCCGTCATGTTTCTATGTTTCTATAATGCTTTTGTATCACTCCATGGTGCGACCGCACCTTGTATACTGTGTGCAGTTCTGGTCACCACATCTCAAAAAAGATATAGTGGAATTAGAAAAGGTACAGAGAAGGGCAAGAAAAATGAAAAAGGGGATAGGACGACTTCCCTATGAGGAAAGGCTAAAATGGCTAGAGCTCTTCAGCTTGGAGAAAAGACGGCTGAGGGGAGATATGATAGAGATCTATAAAATAATGAGTGAAGTGGAACAGGTAGACATGAATCACTTGTTTACTATTTCCAAAAAATACTAGGACTAGGGGGCACACAGTGAAGCTACAAAGTAGTAAATTTAAAACGAATCAGAGAAAATATTTCTTCACTCAACGTGTAATTAAACTCTGGAATTCATTGCCAGAGAATGTGGTAAAAGCAGTTAACTTAGCTTGGTTTAAAAAAGATTTGGATAGCTTCCTAAAAGAAAAGTCCATAAACCATTATTAAAATGGACTTGGGAAAATCCACTGCTTATTTCTAGGATATAACAAAATGTTTAAACACACATGAATACAAGTGTATTGCTTCTTCAGCTTATTGAGAGTGGAGTAGTCTCATATGTAACACACGATAAAGATTATTTGATGTTTCACCCAATGACTGGGTGTATTATCTGTGTGTATTGTCTAATCATTGACTGAACCTCCACCACCCTTTGCTAATCTTATATATAAAGATATATTTCTGTTTGTCAATATGCTAACATCTAATTTTATGTAGCACTTAGCTTGAACAAGTTGGTGCTCTTAAAACCCCGACAGGTCCCCGTTTCGTGGTTACTTTCTCAAGGGGGAGTCACCAGTTCTAAAACCAAAAACAAGATGCAGCACAAAGTTACTTACAAAATAGTTCTAAAGGCATATTAGTTGTATAATTACTTGTATTCTAAATAAAATTGCTGTTAGCTTACCAAGTAACAGTCTCAAGTGCAACTGCAGCATTACTCTGTCTCTCTCAAAAATGGCCAGGCGTCTTTTTGTTAGTGCTCAGCCATGCCAGCTGGTTGTGAAGCTAGCTTCAAAATAAAAGTCCTTAACACAGTCTTCAAACTAAATAAAAGCCCTGTCTAAGACTAGTATAGAAAACTGCCACTGTTGATATTCATCTTGTATGTCTGGAGCCAGCACTCCTTGATTAACCATTTGTTTGTGGCAAAAGTTTTAACATATCAAAAGATTTTTCTATATATTAGGAAAAGGAGAAAATTGAAAAACATTGAAAAAAATATGTTGAACTTGGTGCCTATTAATCACTCTAGAACTGATATGGAAATATTCCAATACCAGTGTACGTGTTTGTTATAAACCATACAACCAGAGACAAGGACTGAATAGCTCACTTCTTATATCAAAAGGGGAATATTGTGTTAGAAAAAACAACTCCACTGTGTGTAAGTGTTCAAACCCCTTGGTTCTATAGTATCCAGTGTAAAAATCCAAAAGATTTCACGCTGTAAAATTTTTCTGTTTAAATCACCTCCTCTAGTGGAGGGAATCACTTGTTCAATCACCATGCATTTAAGATCTTCGATGGTATGATTTTGCGATGTCCAATGTTGTACCATAGGTGCTCCAAAATTTTGTGCAGTAATTCGTGAACGGTGTTCAATCAGTCTCTCATGTAGTGACCTCATTGATTTCCCAATATAATATTTGTCACATGGACATTTAATGTAGTAAATAATGCCCGTGGATCGGCATGTAGTTCTGCACTTTAATTTATAACTCCTGCCGTTGCAGACGAAATCTGTCCCTTCAATGGTTGTGGGGCATGTTTTGCAACGAGGTTTCATGCATTTAAAGTGGCCAAAGTTGCCTACGTTGTCAATGGGAACCATAGGTAAAACCGCTGGACTTAAAATTTCTTTCAGATTTTTGGAACGTGAAAATGCCATCCTGATGTTATGATTTGTGAACACTGGATGTATTTCTAGGATAAGCAGCATAGAATGGTATTGTACTGTTTTGGGATCTTGCCAGGTACTTGTGACCTGGATTGGCCACTGTTGGAAACAGAATGCTGGGCTTGATGGACCTTCGGTCTGTCCCAGTTTGGCAACACTTATGTACTTATGTAATCAAATTTTAATCCACAATAGAACACTACCTCCTATCCCATGATTCTACAATTTCCTCTGGAGTCTTTCATGAGGTACTTTATCAAATGCCTTTTGAAAATACAGATTCACAATTTCGACCATCTCACCTTTATCCACATGTTTGTTCATCCCTTCAAAGAAATGTAATAGATGTGTGAGGCAAGATTTCCTTTCACTAAATCCATGTTGGCTTTGTCTCTTTAATCCATGCTTTTGAATATGCTCTGTAATGCTGCTCTTTATAATAGTTTCTACCATTTTGCCCGGCACTGACATCAGGCTCACCAGTCTATAATTTCCCAGATCATCTCTGGAACCCTTTTTAAAAATCAGTGTTATATTGGCCACCCTCCAATGTTCCGGTATCATGCTTGATTTTAAAGATAAATTACATATTGCGAACAATAGTTCTGCAATTTCATTTTTCAATTCTATCAGTACTATGGAATATATACCATCCAGACCAGGTGATTTGCAACTCTTCAATTTGTCAAATTGCTCCATTCCATCTTCCATGTTTACAGAGATTTGTTTCAGTGCATAGGGCTAGGGAATGTGCTTACATTTAGGCACAGCCATTTATACCACTGAAAACTTGGTATAAATACTCACGCCTAAATGTAGGTATGTTCCTCCAAATTCTATAACCACATATGTAAATTTGTGGAAGGTCTCTGACATACCCACACTCCTCCTAAAGCCGTACCCTCTTAGGCCTTTTCAGCTACATGCATTAGGATTTACGTGTGCCTTTTTTTAGAGTGCCCCTAAAAAGCTGCAATTATCACTGATTGACACATTAGTCAATTAAGCTGCACAGATAAATTGAACGAGTGCCTGATTTAATGCAAGCAACTTGCTGTCCCTTATAGAGAATATGGGAATATGCTACTTATGCATGCCCTTACAGAACAGCGTTTAGGTGTTCTGCTGCCATTTATGCACAAAATTATACATTTACTCATGAAAGTAGCAGTATTTAGTATATTTATCTGCCTAAGTGGCGCACAAATCTGGGCGTCTTGTGATAGAATTAGGGAGGTAAATGTCTAGTTTCAAAAAGTAAAGGGCTGGTAGTCTTGTAATCAAATAACTGTGCTCAAATAACCAGAGCAAGTCTACCACCAACCCATTGCACTCCAGTTTTGCTAATGTTTAAAGCTAGCTTATTCTGATGTATCCAGTCCTTTATTAAGGTCATACAGTGATGAAGATGGCTCAACATGGGACAACTGTTCTTGGGCCTAGTTGCATCCCTGGAGTGGTACTGCACATGTTAAAAATATCATGCATGCTCTGGAGATTTGCCCAGGCCAAAACTGGCCATTATGTTTAGCTCTTGTGGCCCAGGAGAGGACTGTACCTCGGTCATGCTTTTGTGACCTCCCACCGGAAGCCCCAAAAATACTTTGGACTCACTAGCTCTGACCTCCAATTCCTCCACTGATCCCCAGGACTGCTTGGAGGTCCAGGAATGGCCCAGAATCCCCCTCCCGGGTTAAAAAAAAATTAACCCCTTAGGGGTCCAGCTAATGTCAGCAACTGTTTTGCAATAAGTTGTCTAGAGGAACCTATCCTGGTTATTCATGAAAACTTCAAGCTGTGGTTTTTGATATTCCTGAAGAGATTAATGGACCTGGAATGTGCATCCTTACCGTGGAACTTCCATCTTACCATGTATTAGACCAAACCCTAGTGAATCTTGTACAGATAGGAAGGAATTTAGGGAAAAACTTGTAATTTTCCTGTGCCTTTGCCCCAAGGTACAAGGTTGGGAAGAGATTGTATCTTTGTGGATTTCTGAAAGAGTCCATGCCACGATGCTTATGTTTATTCCACACTTGATATACCGCCAGCACCCTAAAGTACTTAGTCCAGGTCCTGGGTGGGAATTGGTGAATTCCTTGGAGATTATGTATTTTTGAATGTGTTTCAGAGAAGAACAAGGACACTGGGTGCCACCCAGATACCAAAAGAAGGTGCAAGGACTTTAGTCCTGAAGCAGATGATCAGAAAGAGTGGAGAAGATGAACAGGTCTGTACTGAGGCCAGAAGGAGGTCCACGAGAGTGCTGCTGAAAATTCTTAGGCAGCTTCAGCATTATTCAGATAATACTGGGATGTAGTGAAGGTGGAGCAATATTTAGCCACCTTCCATACAGCTGTGTGGATTAATTTGAGACAGCAAAAGGACTGTCCTAATTTAAACCACACATCTATAAGGATAGCAATTGAATATCATTGCTATTCATAGAGCCTTCAACTATCACCATTCTCCATGTATATTAAATGCCGCTCACTATCCAGATAGAGATGCTAAAGATATGGAAAATATTTAAATGTAATGGTCAACATTTTTTAAAATGCCAGCCATGGCATTTGAATACTAACCCGAATGAACAGGAGTGTCCAACCTTGGCCCTCGCCAGGTCGGGTTTTCAGGACTTCCACTATGGAGGCAATGCATGCAAATAGACCTCATGCATATTTATTGAGAAAATCCTCGAGGACTAAGGTTGAACTACCCTGGAATAATAGATGAAAATTGATGTGGACAAATAGAATGTAAGAGAAGATCCGCCAGCAAGCGGAGAACTCAAACACCCCATGGTAAAAACAGTAATGTACAAAAAGTGGGAGAGCGACCAAGGATGCCAGAAACTGGAGGATGTTCTTTAATAAAAAAAACTTTATTGAAGTTTTTTTATTACATTTGTACCCCACGCTATCCCACTCATGGCAGGCTCAATGTGGCAATGGAGGGTTAAGTGACTTGCCCAGAGTCACAAGGAGCTGCCTGTGCCAGGAATTGAACTCAGTTCCCCAAGACCAAAGTCCACCACCCTAACCACTAGGCCACTCCTCCACTAAAGTTTTTTTTATTAAAGAACATCCTCCAGTTTCTGGCATCCTTGGTCACTCTCCCACAAATAGAATGTAATGCACACAAGGAAAAAGACATCCTAATTATAGGTTCAAACGACAGGGCTTCATGAGTTACTACCCAGGAAAAGGATCTTGGAGTCATAGAAAATACATTTATATCTTCATCTCAGTGTATGGTAGTGGCCAGAAAAGCACCAGAATGTTGGGCACATGGGCGTAGACTGGGGGGGGCGAGGGGGGGCAATGCCCCCCCAAAGGCAGGGCCGGCAACAGGCAGCTCTCCCTTCACCCCACCCTCTCCCCGTTCCTTCTCCTCCCCCCCTGGCCCCCCCGTGAGCCGGCTCTCCTCCCTCCCTCCGTATCCGTCCCTCACCGACCTGATCTTCGAATCCTTTGCCTGCCCGCTAGGCGCTAGCGCTCTCTCCCCTGCTGGTTCACGCTTTAAAAATGGCCGCCGAGACTTTCAGAGGCGGCCTCGCGAGAAGTCTCGGCGGCCATTTTGAAGCGTGAACCGGCAGTGGAGAGTCAGCGCTAGCGGGCCGGGCAGGTGAAAAATTCGAAGATCGTTGGTGAGGGACGGATACGGAGGGAGGGAGGAGAACTGGCTCGCTGGGGGGGGGGGGAGAAGGAACGGGGAGAGGGCGGAATGAAGGGAGGGGAGAGGTGGGTCACTGCTGGACTAAGTGGATGGAGGGCAGGGGAAAAGAGGGCCACTGGGTATGGGGGCAGGGGAGAGGAGGGTCACTACTGGACTAAGTGGATGGAGGGCAGGGGAAAGGAGGGCCACTGGGTATGGGGACAGGGGAGAGGAGGGTCACTGCTGGACTGGGTGGATGGAGGGCAGGGGAAAGGAGGGCCACTGGGCATGGGGGCAGGGGAGAGGAGGGTTACTGTTGGACTGGGTGGATGGAGGGCAGGGGAGAGAAAAGAAATGCTGGACATGGATGGAGGGGAGGAAAGAGTGAGGAAGGAGATGAGATGAGGGAAAAGGAAGAGAGGAGAAAAACTGCACATGGATGAAGAAAATAGGCAGAAGCTGAGGACCAGAAATGAAGAAGAAAGGAAGAAAGAAATAAATGGAAAGGAAGCCCTGGAAACGGAGTTAAGAGGACAGATAGCAGCAGAATCAGATACTGCACCAGCATGATCAGAAAAACAGTCACCAGACAACAAAGGTAGAAAAAAATCATTTTATTTTCATTATAGTGTTTGCAATATGTTCACTTTGAGAATCAGGTGCTCAACATTAAAAGTTTATATTTACTTATTTATACCCCCCCCCCCCCCAGGCTCTCTCCCCGGCTATAGCCAGCTCTGCAATTTGGGGGGGGCGCAGAGGGGGACTGGGGGGAGAGCCTGTTGTTAAACATTTGCCAGCACACCACTGCCTGTTGCCAAACCCGCTGCCTCTCTGATTCAGTGGCTATCCATTGGCAAACGAACACTGGTTATTCCCAAAAAAGCTAGCTCTTGCTCCCTTCCTTCCTCCATATTAGCATAATTTGCATATACATATATGCAAATGAATATGCTAATATGCCCCGCCCCTTCCTTTGCCCCCCCAAATGAAACAGTCAAACTACTCCTATGGTTGGGCAGTGTGGAGAATAAACTGGGGGATGTCTTAAATGCCTCTGTATTGATCCATGCTGCAACCCCACTTTGAGTACTGCATGCAATAGTAACTCAAACAAAAAGAAAAAAATATATAGCAGAACTACAGAGGTTGACAACAAAAATGATAAATGGAATGAAACAGCTCCCTTTTGAAGAAAGGCTAAACAGAATATGGCACTTCAGTTTGGAGAAGAGATGACAGAGGGAATCGTTAGTGAGGATGAAGTTAATAGGAAATGGTTATTTGTCCCCTGATAATCTGCCCACAGTTGTCAGGTTTTTTAAACCACGGCTGCTGCGGATTTTTTTATGCCTGAATATTCAGCACTGTGCTGTACCTGGACACCAGTATTGAATATCTGGTTATAAAGGAGGGAATTCTTTAAATGGTGCTCAAACTTCAATGCTGGAAAAATCTGTGCTGTGTGATTTTATAAAGAGCGTACGCTCTTTATACAATTGTATTTAGTGCCAATTCCCACATCTAACTTTGGGCACCAGAATTATGCCTGCTGAAAGCTGAAGTAAATGCAGGTACCCAAGTTAGATGTACTGAGGCCATATTCTGTAACTACATGTGCAACTTTTTAGAATGCCCATGACATGTCCATGGCCACACCCTTTTTTTTAGCTATGTGCTAAAAGAGGTAAGCGCCATGTCTTATAGAACAGCATGCAATCAGATGCACCCACAACTAATGAGTGCCAATTAATGACAATAATTGGTTGTTAGCACCCAATTATTAGTAGTTAAGGGCATGCAAATCTAGGCACTATTTGCCGGATTCTATATAGCGCACCTAGCGTTCCATGCTGAAAGCGTATTCTATAACACACGTAACTTAATTGGCTTAACAAGCTAATCAGCATTGATAACAGCACCTAACAAGCAACAATGAGCACTAATTGTCAATAATTAGAATTTTAATGCACAACTCACTCAGCGAATTCTATAATGAATTGCGCTTAAATTCTAATGCGCACAGTTCAAAAGGGGCATGGTTATGGGTGGGAAAATGGGCGTTTCATGGGCATTCCAAAATTTACGTGCATAGTTGTAGAATATGGCCCAGTGCACATACATCTATGTGCAGAGATTTACACCACATTTTCATTGTTTTAAATGGAGGCGCGTAGTTTTAGGTGCTGGGATATCAACTAAGTGTATTCTATATACTGCACCTAAATCTAGGTGCCGCTTATAGAATATGCTTAGCTGGAAATGTTTACCACATGGATTTTATAGGCGCCTTATATAGAATCTGGCCCTATATATAGAATCTGTGGGAAAATGGCTGCCTGTGTTCATCCAGGTACTGGCGACAGTACCACACACAGACCAGTTCCCAGATAACTATCCAGGTAAAGTTAGGACAACCTTTTTTGCTGTCCTAACTTTATCCAGACAAATACCCAGTTAGTGGACTAAATATTGCCACTAATCCCCAGATTCTATATATGGCGATTGATTTTTGGGTCCTGATCCAAGATGTGTACCCAACTAAACTGGCTAAAAAGCCAATAAGTAGCAATAATTGGGTGCTATTGGCATTCATCAGCACCAGCTTGGTTTGGGTGCACATCTTGTTATGTGCTTTTCTAAAGCAATGTGCATTCAACTCCCATAGCACACAACCCAAAAAGGGGCTTGGCCAGGGGAGGTCCATAGGTGGGTCAAGAGCATTCCTAAAAATTTACACGCAGTATTATAGAATACTTGGGATGTGTGCCCTAATTGGGTACCAGGAATTACACCTGGTTTCAGCAGGTCACCAAAATAGGCACTCAAAACTATTCTGTGATAGGTGCCCAGCTTTGAGTGTCCATTATAGAATAACATTGAGCACCTTTTTTTTTTTTTTTGATTTACTGAATCTAGCCCTGACTGGTTAACTCCTGACCAGTGGCGTACCAAGGGGGGGCGGTGGGGGCGGTCCACCCTGGGTGCACGCTGCTGGGGAGGTGCCGCACGCCTGTTGACCGAGTCCACTCGTTCCCTCCCTGCTGCTCCCTCTGCGCAGAACAGGTTACTTCCTGTTCCGAGGCAGAGGGAGCAGCAGGGAATGAGCGGACTCGGAGCCGACAGGCGCGCGGCACCCCCCCCCCCCCCCCCAGCAGGTAAAAATGCACCCGGGGGGGGTGTAATTTCACTGGGGGGGGCGCATCAGCGATCCACCCTGGGTGTCAGCCAGCCTAGGAACGCCACTGCTTCTGACTCCACCTCACACCATCCTGGCACTATACAGATAGTACTGGGGTGGTCAGTGGAAATTTTCAGCAGCATTATCCAGACAATGCCACTGAAAATCCATAACAGGCCCCAGTGAGCAACTCTTATCCAAGTAGGAGCTGCTCTTACCTGGACAAGTACTGGTGAAAATCGACTAGAGAAACTCTATAAAAATAATACTAACAGACCTAAAATAAATTTACAAACATATGGCTCTTCTTTCTACACACAATTGCTAGAATTTGTTGGCAGAGTATATTGCCAAGACTAGTAGCACAGCTGAATTTAAAATAGGCTCAAGTGAGGGGCAAGACGATAGCCATGCTTATCCACCATTACTACTAGAGGTTTATTTTTACCCTCTTGGCCAAAAGAAAGTTCTGTTCCTGTGTCTGTCTGACTGCACCAGCACAACCTGTTACAAGCATGCTGCTGTCCCTGCCAGGGAGCGATGTCTCATTCAGCCCCATACAGCATTTTCTGCCTCCAGATCTCATGAGACTCCTAGAGACTTCAAGGGTCTTCCATCTTGCAGAATCCTACTGACAGGAGCTGGCTCCTTGGAGCTTGTGTCGGTGACAGGTCAGACCCCGTTAGAAGTTAGGGTTTCTATGACAATGACATTATTCTGGAAAAGAAAGAGGTTGCCCTGGGGATCCAGAGTTCTGAAAGTATAATTGGTTCCCTTACTGTTTTGCTATTGAAACCTTCATCTATAACTTTGGAGACATTATGGGACACCATTGTGAAGTTGGAACACTCTTTCAGTTAAATTACTAGCAGTTTCATTACAGCAGAGGTTTTCAATTCAGTCCTTAGTGCACACCTAGCCAGTCGGGGTTTTCAGGATATCTCCATCAAGACCTAATTTTCCATGCAAGCGGGTTATTAAGATGCAATCTAGGAAGTACAGTAAAACGCCAGTTATCCGAACTCCAATTATCTGGACTGCTGGTGTTTTTTTATTTTTTTATCATACATTCTCTGTATCATAGTTATCACATTATGCCTGATATATAGTTTATAACATCTCAAATGGTGTGGTATTTTTTCCATTTATTATTGAAAAAAAAGAATAATGTTCCAACATGTAATGCTTAAAATGTGTGCTCTTTTCAAAAAGGAATGTCCAATCATTCGGATTTTCCATTATGTGGACTGCTCTAGTCTGGATAATTGGCATCCCACTGTATATTTTTTATGAACCAGCTCACTTGACACCCTTTTTCAACTCCAGCCTGGTGACAATTACTCCCTTGGATTCTTCATTGATGAAATCAAAAACATGATAATGAAGAATGCTATTAGAATTTTGTAGACCAGGATTGTCCAGACCAGGTTTTCAGGATAACCCTAATGAATATGCATGATAGAGATCTGCATCCAATGGATGTAGTGGGCATGCAAATCTTTCTCATGCATATTCATTATTTGCTGCCCTGAGCTCCCTAAATTTCAATCCAGCCACTAGTTATTACTCTTCAATCAGGTGACTGCATTTCAATTTTATTGCATTTTATTTTTCTTACAAATATACCAACTTTAAATGTTAATATTTTCTCATGGTATTCTTGTATCCTCATTCACTCACTTTCACACATCACTTATTCTCACACATCACTTATTACCTCACCTTTTACAATTCGTATAAGTATACTTTAACACCAAGATAATCACATGATACTGGGATTTCACTAATTCCGTAAATGTACAACCTGTTTGTATAATAATCCTTTTAAGACTATTAAAGCCTCATTTGTCATTAGAATAACCTCACTTCTCTATATGGCATCTTTTGAAGAAAAATTTATTTATAACTGCATTTAGTTCATCTGTGGTATCATGGTGGAGGTACATAGATGATGTACTATTAATATGGAAAGGTAGTCAGGAAGAATTGCAAGAATTTCTTACATATTTAAATCGAGCAGATAGTAACATCACCTTTTCCTGTCAAGGAGGCGGAACAGAGGTTTATTTCTTGGATATTCATATCAGTTATATGGAAGACAGATATGTTACCCAAGGATATAGGAAGCCCACTGACCGTAACACTTTACTTCACTATGAAAGTCATCATTCCCGTACATTGAAAAACAGTGTACCTGTTGGGCAATTTCTAAGAATCCGGAGATTGTGCTCGGAAAAGAAAGTGTTTAAGGAACAAGCAATAGATATGAAAAATCGCTTTTTACAAAGGGGTTACCCCAAGAAAATCATTCAGAAAGCTTATAAGAGAGCGTATAATGCACAAAGAGAATGGCTGTTCAACACTAATGATGCACAGAAAGAAAAACAGAGTCCCATAACGTGTGTTTTACCCAATGAACTGGGAATTTTTGGGATTAGAAACATCATCAATAGATATTGGTCAATGTTAGGTATCTTACCAGAATTCGAGGAAAAGCCCAGATTCGCGTACTCGCGGGGTCACAATATAGGTGAACGCTTATGCAATAAGAATAATACACTGATAAAGGAAGGAGGACATTTTAAATGTAAGGGATGTGTATATTGCGAATATGCTTGGGAAACAAAATGGATATATGCACCAAATCAGCTTAATACGAGGTTCTATTTGCATAGCAGGACCGACTGTGAGTCAGACATGGTTATATATGGGATCACTTGCCCTTGTGGCATGTGGTATATAGGTCAGACTGTGAAAAAAATCAAACATCATTTGGCACAACATCTTAGTAACATCAGGTTATCCAAAACGGATACGCTGTTAGTGAAACATTGGCTGTCTAAGAATCATACTATCTCTGAGTAGTCCTGATACAATTTGAAAAAGCTGATGTTGGCAATATACTGCAAAGAATGATGAATAAAGAGCAAAGAATGATTTATGAATGGGGAACAGTGACACCATCGGGGCTCAATAAGGAAGTAGAGTGGGCTGGGTTGTGAGTCCTAGACACTGATTGGCTACATATGGTTCCCCCTAGATATATTAAAGGAGCACATGCGCTGGCATTTTATTAAGTAACAGTGCCATCTCTCAAGGACCCCTGTGAGAGATCGATCCTGTGCAAGCAGCCGGTTAAAAGATAAAAGGTATGAGAGTTAAGATCATTGAGAATATATTTAAATGTAGCATGAGGATGTGTTGGTATTATAGTTAGGTATTGTATCTATTTTATCACAGTTAAACCCCTGAGGATGCCATCTGGTGAAACGCATTGCAAGCGTAGGGTTTGACGGACATCAAAATGATTGGTGCGGGCTACTATTTTTAGTCCACCACAGATGAAATAGATGGAGGCCAATAAGTCATGCTGAGGCTATTGGAAAGAAAGAAACTACCCAAGGAAGAAGCGTGATACTAGAGGTAAAGAACTTTGGTAGAGATACGAGTGGCAAGGACAATTTGCCATTTGTGAAGCCTGGAGAACACTTTTTTCTACTACTTATTTTTACGGCTTTACTGTTATGTATAAGTAACGCTGAGAAGTGAGGTTATTCTAATGACAAATGAGGCTTTAATAGTCTTAAAAGGATTATTATACAAACAGGTTTTACATTTACGGGATTAGTGAAATCCCAGTATCATGTGATTACCTTGGTGTTAAAGTATACTTATACGAATTGTAAAAGGTGAGGGAATAAGTGATGTATGAGAATAAGTGATGTATGAAAGTGAGTGAATGAGGATACAAGAATACCAGGAGAAAACATTAACATTTAAAATTGGTATATTTGTAAGAAAAATAAAATGCAATAAAATTGAAATGCAGTCACCTGATTGAAGATGCGTATTCATTAGAGATATCCTGAAAACTTGCTCTGCATGTAGTCCTCAAGGGCTGAACTTGGACAAGCCTGCTGTAGACCATGGTTATCAGATCCTTGAATTTTCCTAAGTGGTGATATTAGTTATATACACATTCATGGAATTGTGTCCTTGCTATCTCCTTCTTTGTGGACTGTAATAAGGAGAGGGAGGTATATATATTTCTTTCCCCCACCCCCCTTATAATGGATGTTATAATTTCGTTCTATTTCTTTAACGAGAGCTCTTCTTGGATGTGAATTGAATATATTGTTAAATAAAACAAAATAGGCCTGGGTAGGTCCATTACAACAGTGGTTCCCAAACCTTGTTCTGGGGGTACCCCAGCCAGTCAGGTTTTCAGGATATCCACTGCATGCAGAGCTCTCTCATGACTATTCATTGTGTATATCCTGAAAAACTGGCTGGCTGGGGTGCTTCCGGGACCAGGTTTGGGAACTACTGCATTACAAATTACTAGACACATCTTACTTCTGGAAGTGAGCAACTGGGAATGGATCTTTCCATAAGGAGCTGTGAAATCATCCAGATGCTTTGGATTGGCCAGTATCAGAAAAAGAATATTGGGATCCATGGACCATAGTACCTGAATGTAACTTACCTCGAGCTACTAATGAAAAGTCAGCTAAATCCAGATCCAAACCATTTGTCTGAACCAGCATAGTATTTCTCACTTTCTCTCCAAGGTTCTTGCCTCCAGCTCTCTCTTCTTACTGTAGGACAGGGGGTTCTCAACCCAGTCAGGTTTTCAGGATACCCCAAATGAATGTCCATGAGATGAATCTCCATGTGCTACCAGGTTGGATATTCATTGGGAATATCTGGAAAACTTGGCTGGTTAGGTATGTCCTGAGGACTGGGTTTAGAACCTCGGCTCTAGGGGTTTATTTAAATTTCTGTACTACATGCTTACAGAGAGGCTTTAGAACTTGCAATACACAAAATACAAATTTCATTCTAGAGCCAATAATTTTTATGGAGGAAGCAGGAGTCTTGAATATAGTCGCCCAAACAGCTCCAATGTGATATTCTGTGGTACAAAAAGTGACAAAACCAGAGTGCTATCAAGACAGAAATATAATGAAAGAACTGCATTAGCAGACGTTTTTATGTATTATACGCGGCTTCGGTTTTAAAATGGAATTGCAGGCAACCTAATTTTAATAAATAAAAGTGTTATATACCATTCTTTGTCACCAATTTGATGTTTGCAGAGAAATTGAAAAACTGCTTGTGTCTACATAGAAAAGAGTAAATATTTTTAGCACAGGTAATCAACTGTACAATCCAATTACCTGCAGAGTCCCCAAGTAATCAAGCAATTTAGATGCTCTGGAAAGTAATTAATTGCATGTAACTGTAGTCTTCGCTGTACCATGAGCCAACTTGTACAGTATAACAGAGCTTTCTTCCTGTGGAGAACTACAGTACCGATGATGTAACTGATAAATACACACCTCTATATGCTCCCCAGATGCTTCCACTTTAGTAACAACCAAATGCAGTCTTCTCTCCCTTCAATAACTCCATGAAACAGCACTAATCATTACAACCTCTTGAAAAGGTAAAATGGAAAAACAGACATCATACAGAAAAAAAATCATTGAAAGACTCCCTCATCGTTCCCAGGGGATCTTATTCAGCTTCCCTTGTCTACTTGGCTTTGGAGGGAGGGAGGGAGAGAGAGAGAGAGGGAAGAGTGGAGGAGTAGCTAATTGGTTAATGCAGAGGGCTGAGAACCAGGAAAGTGTGCTTCAAATCCCACCAACGCTCCTTGTGATCTTGGGCAGAACAAATCACATATCCATCCAGTGCCTAAGGGCCGATACTGAAAGCCTAATGCCAGTGTTAAAAGCAGTTTGTGCCAGATTACCACGCACGTTAGTGTACACAGGATGTTCAGAGGGCTCTAGAACCAGTATTAGGTGTGCCAAAGATGGCCACAAATTGCATTGAAATACTTTTAAATGGATAGCAATGAGATCAGTTAGTAATGCTTCCCAATGCTCAGACGGAAGCACGGCAATGCGCAGAAGCAAATGATGGCCTTGAAACTGAAAACTTAACATCGGCCCGAGTGGAGTTGAAGATTTTCAGAAGATTTCTTGTCTATTTGGCACTTTAAACTTGCAGGTTTTGTCCTCTTCTGCAAGGGGAAGGAAGCCTGTGTAACTTTTAAGTGCTGTAGTGAGTCCAGGCAAAACTGAAAGTGAAAGCACACATCGGCACCTGTTGTCTTGTCTTGTACTTAAATATGAGCCTTTCAAAAATTTAAGTGCAAACAATTTTTGAAAGGCTCATATTTACAGGTGCATATCTACAGTGCTAATATATGCTTGAATTTCCTGTTGTTGTTTTTTTTTTGTCTGGACATGAGTACATGAGCCTTGCTTACTGTAAACCCTTTATTCACATGTGCCAAGCATGTTCCTCCCCCTTACTAGTGTGAATTAAGTGCACATATCATTTGCATAGAATTACTGCTCAGGATTGCTGTGCTATGTTTTTATGTTCATCCCACATTATGGGCTTTTACATTAACCACTTTAGTGCTGGATTTGAGCATCTGCCTAGTAAGCTTTTCAGGGGCAGAGAAGTACTTACTGTACCTGAATGCAACTTGCTTTCAGCTAGTAC
This sequence comes from Microcaecilia unicolor, assembly GCF_901765095.1. Lineage (NCBI taxonomy): Eukaryota > Metazoa > Chordata > Amphibia > Gymnophiona > Siphonopidae > Microcaecilia > Microcaecilia unicolor. The sequence continues at coordinate 202,418,897 of NC_044036.1, read as the reverse complement.
TGATAAAGTGTGAGCAAACTGCAAAAAATGAGCATGTAATCTGATCCAGCACACAGCAAAGCAATTACTAGAAAGTAAAAGATGTAATTTTATTTCTTTAGATTTATCTCTTGCTTTTTCACTGGTAGCACAAAGCGAGTCACATTCAGGTATAGTAGCTAGTTTCATATGCCCATGGACTGATGCTCAAAACCTAACACTGGCACTAGAGGCAATTAGCGCCAGACAAACGCCAGAGTTAATGTGCACAGAAGGCTCTAGCGCAGGAAGCAATGTGCATGCCAAAGATTAGCATAAATTGCATTTACAGTAAATGTAGGCAAACAGATGCAAATGGAGTCATTAGCTATTCTCTGCCAATAGCGGCACACAAAAAAGCCCTGCCCTAACTCTGAAAACCTACCACCAGCTCTGAGGTCACATTGAGGGGTTAGAAGAGAGGCTTTCTCATGATTTTCCTTTTAAAATCTGCCGGATTTGATTTTATTTGAAAGAGGAAGGAAGTCTGTGCAAGCATCTGTGCTTCGGTGGTAAGAAATAGAGAATGACACGGGGCAGGGACCCGCAGTAACCATGGGGATGGGGATGGAGCTCGCAGAGATGGAGCGGTTACAGATCCCTTGGGGATGGGGTGGGACTAGGACAGATCCCACAGGGACAGGGCGAGGATGAGCACAGAGCCCACATGGACGGGGGACAAACTTTATTCCCATATCATTTTCTACTGTGAATCCTGTTAATGAACTGTACTGTTATTTATGTTTCAATGATGCCTACAACGATATTTAAATTTTTTTTTGGAAAAACAAGCAAACATGCTGGCCACAGCTAGTAAAATTTGCATGGGGGATCCTGTACATCCTGCTACCAGCACATCTTCTAAGAAGACATCATCTATTGCAAGAGGGACTGTGGAAGACAAGAGAGCTAGACTGAATCCTGAGATTGTTGATAACTTCTTATTCATCCACAGATTAAAAAGCCATAACAATGCTTCCCAGAGCATATTTTTCCCCTCTAAGGTATACAGAAAAGGTTATATTTTATACCCCTGGATACTTTAACAGTGTGAATTAGGTTTCCTTGGTGTAGTAGAAATCAGCTATTGTTGGGGTTGGAAGGGTAGAGGGTGGTGGTGGGAAGAAGGATTATTATACATAGTAACATAGTAACATAGTAGATGACGGCAGAAAAAGACCTGCATGGTCCATCCAGTCTGCCCAACAAGATAAACTCATATGTGTATACCTTACCTTGATTTGTACTTGCCTTTTTCAGGGCACAGACCGTACAAGTCTGCCCAGCAGTATTTCCCGCCTCCCAACCACCAGTCCCGCCTCCCATCACCGGCTCTGGCACGGACTGTATAAGTCTGCCCTCCACTATCCTCGCCTCCCAACCACCAACCTCTCTTCCCCCACCTGCTCTGCCACCCAATTTCGGCTAAGCTTCTGAGGATCCATTCCTGCTGCACAGGATTCCTTTATGCATATCCCACGCATGTTTGAATTCCGTTACCGTAATTATAGCTGCTCGTTGTTGTTATTGTTTTCTATTTGTAATTTATACACACCAGTTGCACAGCATATTGCTCCTTTTTATCCTTTAATAAAAAGATTTAAATATAAAATCATAAGTGTTCAAGGCTTCTGCAGAGCCCAGGAGGATGGGGTAGGGCCAGGGACAGAACCTGCAGGGGCAGGGATGGAGACGGGGCCGACGGGGACAGGGTGAGGATAGAGACAGAACTCATGGGGACAGGGTGGGGATGGGGACAAACTTTGTCCCTGTGTCATTCTCTGGTGAGAAACAAAAGTGTGCGAGTCTGAGCAAAACTGAAAGTGGAAGTACACATTGACACCTGTTTTCTGCACTTAAATATAAGCTTTTCAAGTGAAAAAAAATTTGAAAAAGCTTATATTTAAGGAGCAGAAAATGGTGATGAAGTGTGCTTCACTTCAGGGTTTGAATGGGCATGCGCACAGCATAATACAACATAACAATCAGTTTAGTTCTGAGCAGTTAACAAATTAAAGAAAACCAGAACATAATTCCGAGAATACACAATACTGCAAGGATAACTTACATTAAATCAGCTAAAATGTATTTCTAAAAGAGCAGAGTTTTCAACATTTTTCTAAAATCATTATAATTAAGGAATTGCCACAAAAAGTTGATCTCCTTCTCAGTGGCGTAGCCAGAAGACAATTTTTGGGTGGGCCAGCGGGTTGGATGGGTGGGCACTACAACCCCAACCCCCCCCCCCACACACACACACACACACGCAGCGCACAGCACCTTTAAAGTTATCGACGCTGCCTCCACTCACCTTCTCCCACCATGGCGCTGACTCGTCTCCTGCACTTCATGGTCTCCGTCTCCCACTGCCGCGGCAGCGCTCTATCGGCGCTGCCTGCCTGACAGCTGGCAGACGCGGCGCGACGACGTCCTGCTCGGGACCTTCCCTCTGCCGCGTGCAATCCATCCTGCGTAAACAGGAAGTTGAATCAACGCGGCAGAGGGAAGGCCCCAGAGCAGGAGGACGTCGCGTCGCGTCTGTCAGCTGTCAGGCAGGCAGCGCTGATAGCAAATTGAAAGCGCTGCCGTGAGGGTGGGAGACAGACACCGCGAAGTGCAGGAGAGGAGGCAGCGCTACGGCGGGGGTGGGAGAAGATGAGGATGGGCCTGAGACGAAACTGGGTGGGCCTGGGCCCATCCAGGCCCACCCGTAGCTACGCCCCTGCTCCTTCTTGATTTTAGCTGCTTGAAAAGCTAATAACAACTTGCTTATTTGAAATCTTTTAACACCCTTCAAAGATAGAAAAGCAAATGGATTATTGGTAAACCTTCTCCTCAGCCTGGATGAATCAACAAAAATAAACCCCTCTGTTTATTAAGCCACGCTATCAGCTGCCTCACAACAATGCCGACACGTCCCATTCAAAGTGAACGGGCTGTGTCAGCATTAGTGCATGGCAGCCACTAGTGCGGCTTAGTAAACAGGGGGGAAAGCTCATACATATAAAATGGTAACTCACCATACAGAATTTTGTGTTTAAATAAAACCCTCACTTCTATGGGAAGCCAATGTAATTTCTTACAGTAATGTGAGATCCTATCAAATTTACCTAAGGAGAAGATCGGTCGGTGTCGTGTTCTGTGTTGTTTGCAATTTCTTTAACAAAAATTTAGTACAACCGAAAAATGGCCTGCACTAGTGTAGGCGTGTGTATTGGACGCACGCAGGTCCATTTTTCAGCGTGCCTATAAAAAAGCTTTTTTTGCCAAAAATGGATGTGCGGCAAAATAAAAAACAGTGCGTGTCCATTTTGGGCCTGAGACCTTACCACCACCCATTCACACTGCCGATTACCGCCTAGTTAGCGCCATGTGGTAGAAAATAGAAATGATTTTCTGCCGCACATTTTGGACACATATCAAACGTAGAATTAGTGCCTGGGGCACTCGGTAGTTCTAATTTGACATGCATTGTACGTGTGTAGGCACCTATCAGGCTTATTTTCCGTCGCGGGGATGACCAAAGTTCACGGGGGCGGGTCGGCAACCTAGCGAAGGCAGGACTGGGGCGTGCCTAAGAGATGTGCGTCCTCGGCCGATAATGGGAAAAAAGTGCGTCCCTGACGAGCACTTGGGCGACTTGGTCCATTTTTTCTTGCGACCAAGCCTCAAAAGGTTGCCCGAACTGACAAGATGACCACCGGAGGGAATCGGGGATGACCTCCCCTTACTCCTCCAGTGGTCACCAACCCCCTCCCACCCTAAAAAAAGAACTTAATTTTTTTTTTTTGCCAGCCTCAAATGACAGCAGTATGCAGGTCCCTGGAGTAGTTTTAGTGGGTGCAGTGCGCTTCAGTCAGGCGGAACCAGGCCCATCCCCCCCCACCTGTTACACTTGTGGTGGTAAATGTGAACCCTTCAAAACCCACCAGAAACCCACTGTACCCACATGTAGGTGCCCCCTTCACACCTTAGGGCTATGGTAGTGGTGTACAGCTGTGGGGAGTGGGTTTTTTGGGGGGTTGGGGGGCTCAGCACACAAGGTAAGGGAGCTATGCACCTGGGAGCAATGTCTGAAGTCCACTGCAGTGCCCCCTAGGGTGCCCGGTTGTTGTCCTTGCACATCAGGGGGACCAGTCCACTATGAATTCTGGCTCCTCCCATGACCAAATAGCTTGGATTTGGTCATTTCTGAGATGGGTGTCCTCGGTTTCCATTATCGCCGAAAACCAGGGACGACCATCTCTAAGGTCGACCTAAATGTTGAGATTTGGGCGTCCCCGACCGTATTATCGAAACTAAAGATGGACACCCATTATGTTTCAATAATACAGGTTTCCCCGCCCCTTCGCAGAGCCGTCCTGCAAGGACGGCCCCAGGAAAACTTGGGCGTCCCGTTCGATTATGCCCCTCCACGTGTCTTAGTAAACAGGCCCCTATATAACTAATACTACAGAAGTCCAACTGGGAGAGCAATAAAGCTGCACTAAGAGTTGAAAATGTTCTACTGGAAACAATTTTGGGATGCTTTTTAATTCTCTTAACAATAAGAATGATTTCCTCACTAAGGGGCCCTTTTGGCACATGAAATTGACGAATGCTGGGCCACTTTTTACCATGGCAGGGAAAAGACATTTTTTAAATGGGGCAGTAAATAATCGTACACTAATATTAAAATTAGCGTGTGGTTATTTACTGCCTGAGCCCTTACTGGCACTGATTTAGTATGCAGTAACGGCTCACGCGTTAACTTCGCAGTAATCGGGCAGTGCATGGCAATGTGGCCATGCTGCCGATTACTGCCAGGAACACCCCTTATGATAGAAAATTATTTTCTACCATGGGAAACTGCACGTGCCAACTTCAGAACTACTGCCAGGCTCCTGTGTTACCCCGATTTGGCGCTCACACCTTTGTAAAGGGGTCCCTAAGGCATTGATTTGAGGCTCTAGGGATAGAGTACAGTCTATCAAAACTCTCAAAATTTTAATGGTTGGAGACAGGGGCGTAACCAGACCTCAAGGTGGGAGGGGGCCAGAGCCCAAGGTGAGGGGGCACGTTTTGGTCCACTGCCCCACCGCCGCCCCCTCCTCCACCTTGTCGCCCCCTCCGCCACCCTGCTGCTCCCCACCCACTGCCGCCACTGTACATCTTGGCTGGCGGGGGTCCTCAACCCCCTCCAGCTGAAGCACTGCCGCCACAAATACCTTGACTGGCAGGGGTCCACAACCCCCGCCAGCTGAAGCTTTCATCCAGCACTGGTCTCCAGTGCCGCGCCGCTGCTGCATTGCCTACCCTGGTCTTTTCCCCCTCACATCCGGCACGCTCACATCAGCACATCCGACGCGAGGGGAAGAGAGAGCAGGGCAGGCAATGAGGCGGCGCCAGAAACCAGCGCTGGACGAAGACTTCGGCTGGTGGGGGTTGGGGCCCAGATCAAATTTGGAGGGCCCATGCCCCCGTAGCCCCACATAGCCACTGGTTGGAGAAAGTTTATATTCCATCCGATTGATCCAAATACAGTCCATTAAATATAATTTGTTACTAATCAATAAAAATGTTGTTTTATCTGTGTTGAGTTTTAGTTTGCTTACCACCAGACACATTCCTCCCCCTTACAAGGCACATATATAATTTGCGTGTTGTTAATGTTGAGCATTGGGAAGCTATTTTGGTGCACTGGTTCTGTGGTATTTTCTGGCACTGTTCCCTATAGCGCTGGAGTTCTAAGCATTGGCCCACCAGAGGGCTTACAATATACGCATTCTCTTTTGCTTTTTTGGCAAGTTTCATTTTAAGCTATTGCACAAGTCCATAGACTGTAGGCTTCTGAGAAGTACAGGCTGGCCACTGCTAAACAGAAACATGCCATTTTAAACAGAAATATATTGATGCTAGAAATATACTTACAAAAAGATTAAACTGGTTTTAGACAATGACCTCAAGCTCCATCTGATCTATTATACATCCCTGAGGTTGCCTTATTTCAAGCCTTACAATAAGCCTGTTTCAAGGGGACAAATGTTTTAGGATGTATCAGTTCAGTACTACATTGCCTCTGTCTCACATGACGTTCACAATATGTAATCTTATTGATTCAGATATTAAACAGGGGATTGTATTGAACAAAATCAAAGTGGTAGGTCTAGCAGGAGTACAAAGGGGAAGAAAAGCAGAAGAACAAAGTGCCAAACGGGAACATTTTTGTCAGAGGTAAAATAAGCATTGCTTTATCCTTTTCAAAGTACCTGACACTTAACCAACTAAAGAAGGCAAAAAAAAAAAAAAAAATCAAGGTCCAGAACTGCAGCTCTTGCTCTGAAAGTTTGACCATATTTGAATTCTTCTCTCATGAAGGATATTATTACCCTGGAGAAAATGCATTGTTGAGTAACCAAGGGCGGTTTTTAGTGGAAGTATGTTATCAGAACATTTCAGGCTTCATTTGTTCTCATACAGAAAGAATCTATGCTGAAGAAGTGACCCAGTAAAAAGAAGTTGTATAAAATGGAAGAGATATACTGCCTAGAACAGGGGTGTTCAAGCTCTGTCCTTGAGGGCCACAATCCAGTCAGATTTTCAGGATTTCCCCAATGAGTGTGGCTAAAGTAACCTAGAAATCTCTGGGGATAATTTGAGAGAGACTCGCCCAGAGGTGGTTGTGATCCAGTCGGTGGGAGGAGGGTGCTAGTCAGTGGTGTGCTGGTAAATTTTTAACAACAGGCTCTCTCCCCAGGTATAACCAGGCCTGCAATTTGGTGGAGGGGGGGCCTAAAGAGGTGGACTGGGGGCCCTAGTCCACCTCTGGACCCCCCCCCCCCCCAAATTGCAGGGCTGGCTATGCTTGGGGAGAGACCATGGGGTGGGGGCAATGCATTACTCCCTCCAGGAAAAAAAAGATTTTAAATGCTCCCAGGTTCCAATCTAATTTATGTTTAATGTGGGATAAAATGCCATAACTATTAGATGGAAACTCTGAATGTTGAGCACCTGATTCTCATAACATGATGTCTGTTTTAGTGGCCTTTTACCAGGAGGAAAAAAAATGTCTGCACAAATATAACACGTGCTAGGGTGTCCCTATAACCAGCCCCTCCAAATGACACACTGATTACGATTTATAACAAATTACTACTCTACCTATGAAAAGTTATTCCCTTATTATACTTCCTCTGTATACATCCTATGCACAAGCCGGCATGTTTGAAAATATAACTTTTTTTTACAGTATCCTCCCCACGGTCCCCACTCCACCCACCTATTCCAGGCCTCCTCCCCGGTCCCCCGAGCCACAGGATGCCATCCCGGCACATACCTGAAGCCTCCCTGGTGGTCTAGTAGATTCTTCGGGGCAGGAAAGATCCCTAGTCTTTCCTGCCCGCTGCCAGCGCTGAACCTCCTCCTGATCCTGCAGCATCTTCTTTAAAATGAACCTACCTAACCCTTCTAACCCTTCACTACCCCAACTGCAAAGGTATAAAATACAAATCTTCACATCCTCTCCTTTATAGGCACACAACTTTGGAACTCACTACCCAATGACCTGGCTGAAACTCATAGAAAACTACCTACAATTCAGAAAAAAACTGAAAACACATCTTTTCAAGAAGTCTTTCCCCCTGGATCTGCCTAATCCCACACCACCATACATCACGAAACGTTCAGAAATGGAAAACAATATTAACCCCTCTCACAATATGCTAATATATCAACCTAAGCGTTTATTGTACTTCTGTATTATGTACTAGACTTCTACAAATCTAAATTTTGTAACCGCCTTTTTAGCCATATGTAAGCCACATTGAAGCTGCCATATGAAAATTTGGGATGCAAATGCAATAAATAAATAAATAAAATGGCTCAAGACTTCAGCGGAAGTCTCGGCAGTCATTTCTAAAGAGCATCCGGCAGCGGGACAATCAGCACCAGAAAGACTGGGGATCTATCCTGCCACAAAGAATCGACTAGACCACCAGGGTGTCTGCCTTCAGGTATGTGCTGGGACCCTGCAACTTGGGGGAGGAGAGGCAAACTGGCTCGCCCTGCCTGAACAACCGGCTCGCAAAATGTTACAAAATTTAACAACCAGCTATAGCGAGCCAGTGCAAGCTGGCTCCAGCACACGGGCGGCAGGTACTGGCAGACCTGAGCTGTGCTGGGGATAGACCCTCTAAGTGGCTGTGGGATAACCCCAAGCGGGTAGCTAGGCGTTTCCTGACAGTCATCCTTACTGTTTTGTTATATTAGCTTTTGGAAATGTGTATTCTGATCTTTTGGATTTGTTTCTGTATTTGTAGTATTGCTGTATGCAGAGTCTGACTTCATGAGGTTTCCAGTTCAGATTTTTTGCCTTCATATCTCTATTACTGATCTGTGGCCCTTTGTTTCATATTGTTGACAATCTGTGTTTTGCAAATGCTATTTTGCTAGCTTGTTGTACTCCTGTTTGTTCTGATTTCTCATTGGGTGGTGTAATGGTGTATTAGACCTGCCCAATGAAATATTTACACTGCAGCTTTTTCATGCATAACGTTGTTGCTCTTTGAGTCCTCAGAGTTAGTGCTGTTATGGTACAGTAAGGTTCTGAGTGTGTTTTTGCACAAGTTTGTGCATAGTGTTTTGCTGTTGAGGGATTATGTGTTGGCGTTACTGAGATGACATCAAAACACTTTAATTTAATTTTAATTTGTTATAACATCAGACATGGTTTTAAAATATTTTGGATGTTGAATTGTTCTACAAAAGTGTATGTGGTTTAGTGTTGGTGAGTGCTTGAAATTTTACAAAGCTTTTGAAACTGGCACTTACTCTTCCTGTTGGCACAGCTACCTGTGAGAGATCCTTTTCTGCCATGTGACGTGTATGAAACTGGCTGAGATCCACAATGGGTCAGGAAAGACTGACAGCTTTATGTTTATTGAACATTGGAAGTGATCTTATGGGGATATTAACCCCGAGCAGATCATTGACACCTATGATACGAATTTTACTCGCTGGATGTTGCTTGGCGTGGATGAGTAGCCTAGTGGTTAGTGCAGCAGACTTTGATCCTGGGAACTGCATTCAATTCCCACTGCAGCTCCTTATAACTCTGGGCAAGTCACTTCACCCTCCATTGCCGCAGGTACAAATAAGTATCTGTATATACTATGTAAACCACTTTAAATGTAGTTGCAAAAACCACAGAAAGGTGGTATATCAAGTCCCATTGCCTTTACATTTCCCTACTTCACTAATGTGACCATTTCATTTTGGGGTTTTCCATGGATGGAATAGCAGTGTTGAATAATTGATAATATTTTTAAATAGTATACATTGGTTAATACATGCTTATGTCTTTCGCAGATAACTATGAATATGTTCTTTTGTCTGTTCATAATATAAATGTTAGAATATATAGGTCCCTCAATTCAAGGTTTGACAAATCCTGAGCGACAGATTACCATGGTGCCTGAAAACTGGACCTTGGCACTGGTGCTTCTGTGATCTGGCTACCTATTTTGTAGAAAAAAAGTACTATCCTTCCAACTACATTGTTCAGCCACCAAGCTGTCAGTCAATTTGAGCAACCAGGTTCATGAACAACCTGTTGATTTTGCAGCTTCCAATCTCATGGGACAGCAACATCAACAAGTTCTCTGAGAGACAGCAAGTGGCAAACTGTCTTTGGGCAAGTGGGATGAGAGAGAGAGAGCCACAGGCTGTGGGTAAGTGGAGTATGTGTGTGTGAGGGTTTGGCATCATCTACAAACACTTTTTTCAATAGATATAGATTGATAGCTATATACACACTGAAATCTTCACTGTTTAATGTTATTGCCACTTTATTCTTTGACATATGATACATATCTATTACTTTTATTTTTTTTTCTGTGTTGTCAGACAATTATGGATGTAATGCCCCACTCCTGGCACCAACCTTGACCCTGATCCCTGTAGCATCCCCAAAATGTTGGGCCACCAACCACATATGTGGGCAAGTGCATCATGAGCCCATTCCTAGCCCTGCCTCTCTGCCTTTCAGCACCAAGGCACATCATGGACTTTCCCAAAGAACCCCAGTGTGCCGCAGTACACTAGATGAGAAGCATTGCTCTATGAATCTGAGAGACAGACTTACTCTGTTCACTCTTCTCCATCTTTGAAATGCACACATGACTGGGACACTCAGTCAGACTATGCACAGAGTCATCTTTTTACTGCAGAAATGGGACCCTGTTTTTTTTCCCATGAACCACGAGGGAGCAATTTGCAAAATAGCTTTCATGCACAAAACAGGGCTTTGCCCCCCCCCCCAGATTCTATTTAGCATGAATTAAAATGTGCATGCAAATCCGGTCGTATTCTGGACATGCGCATGCAACTTAAATAGTTAACAAGCCAATCAGTGCTGATAATTGCCACTTAACAAGCAATTGACACTAATTGGTATTAATTAGAATTTACACTCACAACTGTAAGTCTGTAATGTGATGCATGTAAATTCTAAGTCACGTTGGGCAAGTTGTGGGCATTTCTAAAATCTATGTACATTGTTATAGAATACACCTGGTCCATGCCTAATTTAGGCATTGGCATTCACACCAAGTTTTACTTGGCATAACTGCCCTTGACATTTAGTTGCATGGATGGGCACTCAGAGTGTTCTACAATCTGCATAGAAATATAGGCGTATTCTATAAAGTACGCCTAAATTTAGGTGTACTTTATAGATTATGCCTAGGTTTATTTTTTTCAACACCAATTTTTCAGGCACCAAGACCTAAATGTGAAAATGTGCTTTTTGAAGATTGCCTATCTGTGAGTAAAAAATGTGTGGTGTCTCTATATGCATCATTTTGTCAACAAATAGGGTAGGTATTTCTGTGAATGGGGTTGGGGCAGAGATTGCACTTCAATGCACAGAAATTTTCACAGAAGTAGATAGTACTCTGATAGCATGTACACATTTCTATGCAAATGTTTGCCTAAACAGGTTTCAAAGGGAAATTTTTTCTTCTTCGATATTGGCATAAAGCCTGTGGAAAACTGACCCTAAGAATTTACACTTGTACACACAGTATGAAAAGTGCCATCTTATGGCAGAAACGTTTATTAAATAAATCCTGTAAGGCCCTATGTACCAACCTATGAAATTTTCACGTTAATGCCTGTTTGCACAAAATTTAGCTAAGAGATGCACATGAGCTCTTGGCTCATTTAAATTCTGATGATCCAGTTATACCCACTATTTATATACTCCCCAAAATACACAAATCCCAGACACATCCACCCCCATCATTTCTGGCAATAGTTTGGTTCTCAAACCATTGTCTGATTTTGTTGACTTGTTTTTGAGAACTTATGCTCTTCTCATTTCATCTTATGTACGTGATTCATCACACTTCATTAATCTTCTGTAACAGTATGATGGTGATCTGGGTGAGACCATTTTAGTTACACTAGATATAGACTTACTATATACAAATATACCCCAGATCGTAGTTTTAGCCATCATTGAGAGAACCCTGAGAGACAAGAATACTTAACATAGAATACCCAACTGCTTCATCCTGACTCTTAGCACAATTGCTCTCACACAAAATTATTTTTGTTTCAGAGGGAAGTTTTATCAACAAATTAGGGGCACCGCAATGGCTGCCTTAATGGCACCTGACATTGCCAGTTTGTATGTGGCACATTTTGCCGAACTTTTTTTTTTACAAGAATACCCTTTCAACTCTGAAGTTTAATTATACAAATGTTATATTGACGACATATTCATTCTTTGGAAGGGTACTACTGATCATCTGATGACTTTTGTTGATTGGCATACCAGGGACTCCCATTTGAGTTTTAAAATACAGTTTGGAGGGTGGCCAATGTAACGCTAATTTTTAAAAAAGGCTCCAGGGGAGATCCGGGAAATTATAGACCGGTGAGTCTGACATCAGTGCCGGGGAAAATGGTAGAGGCTATTATTAAAAACAAAATTACAGAGCACATCCGAGGACATGGATTACCGAGACCGAGTCAGCACGGCTTTTGTGTGGGGAAATCTTGCCTGACCAATTTACTTCAATTCCTTGAAGGAGTAAACAAACATGTGGACAAAAGGGAACCAGTTGATATTGTGTATCTGGATTTTCAAAAGGCGTTTGACAAGGTACCTCATGAAAGGCTACAGAGGAAATTGGAGGGTCATGGGATAGGAGGAAATGTCCTATTGTGGATTAAAAACTGGTTGAAGGATAGGAAACAGAGAGTGGGGTTAAATGGTCAGTATTCACAATGGAGAAGGGTAGTTAGTGGAGTTCCTCAGGGGTCTATGCTAGGACCGCTGCTTTTTAATATATTTTTAAATGATCTAGAGATGGGAGTAACTAGCGAGGTAATTAAATTTGCTGATGACACAAAGTTATTCAAAGTTGTTAAATTGCGACAGGATTGTGAAAAATTACAAGAGTACCTTACGAGACTGGGAGACTGGGCAGCTAAATGGCAGATGACGTTTAATGTGAGCAAGTGCAAGGTGATGCATGTGGGAAAAAAGAACCCAAATTATAGTTATGTCATGCAAGGTTCCACGTTAGGAGTTACGGACCAAGAAAGGGATCTGGGTGTCGTCGTCGATAATACACTGAAACCTTCTGCTCAGTGTGCTGCTGCGACTAGGAAAGCGAATAGAATGTTGGGTATTATTAGGAAAGGTATGGAAAACAGGTGTGAGGATGTTATAATGCTGTTGTATCGCTCCATGGTGCGACCGCACCTTGAGTATTGTGTTCAATTCTGGTCGCCGCATCTCAAGAAAGATATAGTAGAATTGGAAAAGGTGCAGCGAAGGTGACTAAAATGATAGCGGAGATGGGACGACTTCCCTATGAAGAAAGATTAAGGAGGCTAGGGCTATTCAGCTTGGAGAAGAGACGGCTGAGGGGAGACATGATAGAGGTATATAAAATAATGAGTGGAGTGGAACAGGTGGATGTGAAGCGTCTGTTCACACTTTCCAAAAATACTAGGACTAGGGGGCATGCGATGAAACTACAGTGTAGTAAATTTAAAACAAATCAGAGAAAACTTTTCTTCACCCAACGTATAATTAAACTCTGGAATTCGTTGCCGGAGAAAGTGGTGAAGGCGGTTAGCTTAGCAGAGTTTAAAAAGGGGTTGGACGGTTTCCTAAAGGACAAGTCCATAAACCGCTACTAAATGGACTTGGGAAAAATCCACAATTCCAGGAATAACATGTATAGAATGTTTGTACGTTTGGGAAGCTCGCCAGGTGCCCTTGGCCTGGATTGGCCGCTGTCGTGGACAGGATGCTGGGCTCGATGGACCCTTGGTCTTTTCCCAGTGTGGCATTACTTATGTACTTATGTTTGATAGACACCAAATATCTTTTTTAGATGTTCTTGTTACAAAGGACCACTACAGATTCATTACATTGCTATATTAAAAACCCACAGATAAAGACAAGTTATTAACATTATACCAGCTATCACAACAGACAACTTAAGAATAATTTACCATATTGTCAATTTTTGATTTGCACAGACTTTGCTCTGAGCGCAGTGATTTCTTATGTCAGTCTAACATCCTCACTGCCAGATTTGAATACAGGGGCTACCAGAGTTGCTGTGTTGAGAGTGGCTTCAATAAGGCCAAAAAGCAGTGTAGGGAGGACCTCCTTAAGACTGGAGCTAAAGAGGTCCAGGTCCCAGATGTTGTCTGTACCTTAAAGTTTTCACATTTGGCTCATGGTAATAAAAAAATATTATCACAAAACATTGGCATATTTTATAAAACCTTGAATGTTTCGAGACACAATGCCCTACAATTGCATATACACTTGAAAGAAATCTCAGATAAGTTAGTTCCCTTCTCTCTTCCAGCACATCTACAAACTGATGTGCCCAACATTGGACATACTTCTCGTGGATCCTGTTCCACCTGCAGGGCATGCTCTGACCCTTTCTACTGTCATTCATCCATCAAATGGCAAAAACCTACAAGCTGAATTTATCTAGTGATTGTAATAAAACTCTTATAGTCTATGTTATTATTTGTACTTGTGGACTTCTTCATGTTGGAAAGACCAAAAGGATGATCTGGGTTAGAATAATTGAGCATAGAAGCTGCATCAATAGGCACATCACATCATCACCCATTGTTGATCACTGGAAATAAGCAGGTCATGACATTGAGGGTCTTAAATAGTTTGTGATCAGGACTATTGTACCTAGGTGGAGAGGAGGTAATACTGACTTGCAAATACTGAGGGCAGAACAAAGGTTCATTATCGAGTTGAATACAGTACAATCAAATGGTCTTAACCAAGAACTTGATTTGTCTCCATTTGTGTAAAAGCAAAATCTGTTTTTGTATTATGTATTGCAGGTTCACAGTTTTTTAAAAAATCTATTCATGCATTTTTACATGCATTTATGGTTATTTGTGCTTGAGTAGTCATCTTTACCTATTTATTTGTATATTTTTATTATGTTTGTGCTGACTGCATTTTTCATATATATATTTTGTTGTAATCCATAATATTTAGGATTTTTTATCATTATATTTTGTACAGTTATTTGCACTTACATTCACTAATTGTACATTACTTCAATTTTATTTATTTGTAATCTGTGATATTTTGGGTGCTTTTTATCATCATATTCTTTTACAGATATTGTACTTACATTCCTTAATTTGTACATTAAATTATATTATTGTTCTTGTTTTGTTGAGATCTACTGTGCACATATATAGTCCTCATTTCATGTTTTTATCACTGTTTTATTTTTGATCACTTATATTTTTGCCATTTACACAAGTTTTATTATTCACCTTTCATATAACTAACCGTTCTTTTCTTGTTTTATTTATGTATACTGCATCTCACTATTTATTCTCTCCTCCACTCCTATTTGTGTTCCAGTTTGTTCTATACTTTCACTACCTGTTTAAGAACACATCCACACATGTTTGCTGATTGAATTTCCTGCATTATATTTATGATCTTGGTGTTCATATTGAGCAGTATGTATTTTTTGTCAACTTCTGTTTTTCATGTTTTTTAGCTTTATATTTTGTTTTACATTTTATCCAGTAGTTCAGTCACTTTGCCATGGTATGTTATTTATACATGACATCATATGTTTTTCATCATGGTTTATTAATGCTGGCAACTTGTTTAACTGTCCTCTGTGGCATAGTCTTGCTTTCGGCTCACAACTGTTTACTGCTTGTTGTTCATTGGCATCTGTATTGGTGAGTCATTGTATTTTATTTCATTCTATCTTTTAACCCACCGTACTGATTCCTTGATGCAATTTTTTAGCAACTGTTTTTGTCTCCAGTCAGTTTCGCCTTTGCTTTGGAACATATAATATATTAGACTATTTCAGTTTTGCTAAGGTTTTTAAATACATTGTGTATAATTCTATTGTCCATTGCATTTCCTTAGTTTCAGCTCTGGTTTTATGTCATATGGCAGTCCCAACATCTTAACACACAAAAGTGGGCTGACTGTTCACTTTAATGAGAGAAAAACGTCTCAGATAGCACCTGGATGTCTCACAGTACTACTGCTAGGGTCAGATTGCCAAATAAGGGCTCTACAGTTATGGGAAGGGGTTTCAGGGAGGTGGGGGTTTTAAGACATTTAAGCCCCTTACCAAGGCTGAGGAGGAGCATCAGGTCAACAGGGCAACCAGCAGGTTGTGCTCCTCCCTGGGGACAAATCGTGCTGCACATATACACCGCCTAAGCACAATTATGTTACTTCACGCATATCATCGATAGCACCAGGTGTGTAGCTACAACTGAGCAAACCCAGCAAAACGTTCAGGGCCATCCAATAGTAGAGGACACCTGAAATTGCACCCCTCCCCCAGTCCAATGTCTCTCCATCTACCTCCCCTCCCCTCCCTCCACTCCTGCAAACACTGCAGCGAATCGCAGCAGAGACAGGGCTGAAAACTGCTGTCTGTCCAGTGGAACCTTTCCTCTGCCATATTCTGCCCACAGGAAGCTGCATCAGAGAGGTGGGATGCACAAAGGAAAGGCTCCACTGGACAGAGAACAGGTTTCAGCGTTGCCTCTTCCGCGACTTACCACAGTGTTTACAAGAGTGGGGAGAGAAGATAGACTGACATTGGACCAACACAGGGAGAGACATTAGCCCATGTGGGAATGGGAGAGACACCAGACAACAGGGTGTAAGAAGGGGAGAGCCGCTGGATATGGGGGTAGAAGAGAGAGAGAAAGAGAGGGAGAGAAAGAGACCTGGATGGAAGGGGAAGAGGGGGGGCAGATGGTGGAACTAGGGTGGAGCTTAGGGGAAGGAAAGAGAGAGAGAGATACCTGGATGAAAGGGGAAGGGGAAGAAAGGTAACAGATGCTGGACCTGGGAGAGGGGGGAGGGGTCTGAGGGAAAACAGAGATACTGGACAAGGGGAAAGATGCTGGACCAACAAAGGGAGTCACAGAGATACCAGACCACAGAGGATGGGCTCAGGAGGAAGGAAAGAGAAAAGAAATTCAAAATTCTGCTGCACGACTTATATTCCACCAATGTTGCTATGCTCATATTAGCCCTCTCCTCAAGTCACTTCACTGGCTCCCTATCCATTTCCACATACAGTTCAAACTCCTCTTACTGACTTATAAGTGCATTCACTCTGCAGCTCCTCAGTACCTCTCCACTCTCATCTCTCCCTACACTCCTCCCTGGGAATTCTGTTCATGGATAAATCTCTCTTATGTGCACCCTTCTCCTCCACCTCTAACTCCAGGCTCTGTTCCTGTTATCTTGCTGCACCATATGCCTGGAATAGACTTCCTGAACCGGTACGTCAAGCTCCATCTCTGGCCGTCTTCAAATCTAAGCTAAAAGCCCACCTTTTTGATGCTGCTTTTAACTCCTAACCCTTATTCACTTGTTCAGAACCCTTATTTTATCATCCTTACTTTTAATATTCCTTTATCTCTTATTTGTCCTGTTTGTCTGTCCTAATTAGATTGTAAGCTCTGTCGAGCAGGGACTATCTTTTCATGTTCAAGTGTACAGCGCTGCGTACGTCTAGTAGCGCTATAGAAATGATAAGTAGTAGTAGAAGAAATATGCTGGACATGGGGAGACACAGGGACATAAAATGGGGATGCACATGGACATAGATGATAGCTCTGGAGGGAGTATAGGAACAGGCAATGGCGTAGCTACAGGGGGCCATGGGGGCCTGGGTCCTCCCAAATTTGCTCTGGGCCTCTGGTTTGGCTGGCAGGAGTCCCCAACCCCCACCAACTGAAGCTTTCATCCAGCACTGGTCTCCGGCACTGCCGCATGGCCTGCCCTGCTCTCTCTTCCCCTCACAGTCTGGCAAATTCGTTTTAGTGAAACTGAGCATTTTAAATGCAGCGGAGCAGATTAACAGTTTGCCTCCAGATCTCAGAGGAAAGACTGAGCTGCTCTCTCATCTCCCTCCTTCCATGCAATATTCCCATCATTTTATAGCAGGATGACTCTGGAAAGAAGCAATCTTCCCAGGAAACTTGTGTTATTTTAAGTTGCAATCAGCCACAGTATAAACTATGACTACCAATGACCATTTAGCTGAGGCATCAGTTATGAAGGCAACTCTGACCTTTGCAGGTGCAACTGCCTTCATTAACATTCAGACACAAGCCTACTCTGCCCTCAGTAATCAACTACAAATCACCTTCCATGTAAAATGCCAGTGCCTAGCCATCTCCCACAGCGGTGTCAGTGGCAAAGAACCTTTTGTGTTAGCAATGGATATTAAGTAATTCCACTATCATCATGCATTCAGAGCCCCCATTTCTTGCTTCACAAAGCAGAACAGAGTTAAACTTACAGAGCATGCAACAGTGGTCTCTCCCATTCAGAATTTGCTGTTATTTAATACAGGAGGAAGATGGTGTCAGAAGGGAAGGGAAATGGAACTTGATATACCACCTTTCTGAGGTTTTTGCAACTACATTCAAAGCGGTTTACATATATTCAGGTACTCATTTTGTACCAGAGGCAATGGAGGGTTAAGTGACTTGCCCAGAGTCACAAGAAACTGCAGTGGGAATCGAACTCAGTTCCCCAGGATCAAAGTCCACTGCACTAACCAGTAGGCTACAGAAGCTGGTGAGCTTTGGGAGTTTGCTGCGGAGTCCAATAAAGGTGCATTACCTGATGGGAAAATGTAAAGGCAGGAATAGTACCTTGCCTACTGTAGTCAAGATTCCTTCTCTCTGTGCACAACAGACTCTGAACTCCTTTGCCATTCCTACAGCTGGGGAGAGTGTTGCAGTAGAAGCTCGTGACAGTGGAGAGCCTGTACCACTTGTCAATACTCAGTTCTTCCTTTAGACTCATACAATGTGAGACTCCCCAGAGACCCAGAAGCAGTGGCGTTCCTTGTCTGGATGGCACCCGGGGCGGTGCACCGATGCCCCCCCCCCCCACAATAAATTACACCTCCCCCCCCCTCCGGCGAAATGACACCCCCCCCCCCCGGGTGCACGCCGCTGGGGGGGGTGCTGCGGCGCGCGCCTGCTCCGAGTTCGCTAAACTTCTTTGCTCATTCGCTGAAGCTCCCTCTACCCCGGAACAGGAAGTAACCTATTCCAGGGCAGAGGGAGCTGCAGCGAATGAGCAAAGAAGTTTAGCGAACTCGGAGCAGGCGCGCGCCACGACACCCCCCAGCGGCGTGCACCCGGGGCGGACCACCCCCACCGCCCCCCTTGGTACACCACTGCCCAGAAGTAAGGCCCCAGCTGAGGCATGTGCTACTCAGATTGAGACAGAAAGCTCCCTTACCCTGGATAGTGGCATGATAAGTGAGCAAGCCCAGCATTGCAAACCTTGAGTGGTAGGCAGGGGCAGATCACAAGTTTGTGGGTCTCTGAGCCAACTAGCACTAGGGTCCCCCTCCCCTTTCCCGGTCACATCTGCCAAGTACATAGATTAACTATCCATCACACGACGAACACAAAATACATTTCACTGTGCAAATGTTTTACATTTATCCTAAGTACCCGTATAACATCAAGTTACTGTTAGTGTTTTAGGGTGTTCACATGAGCATTAATAAATGATAAACGTCAAGGTTTCAGCTGAGCTTATAAATAGATTTATCACGTTCCTGAAAAATACAACCAGCAGACTGTACAGGTAGGTGCTATGCAAATTCCACCTTGATAATGAGAAGAGCCCCCCCCCCCCCCCCCCCTCCTCAGACCTTTGGGTCCCTGGGCCCAGGTGCAGTTGGCCCATGCAGGGAAACATGGTAGAAGGACAGCAGGGATATTGTAACATATACAAGTCTGTTGATCACTAAAGTTACCCAACAAAGTAATTAATTCTAGAAAAAGTATTATTTTGGGATAAGTCCACAGGAATCAACAAAAAAATATCACCTGTATACAAGAGTTTCACACCAGTCTCCAGTTTAACATTTCCAAGTGAGCTCATATAACTATGACATAACTCCCTGATGGCGAACCTATGACACGCGTGTCAGTACTGACACACGTAGCCATTTTCAGTGACACGCGGCCGCATGTGGCCGCATACAGAGAAGCAGCGGAGTTCCTTGCTGACACCCGGGGCGGATCGCCGATGCGCCCCCCCTCCCCCCGGTGCAGCGCGACCTCCCCCCCCCCCCCCGGCGAAATCACCCGGTGCATGTTTACCCGCTGGGGGTGTGCCGTGTGCGCTCCTATTGGCTCCCTCCCTGCTGCTCCCTCTGCCCCGGCTCCTCACTTCCGGCCGGCGGAGCAGAGAGCAGCGGAATGCCGTGGGGGACGCATCTCTGAGGGCCCTGTGATCACCATTACCAGCAACCATCATCCAATCTACTGTTCTGGGGTGTCGTGGATTTGTAATTGACCACCATTACTGAGATAGGTGAGGGGGAGGCTGGGAGAGGCGAGGGCATGTGCTATGGGTGCCGTTTCCCGCCATTAGAAATAGCGGCAGCCATCTTAATTTACATAAGGTGGTCAGTTAGGCTAGTTAACCCTTAATTGCCTGCAGGGCTAACAGGCTATCTATAATTCTATCTTCTGTCTCTGCCCCCCTGATGGAGAACTCAAAAAATAAAAAACCAAGGTTAAGTAAAGGAAGTGGTAGTAGCAGTAGCCGACCCTTTCAAGAGACATGGACCGAGATGTATGGCATTATAGAAAAAAATGGCAAATCATTTTGCGTTCTATGTACTGAAACGGTAGTAAGCAGAACGTGGAATATAAATAGACATTTTGAAACTTATCATTCCCAGCTCTTGAAAAAAAGTGAGGATGAACGGAAGGAATACATTTCCAGGCAGCTACACTTTTATAAGAGCCAATCTAAGTCCATCCTTAAATTTGTAAAAGGTTCTACAAATTTAACATCTGCAAGTTTGAGCATTGCTCACTCCATAGCTCAGCATGGAAAAGCACTCAGTGAGGGAGAATTTATTAAAGAAACTCTCCTAAGATGTGCACCAGTTCTATTTCACGATATGCAGAATAAAGATGCAATTATTAAGAGAATATCTGAGTTACCAGGAAATTTGGAGTGCCTGGATCCGATTACCAGACACTTTTAGCACCCTGAAAAATATAGCAATGGCTTTACTCACAATTTTTCCCTCTACGTACTTTTGTGAAACCTTATTCTCAGCGTTAAATAATATCAAAACCAACAAAAGAAACAGATTGACAGATGAAGTTAGTAGCGCTTGCTTGGGCTTGAAGTGTACAAAATACCAACCTTCAATTGAAGATTTAGCCAATGAAATTCAGCAACAAAAAAGTCACTAATAGGCAGATTAGTTAAAGAATTCCCCCTCCCCCTCACTTATCTTAGTTCATGGCACCCCACACAAGTTAAATAATATCAAGACCAACAAAAGAAACCGACTGACAGATGAACAAAGAAGTCACTAAGTAGGTAAGTTAAATAATTAGTTTTTGGTTTATTAAATACAGTTTTATATTACAATTATACATTTTTGTTATTTAAACTATAAATATCGCGAAATTATGGTTTTTTTCTCGAAGTGACACACCACCCGAGTTATGCTCGGTTTTTTGGCGAATTTTGACACACCAAGCTCAAAAGGTTGCCCATCACTGACATAACTGCAGAGAAATAGGAGACCCCTGTGGGACTCCACAAGAAAATTGTCAATGAAAAAAAAGATATACCATCCTTAATAATTGATTATTGCCTATTTTTTTTTTAATGTTATGTTATCAGTGAAACCTAATTCTGATAACATAATAATTGTGATTGACAGTATCAAAGGCAGCAGATATATCAAACTGTAGTAATGCCATATCTCTACCTCTACTTAACATATGCTTAATTTCAGTTGTTAAAGATAATAAGAGTGTCTCTGTGCTATGATATATCCTAAAGTCATGTTGAGATTCATGAAGTAAATTTACTCTCTGCATGAACTCGAATAATTGAGAACATACCACAAATTCAACCAATTTGGTAAAGAAAATTAGCAACCTGAGAAGTCTGAACCAACAAGCTTTGGATTTGGAGTTAAAACTATCTCCCATAGATGGTAAAAACTATCCTTCATCCAATGTCAAATTAACCTAGTAAACTAACCAATTTAAGAAACTTTCACCTAGAACTGGTCAGGAACTGGGTGATAAGATTGTATTTCCATTATAAGGATGTTTTGTTTTAGGGGCAGCCATTTTGTCAATGGAGTCAGCATGGGCAGGAGTCACTGTGGATTGCTCCTACACCTCTAGACCACCCTCAGTAGGTCCAAGGGGTGGGGGGAGACAAGGGCTTGAGCCTAGGTTTGGTTCCAGGAGGGAGGCTCACATCTACTTGGGGTTCTGGGAAGGGAGAAATGAGGGCTCTGGGCTGCATAGCACCAGTATTTTCAACCAAAAACAAAACAAGACCAGATCCAGATTTTAGGCTGGTTTTAGTGCCAAAACCAAAACCTAATTTCAGTTGGCTTCTTCGTTCATGTCACCCCATTTAAAAAAAGACTAAGAGGTTACAGCTCTTCAGGTTGGAGAAGAGATGGCTGAGAGGAGACATGATAGAGGTCTGTAAAAACCTAAGTGAAAGGTAATAAATAAATAAATACAAATTGGTTATTCACTCTTTTAAAAATTACAAAGATTAGGAGACATATCATTAATTTGAGTAGCTCATTTAAAACAAATCACAGAAATATTTTTTCTCAATTCATAATTAAGCTCCAGAATTCATTGTCAGGGGATATGGTACAAGCAGTTAACATAGCTGGATTTAAAAGAATGTTTGGACAAGTTCCAAACCATTATTAAAGTAGAGCTGAGGAAAGCTACTGCTTATCCCTGGGGGTAAGCAGCATAGAATCTTGCTACTTTTTTTGGATCTTGCCAGGTATGTGTGAACTAGTGAGCTGGATTGGCCACTGTTGGAAACAAAATACTGGGTTTGATGGACCCTTGATCTGACCCAGTATGATTGCAGTACATATGTATATACAGTGGGGGAAATAAGTATTTGATCCCTTGCTGATTTTGTAAGTTTGCCCACTGACAAAGACATGAGCAGCCCATAATTGAAGGGTAGGTTATTGGTAACAGTGAGAGATAGCACATCACAAATTAAATCCGGAAAATCACATTGTGGAAAGTATATGAATTTATTTGCATTCTGCAGAGGGAAATAAGTATTTGATCCCCCACCAACTAGTAAGAGATCTGGCCCCTACAGACCAGGTAGATGCTCCAAATCAACTCGTTACCTGCATGACAGACAGCTGTCGGCAATGGTCACCTGTATGAAAGACACCTGTCCACAGACTCAGTGAATCAGTCAGACTCTAACCTCTACAAAATGGCCAAGAGCAAGGAGCTGTCTAAGGATGTCAGGGACAAGATCATACACCTGCACAAGGCTGGAATGGGCTACAAAACCATCAGTAAGACGCTGGGCGAGAAGGAGACAACTGTTGGTGCCATAGTAAGAAAATGGAAGAAGTACAAAATGACTGTCAATCGACAAAGATCTGGGGCTCCACGCAAAATCTCACCTCGTGGGGTATCCTTGATCATGAGGAAGGTTAGAAATCAGCCTACAACTACAAGGGGGGAACTTGTCAATGATCTCAAGGCAGCTGGGACCACTGTCACCACGAAAACCATTGGTAACACATTACGACATAACGGATTGCAATCCTGCAGTGCCCGCAAGGTCCCCCTGCTCCGGAAGGCACATGTGACGGCCCATCTGAAGTTTGCCAGTGAACACCTGGATGATGCCGAGAGTGATTGGGAGAAGGTGCTGTGGTCAGATGAGACAAAAATTGAGCTCTTTGGCATGAACTCAACTCGCCGTGTTTGGAGGAAGAGAAATGCTGCCTATGACCCAAAGAACACCGTCCCCACTGTCAAGCATGGAGGTGGAAATGTTATGTTTTGGGGGTGTTTCTCTGCTAAGGGCACAGGACTACTTCACCGCATCAATGGGAGAATGGATGGGGCCATGTACCGTACAATTCTGAGTGACAACCTCCTTCCCTCCGCCAGGGCCTTAAAAATGGGTCGTGGCTGGGTCTTCCAGCACGACAATGACCCAAAACATACAGCCAAGGCAACAAAGGAGTGGCTCAGGAAGAAGCACATTAGGGTCATGGAGTGGCCTAGCCAGTCACCAGACCTTAATCCCATTGAAAACTTATGGAGGGAGCTGAAGCTGCGAGTTGCCAAGCGACAGCCCAGAACTCTTAATGATTTAGAGATGATCTGCAAAGAGGAGTGGACCAAAATTCCTCCTGACATGTGTGCAAACCTCATCATCAACTACAGAAGACGTCTGACCGCTGTGCTTGCCAACAAGGGTTTTGCCACCAAGTATTAGGTCTTGTTTGCCAGAGGGATTAAATACTTATTTCCCTCTGCAGAATGCAAATAAATTCATATACTTTCCACAATGTGATTTTCCGGATTTAATTTGTGATGTGCTATCTCTCACTGTTACCAATAACCTACCCTTCAATTATGGGCTGCTCATGTCTTTGTCAGTGGGCAAACTTACAAAATCAGCAAGGGATCAAATACTTATTTCCCCCACTGTATGTATGACTAGCTTTCAAGAGCTAAAATACCCTTTTTCAGTTGCAAAGAAAATAAGTAGCCCCGAGTATATAGATAATGGTGTCTGAATATACAAGTAAACATAGATTATGATACAATAGTGGGATCAATGTGAAGTGTTAGTCAAAGTATTGTTCACAAACTGTTAACCTTTACCTTTAAAGCTTTCCAGATCAGCTTCCCACAATACCTAATCTCATCATCCCCTACTCACCAATGCATTTATTAAGATCTTTCAACAATTTCCATTTAGTCCTTCCCAATACTAAACCAGCTATTCTCGAATCGACTAGAAATTGTGCATTTTATTTTGCTGCTCCATTCCATTGGCACTCACTCCCTCAAGATATCAGAGCTGAATCCTCTTTTAAAAATTTTAAATCAACCTTAAAGACATGGTTATTCCACCAGGCCTATAATACTTCATATGATGTTTGCTATTGAAAGTCCAGTTCTCCCTCCCTCCCTCTGCTATTACCTGCCCCCCCCCCCCCCCCTCAATAAGTTGTAAATTGTTCCTTTTCATGTCCCTTCATTGCCCTTGTTGTATTATCCTAGCTTTGTGGAATGAACGTGTTTACTTTTCTGTCCTCAAATTGTAGTTTTCTTTTCTTTTTATTGTAAACCACCTAGATCTACCTGCTAGCTTAAGGCAGTATATGAAGTTTTCCCAAATAAATAAACAAAATAATCAGAGTGATTAAGGTGCTAGCAGACATAAAATAATGTCTGGTAACAAGTTTTTAAATCCAAGTCACCAAAGATGAGATCCTAAGACGGTTGTTCCAGAGACTCCTGCCTAACACTTTCGTTGGGATGCGATATTACCCATGGTTTTCTTTGTGTCCTTTCTCTTCATATTAATTTTCAAGATGGTGAATAGGAAAGCTAGAGTGAGTAATTTTCCTCCAGAACCCTTTGTATCCTCCCCAGTGCAATAAACCCTGGATCATTTTGTTGGCATCCAAGCTGACCAGTTCGGACAGGAGTCAAATTTTAAGTTTATTTATATCTTACTTCCCTGCCCATCAGCAGTGCTATCAGGGCAGCTTACAGGCTAAACAATAGGGAGAGTATTGTAGAAAGAAAGACAGACATGATGAAAGTGGGAGGAGGGGAGAACTACAATAGTTGTGATAGGACAGAAGGAAGGGGAAAGCACACAATTAGTAGTTGATGCTCCATCAGATTATTTCGCAGCCAAGTCCCTTGCAAGTGCATATAGCCAAGATTTGATGCAACATCAGCCCTCCCAAACAAGAACATTTACACCTAGGGATACTATACCAAGCCAATAATACATTCTTCACTACCTTCAGATAATTTGAATTACTTCAGAGTTGGGAAAACAGCACGCTGTTGTCTACTCTGTTATTTACATTATCAGATAATGTCCAATGTCAAGCGGGGAGCAAAGGAACAGGAGATCATGCCCAAGTTTGGGAGTGAGTAGGAGAACATGTTTGCAGATATCAGAGGCTCGAACATCTGAGGGCTCTTCTGGAGTTGTTATACAGGAGAAGAAAGCATCCATCAACTGAAAGTTGGTCCACCCAGTGGCTTAAGTACCTGTAGACCCTCTAGATTCCATCGGGTCAGGACTCTATTGCCTGAGGTCCTGCTGAAGATATTGCCACTATCACCAGATAACAATTTATTCAAGTTCAAAAGGGAAGTCATATCAAATAAAACCATTAAATAGATGGTAAACAATAAGAGCTATATACCTTTAAACACAAAAATTCTTACATGGACATGAGACCATCATACAATGAATTAAAATTGTGGCATAGATATATCAAGCCACTTATTTTCTGGGTTCAACCATATAATCATTAATTTCTGCACTGCAATTATACTTTTTTTAAAATGCATTTCATCTACACATAAAATAACTTCATACTGTAAGTCTTTATTCAGAAACATTCAAGGGTAATTTTGTAAATCAATTCTTGTATACCACTAATATCCCCTTTCTAGGGTTCATTGTGGTTTACATTCTAGGTGAGACAAAGGCCAATAATGTTAGTGTGAGGTTTGAGACAATTAGAGGACCATTGGTGTAATGCCTGAGACCAAAAACATTATAGCAAAGGATAATGGATGATACTAGGAGGTAGAAGTCAATGGATTGTTATGAAGCAGTCTGGGAAGAGAAAGGTTTTTAGCCTCTTCCTGAAGCTAAGGTAGCTGTTTTCTGTTCTGATGGCAATGGGTAGAGAATTTCATATTTTAACTCCATGTACAGGGAATAGAGAGCTGAAAAGCTTCTGATTTCGAATTGTCGTTTGAAACAGTCACACTATCATCAGTTTTTCTTTCAGTTTGTTAGACTGGACCAAATGTAGCAAAGCAGTCTTAGTCAGTGATTCAGAGGTGAAAGGCTTTTCTGCATATAAAATAGGTCTTACATGTGAAAAACAGCTTTTGTAAAATTGCAGAGCAATGTGTACTCATGCCAAAAACATGGGGGTCCTTTTACTAAGGTGCACCAGTGGATTTAGCGCACACTAATGATTAGCATGCGCTAAATGATAGGAAGTCCATTATATTCCTATGGGTGTCTTATCATTTAGTGTGTACTAATCGTTCGCGCGCTCTAAATCTGTTAGCACACCTTAGTAAAAGGGCCCCATGGTGTGTACTCATGCCTATTTTAAAAGGCAATATAAGTACTGATCTACCTTGATAAAATAGTTTTCTTGAACCACCCCAATAAGGGGAAATTCTGTAAAGGGTGCTAAAAGGTAGGTGCCCAAAATCTAGGCGCTAAGCTACTATTCTATAACAGCAAATTTGTGTGCCTAATGCATTATATTAGGCATTAGGCACGTACATTCCTGAATCTCCACTACCCCAGCTGTAAAAGACTTAAATATAAATCCACATATGCATCCAGCTTCTCCTACATATGCACACAACTATAGAATGCACTACCGAAGGCCATAAAAACAATGCATGACCTAACAATCTTTCAAAAACTACTGAAAACTGACCTATTCAAGAAGGCATATCACAACATTCCATCCTAATTACTAGACAACCAGACTTTACATGAACTAGACAAAACCGAACCCCTACACTTGTCTGCTAACCATGTTGCTACTAATGAAAGTTATGCAGTACACACTATCACTTTATTTCTCATGTCAGAAAGGAACTTTTTATAATTGATTATCTAACTCATGCTATAATCTACTCTATCACTCAGGAACATCTATGCAATACCATATTGTATTATACTTTACCATATATGCACCTTAAAGCAATACCATTTGTAATTCTCTACCTGGAAATGGCGATCGCCATTACGGCATAATGTAAGCCACATTGAGCCTGCAAATTGGTGGGAAAAAGTGGGATACAAATGCTACAAATAAATAAATAAAATACTAGCAATTAGGTGTCAAAATTTAGGCACCACCACTTTTTTCAAATTTTTCAGTTGAGGTATCTGCTAAATTAGCTGAACAAGATACTAAGGATCTCTTTTACAAATCCGTGCTGCCAATTCTCGGTGTGGCAAATGAGAGGAAACCCATTCAGTTCCTATGGGCTTCCTCTCATTTGCCGCATAGTAATCGCTAGCGCAACTTTGTAAAAGAAGCCTTAAATTGTCAGCAGTAAATGAGCGATTAAATAAGGTGGAAAGTCAGAGTTCCTTGATGCAATCGGCTGCATGCTGCTAATGTTAAAGATAATTTATTCATTCATTTGCAACTTGAGAAGCTTGAAAATATGTCTAAGGCCTCTAATCTGAGGCTATTGAATTTTCCTGTTACTCACTAAGGGGCCCTTTTACTAAGCCGCAGTAGGCTCTATGTGTGTGCAGCGCATGCCCAAATGAGACTACTGCCAGGCCAGCCTGCCCTCCTGGCGATAATTTCAGATTTGGCATGTGCCCATGATGCCTGGATGAATTATTTATTGATTTCCTTCCACATGCTCCATTTTCTGCGGTAATTGGCACTTGGCGTGTGCCAACCAGTCACCGCGTGTGTAGCGTGTGCGACTTTACCTTGAATATTGTGTTCAATTCTGGTCACCGCATCTCAAGAAAGATATAATGGAATTGGAAAAGGTGCAGCGAAGGGCGACGAAAATGATAGCGGGGATGGGACGACTTATCTATGAAGAAAGACTAAGGAGGCTAAGGCTTTTCAGCTTGGAGAAGAGACAACTGAGGGGAGACATAGAGGTATATAAAATAATGAGTGAAGTGGAACAGGTGGATGTGAAGCATCTGTTCACGCTTTCCAAAAATACTAGGACTAGGGGGCATGCGATGAAACTACAGTGTAGTAAATTTAAAACAAATCAGAGAAAATGTTTCTTCACCCAACGCGTAACTAAACTTTGGAATTCGTTGCCGGAGAACATGGTAAAGGTGGTTAGCTTGGCAGAGTTTAAAAGGGGGTTAGATGGTTTCCTAAAGGACAAGTCCATAAACCGCTACTAAAAGGACTTGGGAAAAATCCACAATTCTGGGAATAACATGTATAGAATGTTTGTACGTTTGGGAAGCTTGCCAGGTGCCCTTGGCCTGGATTGGCCGCTGTCGTGGACAGGATGCTGGGCTCGATGGACCCTTGATCTTTTCCCAGTGTGGCATTACTTATGTACTTATGTACCACTAGATAAATGGGTGGCATTAATGGCTCAGGCCAGTTTTGGGTGCACACTGGTTTTAGTTTTACCGCAGACCATTTCCCCGTCCCATTAAAAAAAGTTCTTTAATGCAGATGCGGTAAAAACTGGCCCAGCATGCACCCGATAAACGTGCTTACACTACCGCAGGCCAATTTTACCATGGCTTAGTAAAAGGGCCCCTATATATCTCCCTTTGAGCTTTTTTATAATGTATTTAAGGAATGTGTGGCAGTTTTCCATGTGGGAGAAAGTAGTAATCCTTAATGCTTAATATATACCTAAGAGCTCCAAAGAGGAAAAGGAGGAGAGTGCTTTAGACCCCATTAATTGTCCAGATAGTTTAGATCTTTCCCAATTCTTGGAGTCATCACAGTATATAATTAGAAAAAGGGCCATGGTAATTGTTACCTTGCATTCAGAATCATTTAAAATAGAAATATTAAAAGCTTTTCTTCCTTTAAAAAAAAAACAACTTCCTTTTGTGGGCAGGTAATTTATATAAATACATTTTTTAAAAAATTAGGCACCACCACTTCAATACCAGCTCTGTTGCAGATGTAAATGTGCATTGCCTAAATAGAGGATCTAGACAGTGTAAGTAGTCACATCTAAATGTTGGCATCTAAATGCCAACTTATGCTAGTACTCTGTAATGGCAATTTTACGTTTTATTACCGCTATAGAAATCACACATAGGGCCTAAAAAAATCCATGCGAAAACCATTTCAGCCTAAGCGTATTCCTATATGTCCTGCATAGATTTAGGGATGGTATATAGAATATGCAGAGGCTTAGCTAGGTGGGTTGCCAGGGGAGCGGACGCTTCCCCAAATGGACTTCTGACGGCACCAGCACCTATTTTTGATGCGATCTGTTGCATTTAAAATACACGCCGGCACCGGCAGCAGTCTGGTCTCCACTCTCCCGCACCCTCAACCTGGCTACGCTTCTGAGAATATACTTAATTGATTTCCTAGTGCCTAAAACTATGCACCTCCATTTACACCAACAAAAACATGGCCTAAATCCCGGCACATAGATTTAGGCACAGAAGGCCATATTCTATAAAAACGCATGTACATTTTAGAATGCCTATGAAATGCCCATTTCCCCCACCCATAACCATGCCTTTTGCCTGTATGTATTAGAAGTTAGGCACACTGCATTACAGAATATGCTTAGTGAGTTACTACTACTACTACTTAGCATTTCTATAGTGCTGCCAGGGTTACGCAGCACTGTACAAGTTTAAACATGGGGAAGGACAGTCCCTGCTCAAGAGAGCTTACAATCTAAAGTTTTGTGCACATAAATTCTAATTATTGCCAATTAGTGCTCATTATTGCTTGTTAAGTGCTGTTATCAAAGCTGATTAGCTTGTTGAGCCAATTAAGTAATGCACGTTGTTATAAAATATGACTGGATTTCGGCGCAGATCTCTAGGCATAATATACAGAATCTGTGGTTAACACGTAACATTTTAGCACCTAAATTTAGGCAACCTTTCTTGAATGAATCCCTAGGCGGTTAATTTGACCTCTCTGAAAATTGACTGGGCCTACACAGCTAAATTTATCCACCTGGTTTCATTCAGTAGCTGAAGTTCAGATCCACAAAAAGTGGCAGCCCTAGAAGTGCTCCTGGGGACAGAGAAGGAATTAGCCAGGTGCTGCTGATTTTCAACTAGCTAGTTAAGTTTAGGTGCCTAAACGTAAGGATACAAAATAGCATCACTAGGCTAGTATTCAGCATCCCTAATCTATTAGAAAGCCTAACCCAGCAATAACAGTTCTATTAAAGAAATTTCCCAGAATGAGGAGAGGAGGAATAGAGGAGTAGCCTAATGCAGAGTTACTCAATTCTGATCCTCAAAGTCCACATGCAGGCCATGTTTTCAGGATATCCACAAATGAATATGCATGAGAGACATTTGCATGCACTGCCTCCTTGGTATGCAAAGCATATTCATTCTGGATATCCTGAAAACCTGGCCTGCCTGTAGACCTTGAGGGCCAGAATTGAGTAGCCTTGGCCTAGTGGTTACAGCAGCAGGCTAGGAAGTGGTAAAACAAGGGTTCAAATCCCACTAACATTCCATGTAGCCTTGGGTATGTCGCTTAATCCTCCATTGCTTCAGGTAGTAACTTACCCCCTTGTATATTAATCCACACATCATTAGCGCATGGCAGCCATTAGAGTGACTTAGTAAATAAGGGGAGTTAGACTTTAAGCCGTCTGGAGACAGGGAAATGCCAACTGTAACTGAATGTAACATGCCTTGAACTACTACTGGAAAGGTATGAGCTAAATAATAAAGTAAAGGTATCTTGGGGCCTAGTAGGGGCAAGAGTGAGCCCTCGTCAGTTCTGCACAGGAAGGTCCTCAATAGTCCTTGCAATGCTGCTGCTATGAGTCAGGCTGTCAAACAAGAATAGCTGACAAACTACAGCCTGATTCCTAGCAGTACTACCATAAGATTACTGTGGTCCTGACAGCCAATACAGCAGAAATAGCTGGGGATCACTCTTGCTCTCTATTAGACTCCAGTAATACCTCAGTAGGTGCCAAGGAGTTGTCAAGGGGTGCAGAGTTGGGGACTCAGTGTAATTTCTTTAAGAAAATTGGGAGGCTTAATTGTTTTAAAGGAATCAGAGGTGGAATGGTACTGGGAGAGATCTAGGAGACACCACTGTAGGGGTTAGGCCCCTGCCTATATAATAGCAATTCATAGCAGTCTACAACCCTGCGTTCATACCGCAGATGTGCCTGAAGATGCAACATGAACTTTGCTTTGACTTTTCTTAAAGCCTGCACTGCAAGAAACTGTTTGTATACTACCTAGGTGATGTAATCTTCTCAGCCATTTTGTCACTGAACTTTGTGTGCCGAAACAAGAACTTATGACTGGCTTGACCTGTGACCAAGGCTGACGGACTTTCCAGAATGATGTAATGTGGATATTCTGGCGGTTTGTGGAGTCTGAATGTCCAGGACAGAATGAATTTTTCTCTTATCCTTGGGAGTAGGGCCTCTTTCAGAACTGACTAAAGAAAAGCTTCCTTGAGGATCAAGGGAGAAGTTTTTGTACCGTCAGAACTGAGCTGACATTATTACGTGTTTTTGCCAGCTCGTATTCTCTACTGCTGCACATCTCTGCCCAGACAGGACTTTAGGGCTTTCCAGTGGAACCACATGTCTGCTGACCTACACCTGCATCTCCTGCCTACACCTGAAGGAATTCACAGCACTTCCAGGTCGTATAAAAATAAGCTCTGTTATTGTTGTTAGGTAATAAGTAAGGCTGCATTTCAATTAACATTTTTAATCACGATTAATCACACAATTAAAAAATTAAGGAAGCAAGGAAAGCTTCAAATAACAATATTGTATTTATTAATAAAATAACCATAAGAACAAGAACAGGGGGACAGGAGGCAAGAGAGATACAGTCACACAGACTGTTTGCATTTCTGCCCCTTCTGTCCTCCTCTGTCCCTCCCCTTCACTGCATCTCTCTTTCCCTCCTGTCCTCCTCTGTCCCTCCCCTTCACTGCATCTCTCTTTCCCTCCTGTCCTCTTCCCCCTCCCCTTCACTGCATCTCTCTTTCCCTCCTGTCCTCCTCCCCCTCCCCTTCACTGCATCTCTCTTTCCCACCTGTCCTCCTCCCCCTCCCCTTCACTGCATCTCTCTTTCCCTCCTGTCCTCCTCCCCCTCCCCTTCACTGCATCTCTCTTTCCCTCCTGTCCTCCTCCCAGGGCCGTGCCAATACGGTAAGCGGGGTAAGCATGGCAGGGGGGGCGCCGTCCTTTGGGGGGGCACCGCCGCACCATGCTTACCTCACCCTCCTGCTCCCGCAGCAAGAAGATCCCTTTCCTTTTTTTCTTCTTTTAATTTTACCTCCGTCCGGCAGCGCAGCGTCAGTGAAGGAGGCGGCGCTCCCAATGTGTCTACTGTCTAGCCTTCCCCTTTGCTCATGTTCTGCCTTCTTCTGACGTCATTTCCTTGATGTCAGAAGAAGGCGGAACATGAGCGAAGCGAAGGCTAGACAGTATACACGTCGGGAGTTCCGCCTCCTTCACAGACGCTGCGCCTGCGCTGCAGGATTGAGGTAAAGTTAAAAGAAAAAAAAAGGAAAGGGATGTTGGAAGGTGGGGGGGAGAAGAGGGCGGGCAGTTGGGACATGGGAGCGGGAGGGCAGGGGAGAGAGGAGCATGCGAGGGCAGGGTTCATGGAAGGGAGAGAGGGGAATTGCTGGATAGGGTCAGGGATGAATGGAGGGGGCAGGGGACAGAGGGGCATGGATGTATATGGATTGCAGGGTAGGGCTCAGGGAGAGAGGGGAATTGCTGGATAGGGATGAATGGAGGGGGCAGGGGACAGAGGGGCATGGATGTATATGGATTGCAGGGCAGGGCTCAGGGAGAGAGGGGAATTGCTGGATAGGGTCAGAGATGAATGGAGGGGGCAAGGGACAGATGGGCATGGATTGATGGGAGGGTAGGGGTCAGGGAGAGAGGGGAATTGCTGGATAGGGATGAATGGAGGGGCAGGGGACAGATGGGCATGGATGGATATGGATTGCAGGGCAGGGCTCAGGGAGAGAGGAGAAATTGCTGGACATAAAGGGGAGGGAAGAGAGATGAAGGAAATGAAATGAGGGAAAAGGAAGAGAGGAGAAAAAGTGCACATGGATGAAGAAAATAGGCAGAAGCTGAGGACCAGAAATGAAGAAGAAAGGAGGAAAGGAAAGAAATAAATGGAAAGGAAGCCCTGGAAATGGAGTTAAGAGGACAGATAGCCGTAGAATCAGATACTGGGCCAGCATGATCAGAAAAAGAAAGTCACCAGACAACAAAGGTAGAAAAAAAATCATTTTATTTTCATTTTAGTGTTTGGAATATGTCCACTTTGAGAATTTACATCTGCTATCTTATTTTGCAATGTATAGCAATTTGTTTCTAAGAATATTGCTGACAATTCCTGTCAGTGTGGCAAGTGGTGAGCAATAATTTTCACTGGGGGGGTGGGGGGGGGCGCCAGCTGATAGTCTGCAGGGGGGCGCCAGAGACCCTTGGCATGGCCCTGCCTCCTCCCCCTCACTGTATCTCTCTCTTTCCCTCCTATCCTCTCCCCCCTCCCATGTGCTGCCTTCCTGCATACCTGATCTATGAGTCGCAGGGGTCAGCAGTGATACTCAGACGTTAGACGGATATGGCCAATATTCATTGCTATACTCATATAGCTAAACCAGGCAAAGTTAGGACCACTATTTAAGTGATCTTACTTGCTCAGTTAGCTATGTCAGCACATGCAAATTGGGTGCATACCCAAATTTGTACATTCAGTTTTTAGCACTTTTTTATAGAATTTGGGGCAAGTTGATTTGCAAAGTGTTTATAAATATATGTAAATAAATATGGGAGGATTTGTTTGAAGCCTCTGCATAATGATGTCAATACTGTGGAAGGGTGATATATACAGCAACACCAAACTTTGTGGTCCACTGTAATAATCCTAAATAAATGGCTGGTAGCTTTAAAAACTTCAAAGAAATGTGCTTCCTTATGCTAAGGAAGCAGCCCTGTCCTTACTGCTCAGGCCGCAAAAGCAGTAATGAGTTAAACCCTGCTACTTCCTCTCACAAATTCATTCTTAACCCAAATAGTGGATTCTCTAGTAGAGGGGGGGTGGGGGTTTAACCTCCAGGGCCAGGTTGTAGAAATGTGTAAATCCAAAATCTTCTATTAACAAATGACAGTCTGACTTTAGAGTGGTGTTTCAACAGAATTGTACAGTCAAACTTGTGCAATGTGATCATGAGTTTCTTAGATAAATTTTTGTCCATTCTGAAAGTAAATTATTACATCTATGAAAATGACATCACACTTCTTATTCCGGTTGAGAACTCCTGTTAGTTCAGAATTGTATGGATACTGTAGAAGCATGGGCCTACATATATCATCATAAGCTAAACGCGGAAAAGACTAAAATGATGTGGCTAGGCACATTGACACCACTGTGTAAAAATAATATTATTTCTTTAAAGAGTATTAATTTGGAGAATGAATCAGGATTAAAAGCTCTTGGTATGTAACTTGATCCAATGTTATCTTTTGATAGGTTAATTCAATAACAAAAAAATTTGGGGGGGAAGTCAAGACAAATAAAAAGAATATGGAAAAACCTTTCTTTCAATCAGTTTGCGTTAGTTGTTCAAGCTCTTATAAGAAGTCAATTTAACTATTGCAATCTGCTTTATGTAGGGTGTTCCAAATTATTATATCAGTGATTACAGACACTTCAAAATACATCAACATGGCTAATTTGTCAGGTCACAAAATGAGACAAAACTTCTTAGACTGTTGCATTGGCTCCCTATAGAAGCATGGACATTGTTTAAATTATGTGTGCTAATATCTTATACGATAGAGATGAGACCGTCTATCAATAAAGTTCAGAGGACACGATTGAGAGTAGATGAACTAATGACTTTATTGATAATGTCAACCATGTCAGGATTCTGCATGCAGCAGACTGTAAATGGACTCGACACAGATCGTTGTTTCAGTGCAGCAGCGCCTGCACCAGGAGTCATGTGAGTATACAGACAGAAAAAATATAAATATATGTAAACCAGCATCCATATCAAATCTGTTTACAGTCTGTTGCATGCAGAATCCTGGCACAGTTCATGTTACCAATAAAGTCATTAGTTCATCTACTCTCAAGTATGTCCACTGAACTTTATTGGAAGACCATTCATCCATCCCTACTCTGTTTCCTTGGATTGTACATGTAGGATTGCTTTGACCTCTTGTTTTTGTGCTAATATTTTGTCATTCATGGTCTATCTCCAATATTGTTCATTTCTATATTGTTGCTCCCTTCATCAAGGAAAGGTCTCCATACTGAAAGTCAGTTAATACTTAATTTTCCTTCAATGTCTCAGGTGAAATATAAACGTGTATATACTTTGTTACTTTCCTATCAGTCAGCTAGAATTTGGAATTCTTTGCCAAATGTGATTAGATTAGAATTGAATTATATAAGATTCAGGAAAAAATTGAAAACCTATTTACTCACTCGTTACTTAAACAACTAAATTTGGAGGGAACTTTAACTGTGTAGTTTCCCAGTTTAAATTGATTGGCCACTCTTACTGTAATCTGCATCCGAGATGATCGATTTTCATAAGAAAGAAAAAGAACAGCGAAGTAGCGAAAATTCAGCTAAGCTAAGTGCACTTTTACTATAAGAGAATATTGAAGATTTAAATTAACGGGTGAAAGTTTAAATATTAAAAATTATGGATCAATGACGAATACATGCCCACCATAAGAAATTGCCTGGCTCATAATTATAGCCTGAATGGTGGTGACATGGTTATATGATGGATCCAATACTCAGCACCCTTTAAGGATTATGTAAAGATACTGAGGAGTATTTGGAGCTGGGTAATAAAGATTTGTCTATGAGAAACCCCCTCCATTAAGTATAATACTGTTACTGTATAGAGTGAATAAGTCATATAACGACTATTTTATATATGTCATTTTTCTCTGATTGCATTACTTTTTATGTAATTAGTTATTTTGTTTTTCATGTAGATTTAATAGACCCCTAATGCAGGCCTTGGAGCCGAAACATAGCCGTGTCAGGTCGTTTTTTAGCTGTTATATTAAAGACTTCTTGACATCCTCCTTCAGCTGTCCTCACTATTTTTGTTTTATTGCCTTCTTGCACGTGAGGGTTTTTCCACCTCCTCTTTGTTTTCATAAAGATTAATGGTGCACAATTAGCCTGCTGTAATGTATCTCCACGGAGAGGTGAGCCCTTGAACACGATGAAGGAAACCCTCACCGGGCTGTCGGCCAAAACCCTGAGTCCTCTCTGTGCCTCCCGCCGTTCCCCAGGAGTTGAGCCCCTGAGTTCAGGTGGCCAGCAAAAGAGAGAACAAAGTCCAGCACAAAGTCCACAGGGTTAGACCAAGCAGCAGGTCACAGCAAACCAAGGCTAGGCAACAGGTCAACACCAGGCAGCGGTCACTAGAAGATCCAGGAACAGGCAGTGGTCAGTACCAGGCAGCGGTCAAAAGCAGGTCCAGGAACAGGCAAAGGTCAGAACCAGGTATCCGTCAGAAGTAGATCCAAAGCACTGCTACTAGTCAGCAAACCGAGTAGAAGCCACTGAGGGCAGAGCCTTAAATAGGAAGGAATCAGGCTCAACCAGGCACAGCTGAAAACAAGATGGCAGCCCCCATCAGGAACACCCTGCGAACAAATAAGGGCTTCCTTCCTGCAGCTGCCACCTCCAAGATGGCTGCCCTGGCCTAACAGCCCTCTCCAAGATGGCCATCGAACCCTGGAATAAACCTGAATCTAAGATGGCCACCAGTGCCCAGCTCAGAACAGCCAGAAAACGTGACACCTGCACTGACAGGCAAATTAACCCCAAAAAACCTTTAACACCTTTTCTCTCATGTTAAGCATACATTAGTGCTTAATGTGGTTTAGTGAAAGAGCCCCTTAGTGAAACAAACTTCAATTTTAATGCACTGAGTCATATTTTTTTAGATAACCGAATATGAACACTGTACGAGTTGTGATGACAAGGTCCTGTAAATCACAAAATTAAAAAAAAAAGAGGAAAAAAACAAATACATTAAAAGTATCCCTTAGGATTCCGTGGCCTGCTACATTCTCAGATATCTCTGTCCCTATCTGTGCGCCGAGTGAACCAATATTACAATGGGGCTCAAGATGGCAGCAACAATCTTAGGATTGCAATATAAAGTCCTACAGCAGAACCCAAGTATTTTGACAAATTGTGACCTTGGTTATCATTCTTCCTTTAGTGTGGTTGTAATTTATAATTCAAATGAGGCCTGTCCTCCAATAACCCAGACTGAAACCTGGATTGCAATCCAAAATATCATCACACTCTGTTTAAAAGGATGTAAAATACAAATGAAACATCCTCTGTATATATAACTGACCTGTGCCCCTCTCCATCCGTTCCCAGAGTACTTTTTCCATTTATATCTGGCTCCATCTCATCATAAATTCCACCTCCTACTACCTATGCCTGTGTCCCCCCCCCCCCCCCCCCCCCCTCTCTCTCCCCAACACACACAATATTACTATCATACCCTTAGGATTACCTTTCTACACAGTCATAAAAAGCACATTTTCATAAGAAAAATACATTTTAAAAAGTATGCTCATACAGCTGGCTGGGCAAAATATATAGCAAGTAAAAAAAATAATAATAATGATCGCTTGGGAGTCATTCACTCTAAATTAATTTCCCATGTTTCATTAAGCAAAGGACTGGTCAGCCATACTGCACATCTCCTGCGCATTTATTAAATTATCTTCGGATGAACAAATCAAGCACTGATCTACCTCGCACTCTGTAGCCAAGCATCTGTGCTGGATATAGGATTTGTTCTTTTATGGCAGTGTAGCTTCTTGACTGAATAAAGATGAGAGCTTTTATTGTAACAATGTAAGCATTATCCATAGCGGAGTCTTCCAGGCCACATTCTTCAGACATCTCATCCACAGAGCAATCTCCTGAATTGTCACTCAGCTCTGTGAGTATCTCCTCTTTTACGGCTTTAAAATGATTTGTTTTTAAAGCTATACTTTTATTAAATTGTCTGCAGGAGTCATAAATTATCATTTCATTATTGCTCGTGCGAGTCCATTCCATTACCTAGCTCCCAGGCTTTAGAATGAAATCTAGCAATCAACTGCTGTTTGCTCTGGCGACAGCAGTCAATTCCATTTATATGCATCGGACACCGAAGAGTATTTCACTTGTAGACACAAACTTTCCATGCCTGCTGTCTCTTAGTGTATTTGTGGCTTAGCTCTATAAAGAGGTATTCTAGTTATTGTACATACTAACCAACAAGTCACCTAAATCATCCATTTCTATATTGTTGTCCTTTCATCCATACCAAATCATTATTTTCAATCAGTGCTGCTGATGTAGCCATATAGAACATGCACACTTCCTTTGTGGCAGAGAATCTACAGGAAGTAAATCAATCTACAGAGTTAAGGGGACTTGTGCCTAGTGCTGAGGTACCCATCAGCCACAGGACACTGACAGAGGAATGGACGGATACAGAGATAGGCATAGAAACATGCATGCCACTGCTGAGCGATGTCTCAAGACATTACCAGATTGTTCAGAGGATGACGAACCATTGGTAAAGTACTGCCAGTTTTGAAGCTGTGCCAGCAGCTGACCTGGCTCATAAAAGCTGGTAAGACTGGCTGAATACTGGCCAGTAGGCAACCCTAATTTTACAAATTCAAAAGAACATAAGAAAAGCCATACTGGGTCAGACCAATGGTCCATCTAGCCCAGTACCCTGTTTCCAACAGTGGCCAAAATTCAGATCACATGTACCTAGCAGAAACCCAAATAGTAGCAACATTCCATGCTAACAATCCCAGGGCAAGCAGTGGCTTCCCAATGTCTATCTCAATAGCAAACTATGGACTTTCCCTCCAGGAACTTATCCAAACTTTTTTTTTAACCCAGATATGCTAATTGCTGTTACCACATCCTCTGGCAACAAGTTCCAGAGCTTAACTATTCACTGAGTGAAAAAATATTTCCTCTTACTTGTTTTAAAAGTATTTCCATGTAACTTGTACTTTTTGAAAGAGTAAAAAATTGATTCACTTCTACTCATTTTTCACCACTCAGGAATTTGCAGACCTCTGTATTTTGTCAGACGAATATATCCCATACTTCAGACAGACATTTATACAATCTCCCTGCCTCACAAATGGCTAAGAAGTGAACTTAAATCTAAAGATGGGAGACTTTTTGCGGCAACATGTTTAAATTATGCATGTGGAGATTAAGAGATTGGTTATAAATCTCTACTGGAATGCAATATGACATGACTGAATTGATTTGCACGGCACAGCAGACAAACCATTAGTTATATTTCAAAAAAAAATGCAACACTACCCCATCAATGTTTGGCCCTTCCGGTATGTGGAAGGGCATAGAACTATGAGGGCCTCACTAAACTGAGGTTCCTTTTACCCTGAGCTTCTAAAGACCAAAGAAGTCAATATTCAAAGCAATGTAAGCAGCCAGGAGAGGCTCCTAGCCAATTAAATCGCTTGTGTTGGCTATCCACTGACATTCAAGGGCACTACTCATTACTTCCACTGAATATCACCACAGACCACTAAACTGAACTGAAAGCTGGCTATTTTGTGGGCAGTCTGGGGGCGGAGAAAGCACTTAACAGCTTAAGTGGCCCTCTCAGATAACATAAAAGTCATATCTTTATGCTTTGTCACTTAGGTGGTTAAGTGCTGCATATCACACTTAACCGCCTAAGACTGCTGACCGCTTAAACCTGTATATTCAATGCTAGTGCCGGATATGGCCTGACTTTGAATATCAGGGCATGACACCAACAGCGGCTAAACAAATGCTCATGAGCGGTAACCTTATCAAGTTCTGACATTTTCTTTCCCTGGTTGGAGAAAAACAAGAAACAGTGCTGCTTGTTGTGGGACTCAAGCACATCCTTCAGGCAGCTAATGGCAAAACCTGAATTAGATTCATTTACATCCTGCCAGTGGGACCCATAGGAAGTTGCTGGACTCAGACTGCCCCTGCCACAGTGATAGGGTTAACCTCTACCTACTGTTAGAACTCTGGGATGCTTCTGATACAGCCAGTGTTGCCAGGGCTGCGGGTTTCTCGGCCAATTGGGCTCCTTTCCGTGAGCCGCTGCGGCTTTTTCATGCCGTGTGTGGGTTGCGGGATTTTGGGCGGCTTTTTAAAGCCCCACCGGTGGTTTTCTCGCCCACGGCCGCTGGCCACGGGTTGGCTGGTTGTCCAACAGCCGTGGCCAGTAGAAGCCCCACGGAGGCGGGCTTAATGATGTCATTTGTATGCAAATGGCCTCAATATTAATAATGTCATTCACATGCAAATTGACTCATTAATATTTATTAATGATGTCATTCACATGCAAATTGACTTTGTGCTGTTTGGGGCTGGCTTTGGGCGTGACAAATTTTTTCCATCTGGCAACACTGGATACAGCTAGAGTAGGAGAGAGAGAGAGTGGCTATACAGAGACAGGGTATCAGCAACCAGAGGAGGAGTCCCTGATTTCCTAGGACTAAAGCAAGCAGGAGGATTTTCAAAAAGAAAGAGGAGCTGGACTACCACAGAGCTTCAACTACAGGGAAAAAAATTATTTGACTGCACTGCAGACCTAGGCTTCTCTGGGGACTGATCAGTTACATCAGAGTTGAGCTGCAGCCTGCTTGCAGACTTAAAGAGGCCCCTACATTTAGGCACCTAGAGAACAGCCATAGAGCTGGTGCAAATGCTGAAGTCGTCTGGAAATATCTGTGTAACTTGCTGTATTCTATGAGTAATGTGCAAGATTGCAGAAAAGGCTCCAACTTTTATAGAATACAGCTGCAAGGCTGATGTTCTCTTTGGGCAAGTTCAAGCATGCCTCTCCATTGCTGGCTGCCTTACATTGGCTCCCAGTAAATGCGAGGATTGAGTTTAAAATCACTTGTTTAGTTTATAACGCCTCTTTTTTGTAACTTAAATTCTGAAGGTTTGGCTGAGCTGTTTGTTTTGCCAAATAATTGGCTAACATCAAGGGATACCCAGAAGTTGAAGCTTAATTATCCAGCAGTGAAGGATGTCAAATAAAAAATGTACTTGGAATCATTGTTTTCCTTTTATAGTGTAAGAATTTGGAATAATCTTCCATTTCAGATCTGAATGTTGCTGTCCTATTATCTTTTTTGTAAAGCTTTAAAAAGATATTTCTTTTCTAGGACTTAATTGTGGCTGATAAATTCAATTTGTATTGTTTAAAATTATGTACTATGGCACCTTCCCTCGAATAAAGAGGTAACCTTGTTGTTATCTAGTTAGAATTGTGCTTGAAATAAGTGGAATATAAGCCTCTATGTAAAAGGGAAAGGGGATGGGACTTAATATACTGCCTTTCTGTGGTTAAAATCAAAATGGTTTACATCTTATAATACAGGTGCTTATTTTGTACCAGGGACAATAGACTTACCCAGTCACAAGGAGCTTCAGTGGGAATTGAACCCAGTTCACCAGGATCAAAGCCCATTGCACTAACCACTAGGCTACTCCCCCACTCCATTATAATAGTGTATGTATGTATGTAGCAGTAGTAAGTGTGTGCCCAACCTTATACTTGCCCATGTGTAAACCCACCTGCAAACTGTGCACTAACAAAGATATGTGCATTGTTACAGAATGGCATGTAGTCAGATTTCAGTATTTATCATTTATTGGAACTTGCTGTAACACCTTATCTGGCAGAGATAATTCTATAAAGAAGAGGCTGAGAATGTGTATATATGCAAAATACTGCCCTATATACTTGTACATGCCAGTATTCCAGCTGTGTGTTTTTCTACAAATGGTATCTAAATGCGACGGTGCGTGATTTGCAAGTGGGTCAGTCTGAGTGCAACTTGAACGAGGCACACAGTTATGCATATAGAACACTATAATTTATACATTTTTTTGGCAATTTAGGCACAAGCATTTACACCTATGGTTAACATAAGTGCAGGGCTGCCGGGGGGGGGGGGGGGGGGGGGGGGGGAAGGGAGGGGCAAGATTCCCCAGGCCCAGCCTCCAAGGGGAGCCTGGCGCCAACAAGGCTTCTGGAGGCAGGCAGAAGATTCTGCTCCCTCAGTTTGTCTCTCTCCTGCTCCTGTGTGTCGGGACCTTTGTGATTGCGGTAACATGATTTCCCGGGTCCTGGCCTACAGGAACAGGAGAGTGAGAGACCGAGGGAGAAGCAGACATAGGAAGGTAAGGGGCGGGGACAGCAGCACATGTTGGAGGCGGTGGGGGGCGACCTTGCCCTGGGCCTGGCTCTGTCTCTCAGCAGCCCTGCAGAAGTGGTGATGCCTAAATTATATGGGCATATTTTACCTGTTACTCTAGAATTCTAGAAAGGAAAACAGGCACCTACCTTCCTTTATGGAATAGGCTACAGATAGGCACCCTCTAGGTGCCCCATTATAGAATTAGCCTTACATTGCATGCACACGTTGGCATTTACATGCTATTGGGGCTGGTTCTGGGTGCCTATTTTATGAAGAAAAATAGGCATGTGGGTTGCCTTTATAGAATAGGTGCCTTTTTGAACTTCACATACAAGGGTCCTGTTATAAAATCATGCATGTGAGCTGGACAGTTTTCAAGAGTCCCATTTCTGCTCATAACACTCTTTTAATGCATGGAAATGCCTTTGAAAATTGCCTTCGATCTCTCAAACACGAGAAAGAAGCTTCCTTTAGAAGAATCAAGATGAGTGTTAGTGGTAAATTAGAGATTCAGATCACCTCCTGTCATATGTGCAAAGCTAACCCAGTTTGGAGACACTGCCCCTAAAAAGGCAAATTCTGCCCCTCCATTTTAACTCTCTAACTGCTAGAATTACAGATGTATGAGGAAAACCTAAAGAGATTAGAGCTGTTCAACTTGGAAAAGAGACGGATGAAGGGACATATGATTGAGGTCTGCAAAATCCTGAGTGGTCTAGAACGAGAAGTAAATCGATTTTTTACTCATTCTAAAAGTACAAAGACTAGGGGACACTCGAGGAAGTTACATGGAAATGGAGGAAATATTTTTTCACTCAACTAATAGTTAAGCACTGGAACTCTTTGCCAGAGGATGTGGTATGAGTAGTTAGCGTATCTGGGTTTAAAAAAGGTTCGGACAAATTCCTGGAGGACAAGTCCACAGTTTGCTATTGAGACAGACATGGGAAGCAACTGCTTGCCCTGGGATTTGTAGTATGAGTGTTGCCACAATTTGGGTTTCTGCCAGGTACTAGTGACCTGACTTGGCCACTGTTTGGAAAACAGGATACTGGGCTAGATGGACCATTGGTCTGACCCAGTATGGCTATTTACCACTTTGGCATGCACTAATGCTATATTTTTTTTTTT
Source organism: Microcaecilia unicolor (assembly GCF_901765095.1). Taxonomy (NCBI): domain Eukaryota; kingdom Metazoa; phylum Chordata; class Amphibia; order Gymnophiona; family Siphonopidae; genus Microcaecilia; species Microcaecilia unicolor. The sequence goes on along the minus strand of NC_044036.1, from coordinate 202,375,103 downwards.
ATTTACTTACATTTTGCTCACACCTTTTCCCAGCAGTAGATCAAGGTGAATTACAGTCAGGTACAGTGGGTATTTCCCTGTTAGACTCACAATCCAACTTCATAGTTGAGGCAATGGAGGGTTAAGTGCCTTGCTCAAGATCACAAAAGGTTTAACAGTGAGATCTGAACTGGGTTCCCCTGGATGTCAAGCCTGGTGCTCTAACCACTAGGCTACTTCTCCACTTTGTACAATGGGGCACTTTAATCATTTTATCAGTCAGTTTCGTAATTTTCTGATGCCTCAGCATGAGAGAGGTTGAGTGCACAGTAACCTCATTTTCCATGACCTCCAAGCTGCCAGCATATATTACAGACAGTGGTATAAAGTCCACCTAAGCAGCCCAAAGTAGACCCCTCCACTCTGTGGACTGTTTCTAATATTTTGTCTTGGGGCCCTTAATTTGAATTTCCAAGCATGGATGTCTAAATGTCAGAAGAGAGTGGTAACAATACTATTTTGTTGCACAAACCAATATTTCAAAAATTAACCCTTGGAAATACACACTTAAGAGAATATTGTCAGCTTTTGCAGATTTTTGTTCGTGTAATACAGGAATGTGGTACTGCAGCTGGTGCTCTGACAGAATGCTGCCTTTCCATCTCATAAGCCTCTAGTGTACAGTAATATCACTAAAGGATGTCAGGTACCATTAGTGCCCTGATGGGAAATAGGATCCCTAATGGAGAGGAAGGGCATGATCTGTGAAATGATTAACCCAGGGGGCAATGCTAGGAAAGAAAGAGACTGAGTTTAGACATGGCACAAAATATGCAACACAGAATTTAGTATATGTTTTGAAGAAACTTTTCCCTAAACCCACCACAGCTTTCTCTCGTGTGTCTTTATTACTGTAAGTCTCCTAGCTGTGAGAATTAGGAAGAGTTAAAATCTTTAGATCTTTTCAAGTCTAGAAACACCATCGACCATGCAGTCCCAGTCCTCCAAAGTACACTGAAAATAATTTTAAGAAAATGTCAAGTCTACAAACACCTAAAGGGCAACCAGCTAATTGATCCTTATCCTTCCCCCACCCCTTCCCTCCCCTCCCCTTTTTTTTGTTCTGCTACTGTAGCTGGGCTCCTCTTGAATTCATGGATGGTTTCAGCTCAGTACAAGATAAAGGTCATTTTTTCAGCACTACCGTTTTCTTGTTCTAAAAAGCACTTTTCAAGTCTCCAGATCTGATGCATCCTATAAACTTATTTTCTAAGCCTTGCTTTCAGAGTGACTGCTTCTACTCTGTCTGTATCGTCAGGGAGCACTCAGGCATTTTTGTGGGTCCTTCGCTTTCACAACACACACAGAAGACAGCTAACTGCAAAGAACACAACAGAATGCTATAACACATCTCTCTACCATTTATTTATTTATTGCATTTGTATCCCACATTTTCCCACCTATTTGCAAGCTCAATGTGGCTTACATAGTTTTGTTATGACATTGTCATTACAGGGTATCAGAACAATTAGTGATGGGCAGAGATTAAGTAAGGGAAGAAAGAAGGAAGTGATAGGGTTAAGTATAGAAGGTGGACTTTCATAGCTGGGTGTGTTGGTGAAGTGGATTAGTGAGGTTATAGGTTCTCTTTTTAGGCCTTGTTGAAGAAGTATGTCTTCAGAGATTTGCGGAAGTTGGTTATTTTGTTGATTGATTTCAGGTCTGTAGGTAGTGCATTCCATAACTGCGTGTTCATGTACGAGAAGGTAGTGGCATGCATCAGCTTGTATTTTAGTCCTTTACAGCTGGGGAAGTGCAGATTGAGAAATTTGCGGGATGATCTTGTGGCGTTTCTGGGAGGTAGGTCCACGAGGTTTAGCATGTAGATTGGGGCATCTGCATGAATGATTTTGTGTACAATCATGCAGATCTTGAACGCAATGCATTCCTTAAGTGGGAGCCAGTGAAGTTTCTCTCTTAGGGGTTTTGCACTTTCATATTTAGTTTTTTCAAATATGAGTCTGGCAGCAGTATTCTGGGCTGTTTGGAGTTTTTTGATGGTCTGTTCTTTGCATCCAGCGTACAGTGCGTTGCAGTAGTCCAGATGGCTTATTACCATTGATTGTACCAGAGTACAGAAGATGTATCTCAGGAAGAAGGGTTTTACTCGTTTGAGTTTCCACATGGCGTGGAACATCTTTTTTGTTGTGTTCTTCACGTGGGTATTGAGAGTGAGGTTTCGATCAATGGTAACCAAGAATTTTCAAGTTTTGTGAGACAGGGAGAGCGCAGTATGGTGTGATTATGGTGGAGAAGTTTTTTGTGTTGTGTTGTGAGGTGAGTACAAGACATTGTGTTTTTTCTGCGTTAAGTTTTAGTTGGAATGCGTCCGCCCAGTTGTGCATGATTTGGAGGCTTTGGTTGATCTCGTTGGTGATTTCATTTAGATCATGTTTGAACGGGATATAAATTGTGACATCGTCTGCATATATGTAGGGGTTGAGGTTTTGATTGGCTACAAGTTTGGCTAAAGGTATCATCATTAGGTTAAATAAGGATGGCAAGAGGGGGGATCCTTGGGGAACTCCACATTCAGGTATCCATGGGGGTGATCTGTCCGCGTTCCTAGTTACTTGGTAAGATCTAGTGGTCAGGAATCCTTTGAACCATTTGAGAACTGTGCCTCCTACTCCGAAGTGTTCTAGTATATGTAGTAGTCAGGGGCGTAGCCACGGGTGGGCCTGGACGGGCCCAGGCCCACCCACTTTCCCTCCAGGCCCACCCAACATCCATCGCATGTGTCGCGCGCTGCAACGAAAATGCTTGTCCTCCCCACCGGTGCTGCCTTGGCCCCTGCACGCTACCCTGCCTCTGTCCCTGCCTGCATTCTTTTCTTCTATCGTCGCGTCGCCGGCAGCGCTGCCATTCACTCAGGCAGCTCCGCTCCTCTCTGCCGCGTCCATCTGGCCCTACGTAAACAGGAAGTGCGTCAGAAAGAGCCGGATGGACGCGGCAGAGAGGAGCGGAGCTGCCTGAGTGAATGGCAGCGCTGCCGGCGACGCGACGATCGAAGAAAAGAATGCAGGCAGGGACAGAGGCAGGGTAGCGTGCAGGGACCGAGGCAGCGCCGGCGGGGAGGACAAGCATTTCCGTTGCAGGTGCGGTGGGACGCAGGGGTGGAGAGAGAGGCAAAGAAGGGCATGAAAGCTGCCTTGCAGCAATTCCTCAAGGCCGCCACACTACAGCAGTGGCCAGGAGGAGAAACGTGGTTGGGCATCAGTGTCCTTGCCCTGGGCCTGCCCCGTGAGAGGGGGTGGGGTGGAGAGAGTGAGTGAGTGAGACGGTGGGGTGGAGAGACAATTGTTTGACATGGGGGAAGGGAGAGATGCAGGAGGAAAAGAGAGGGAGAATTGTTTGATATGGCTATGGTGGGGAGAGGAAGGGAAAGGGTGCAGAGGAGTGGCAAAGGACGATAGAGGAAAAAAGTGTTGGACATGACAGTGGAGGGAGGGAGTGATAGATGAGAGAGGGAAATATTGAACATGGCTGGAGGGGAGAGAAAAAGATGTTAGACCAGGGGCTCAAGGCAGGGAGAGAGAGAGAGAAAGAAAGAGATAGTGGACAATATGGGAGAGATGTTGGACATAGAGGTGGAGCAAAGGGAAGGAGAGGTTCTGCACAAGAGAGGGGAAAGAGGGAGATATTGGATCCAGGGGCAGAAGGGAGATATGCTGGACAATGGGTAAGAGAGAGAAATGCAGGACAATGGAGGGAGGGGGAGGGGGTAAAAGGGAGATGTCAGGCTATGAGAGTGAAGAGAGGATAAAGAGAGAAGGAAGATGGTAATAAAATGAATGAGAGGACAGTGATTACAGGTGGTAGAAATATGGTAATGGTGCGTAGATTGAGGATGGAAGGGAATGGAAGGCTGGGAAGGAATGAGTTTGGATATGGGTGAGCTAGTGGGTGAAAGGAGATGAAAATTTGATAGATATCTGAAAAGTAAAAAGGAGGAAAAAGTTTAGAAAGAGGGTTAAATTTGACTAGACAGAGGCAGAAAAGAACAAAATACAGAAAGGAAAGAGCTAAAATGGAAAGATCAATAGTTCAGAAGCAGTTGTAGTGAGGAAATGGAACGAGAGGAGAGAAAAGACAAATGGACAACAGTTGCTTGAAGAATTAGCAGAAGACGACGGGAAAGTGGGAAGGAGAAACTGAAACCAACATGATAGAAAAATAAAATGTCCAGACAACAAAAGGTAGAAAAATAATTTTATTTTGAATGTTTTAAATGGAATATGTTCAGTTTTATTGTGTTCAGTAGAAAAGGAAATGCATTTTTGTTTTTATTTCTCCAGTGTTGCACTAAATGTTGAGGTTCTCAGTTCAATTTTTGTCTACATATTTTTATTTCTAATTTGTAATCCCTTGTTCTGTATTTGGTGATGGTCTGTCAGTGTGAGACTGTAATGGCAGATGGGGAGATTAAAGAGGAGAGGGCTTCTTTATTTTCTGCCCTGGGCCCCAGCATGGCTAACAGCAGCCCTGACCCTTGCTGTAGCTGGTGGGGATCCCCAAGCCCTGCTAGCTGAGGACCTCCACTGAAGGTGGCCAGAAATCCCTTCTGCTGAGCTTGGCAGATGGGGGCAGCATCCTTGAGCCACTGACAACTAAGCATGCATGGGGTGCCGCTATCGGTGGCTCAAGGAGTTGTTGCTTCCGACCAAGCTTGGTAAAAGTAAATTCTGGCCATCTTTGTTGGAAGTTTTCAGGTGACAGAGCTTGGGGATCTTCATCAGCTAAAGTATTTATCTTTTGAGTTGGGAAATGCTGGGGGAGGGGGTTAGAGAGAAAATTTTGTGCCCGCTCACTTTGGGTTCAGGCCCACCCAAAATTGGCTGTCTGGCTACGCCACTGGTAGTAGTATTCCATGATTAACCCTGTCAAAGGCACTGGACATGTCGAATTGTAGGAGTATGTTGTTACCAGTTGCAATTGCTTGCTTGAATGAGTTCATTGCGGACACTAGGACCATTTCAGTACTGTGGTTTGACCGAAATCCTGATTGAGACTCGTGCAGAATTAAGTGTTTATCTAGGTAATCAGAGAGTTGTTTCGTCACTATGCCCTCCATGAGTTTGGTTATGAGCGGAATAGATGCTACCTGGCGATAGTTGGTTAGGTCCATTGTGCTTTTCTTAGCATCTTTTGGCAGCGGAGTAAGTAGGATGTTTCCTTTATCCGTGGGAAATAGCCCATTTTGAAGCCTGTGTTTTACGTGGTTTGTGAGGTCTGTTTTGAATTAATAACAATTTTGAATTAATAACAATTCTACTTTGAAATAATTTCCAACTTGCAGGAAGTGCCTGTTCTCATGTTTTAAAGTCTCCCACAGTGTCAGCAGAGCTGGACAAAGATGTGCAAAGTGACAGGAATAAAAAGCACACGCTCCTGCTACTGGATATAGCTTGGAGCTCCTCCAACAGGTGAGGGTGGAAGCAGAGACCAATTCTGAGGGAGGCTGGGACTGGAACTGATTCTGATAGTGCTGCGGCTGAGGGGAGAGCCGATATCAGGGCTAAGAGAACGAGAACGGAAAGTAACACAAACACTGGTGTGTGGGGAGGGGGAGCAAAAGCGTATGCAGGGGGAGGGGTCAAGGGAGAGGTAGAGGGATGGATACTGCGTAAGGAGGACAAAGGAAGGGTAAATGAACAAAGAAGAAAGTAGTTAGGTGGATTCTCGGAAATAGGAGAAGGTGGTATGGAGTAATAGCAGGAGCTATAGATGCTGGGAAAGGAAGAGAAACCTAAAACAGGGCAAATACTGGGGACATAGGAGAGCAAGGACTCAGACTGTGAGGTGAGAAGTTATTCTAAGACTAACTGAATATTAGGATTGTGTAGGGTGGAAGAGTGGTGACTTGAGAGTTAGCTGAGAAGATAGTGGGGACTAGAAACTGAGCAGGGGTTAGGACAACAGTGGCAGCTAGGTGACTGCAGAAATAGGGGGAAGGGAGATGGCCTGAAAGGCCTGGATGGTTTGAGAGGGAATTGGAAAGGACAGCCCCGGGCTGTTTAAATTGCCTGACCAGGGCTAACCGGGCATTTTTAGTGGCACTTAAATCAGATAGTGCCACTGAAAATACCCAGTTAGCACCTAAATCGAAACTGGCTATTTTGGAGGTATTCCAGGGGTGGAGTTGGCACTTGGCTGGTTAAGTACCGATTTTAGCACTTAATCAGCTAAGATAACTGCATAAATAGGAACGCATAAAATGCAGTCCTATCTTTATGTGGTAACTCATATTTGGTCCCAGAATCGCATTTAACTGGCTCCATAGTAGATGATGATGATGACAGCAGAAAAAAGACCTGCACGGTCCATCCAGTCTGCCCAACAAGACAACTCATGTGTGCTACTTTTTGAGTATACCCTACTTTGATTTGTACCTGTGCTCTTCAGGGCACAGACCGTATAAGTCTGCCCAGCACTATCCCCGCCTCCCAACCACCAGCCCCCCTTCCCAACCACCGGCTCTGACACAGACCGTAAAAGTCTGCCCAGCACTATCCCTGCCTCCCACCACCAGCTCTGGCACAGACCGTATAAGTCTGCCCAGCACTATCCCTGCCTCCCACCACCGGCTCTGGCACAGACCGTATAAGTCTGCCCAGCACTAGCCCCGCCTCCCACTACCGGCTCTGCTAATCAATCTCGGTTAAGCTCCTGAGGATCCATTCCTTCTGAACAGGATTCCTTTATGTTTATCCCACGCATGTTTGAATTCCGTTACCGTTTTCATCTCCACCACCTCCCGCGGGAGGGCATTCCAAGCATCCACCACTCTCTCCATGAAGAAATACTTCCTGACATTTTTCTTGAGTCTGCCCCCCTTCTACTACTACTACTACTATTTAGCATTTCTATAGCGCTACAAAGCATACGCAGCGCTGCACAAACATAGAAGAAAGACAGTCCCTGCTCAAAGAGCTTACAATCTAATAGACAAAAAATAAATAAAGTAAGCATATCAAATCAATTAATGTGAACGGGAAGGAAGAGAGGAGGGTAGGTGGAGGCGAGTGGTTACAAGTGGTTACGAGTCAAAAGCAATGTTAAAGAGGTGGGCTTTCAGTCTAGATTTAAAGGTGGCCAAGGATGGGGCAAGACGTAGGGGCTCAGGAAGTTTATTCCAGGCGTAGGGTGCAGCGAGACAAAAGGCGCGAAGTCTGGAGTTGGCAGTAGTGGAGAAGGGAACAGATAAGAAGGATTTATCCATGGAGCGGAGTGCACGGGAAGGGGTGTAGGGATGGACGAGTGTGGAGAGATACTGGGGAGCAGCAGAGTGAGTACATTTATAGGTTAGTAGAAGAAGTTTGAACAGGATGCGAAAACGGATAGGGAGCCAGTGAAGGGTCTTGAGGCGTTCTACCGCCTTCGTATCTCCGGAAAAGGTTCGTTTGCGATTAATACCTTTCAAATATTTGAACATCTGTATCATATCACCCATGTTTCTCCTTTCCTCCAGGGTATACATGTTCAGGTCAGCAAGTCTCTCCTCATACGTCTTTGTAACGCAAATCCCATACCATTCTCTTAGCTTTTCTTTGCACCACTTCGATTCTTTTTACATCCTTAGCAAGATATGGCCTCCAAAACTGAACACAATACTCCAGATGGGGCCTCACGACTTATACAGGGGCATCAACACTATTTCTAGGTATAATGCCTGCAACGCCGGCTGAATATCGGGCCCTATAATTTTAGCACACAAATGGTGCTTACATATATAGAATTAGGGTGATCATGCCAGCATGGCTACCACACTATCTGTATATTCAGTGTTGCTACCTATACAGATAAGACTGAATTCTACTAAAAAAATGTTCTATAAACAGCGCTTAAAGTTAGGCACCATTTATAGAATAGTGCTTATCACCAGGAAACGCAGCTATATGTAGTTGTGACCATTTACACCAATGAAACACTGGTGTAAATCTCCGCGCTGATCCCCTTTATTCTATAACAATAAATGTAAATTAAAGAATCTGATCTGCCCATGTCCATGCCCCCTTTTTGGATCTGTGTGTAAAATCTATGCTTGGATCCCATGTCTACCTTAATGCACATAAATTTTAATTAATTCAAATTAGAACCAATAATTGTTTAAGGTTTTAATTATCAGCGCTAATTGGCTCATTCAATTAAATTAAGCTCACAAATTGGGCTTGAACACAATTTTTAGCGCTTTTTAGAGAATTTGGGGATAGTGTTCCTGACTATATGGATTAAGTTAAACCCTGGCAACAGAGTTTAACTTAAGCCAGTAATGATTTCCTTCCAAGTCATGCCAGCTCATTAACCTGGAAGCTTTTCAACTTGCTTCCTTTTCTGTATTGCAGCGACAGTAGGAGGTGGAAGTTGCTGTTGGCCCAGACCTGGTGTTATTTATTCATATAATTTTTAAATTACCACTGCTACCAATGGAGTCAAGCAGTATTTTTTTAACCTGTAAACCAAATTTTAAGAAATTAGAAGTATTATTTAGGAGTAGAGGTTCTGTGGATATTAACATGTAAAGTTACCACCTGATGTGAATGAGTCTTCACAGGCAAATCCTGTTCCAGATTTTTTTTTTAATTTATTCAATTGCAGATCTAGTTCTTTTCTTACAAACAGGGCTGACATCAGGAAGCAGGACCCTCAGGACAATTGAGGAGGACCTTGAAATCCTGCTGTTGACACTGGCCCAGAGCGGAATGACGCATGATCCATAGAAGTCACTACCAGCCAGGGGCGTAGCTAGGTGGAGCCATGGGGGCGTAGCTAGGTAGGGCCACAGGAGAATAGGCCACCACAGATTTAGCCCTGGCCCCCTCTACTTTCAACCCCCCCCCCCCCCCGCTGCCAACCCTCCTCCGCCAGCCGAAGTCTTCTTCAGCACCAGTCTCTAGCGCGTTCGCTGATCTGTTTCTGTGAGCCTGAATCCTGATGTCCTGCACGTGTGCACGCAGGACATTAGGAGTCAGGACTCACAGAAACAGATCAGCGAGCACACCAGCAGCTGGCGCTGAAGACTTCGGCTGGCGGGGGTTGGGGACCCCCGCCAGCAAAGGTACGTGGCAGCAGCGGCGATGGGGGATGGTGGTCGGCGGGAGGGGGGTCAAAGTGGCAGGGGAGGGTCGGCAGCAGGGGGGTTGAAAGTGGCAGGGGGGTTGGTTGCATGCTAATCTGTGCCCCCCCTACCTCAGGCTCTGGACCCCCTCCCGCCTAGGTCTGGCTATGCCCCTGCTACCAGCATAGAGATTTTCAGGTGGCATCAGCAACAGAAAACTCAGAGAGGGGTCTGCAGGCTGGGAAATGCTCTCAGGCTCTGCCAGAGGCAGTAGAATGCCTTTTTGGTCAAGGGGAGGGGGAATTCCTTCCAAACTAAGCTCCCCCAGGACTCACCACTAAGTTCTTACTTTAGGTTTATACATCAGGTCATTCTTTTTTTATGTACATTCCTAGCATAAATCATATCAAATATGGTTATTCATTCACATGGAACATTTCCAAATGAATCAAACAAGAGCTTAGTGCTAGGGAAAAAAAAATAAATAGTACAGGAGAAAGCTATAAGAACAGCATTCCTAATAAATCTCAATAGCTCTATACATGTATTTATATATAGGTGGCCTAGAAGGCACCTGATAAGAGCCTAATCTATAAAGGAAAGTAAGCACCTATTTTCCTTTTAGAATACTACCATAACTTAGTATATACATGCATACGAGATGAGGTTCATATGAACAGTTCCATAATTGAGTATATATGTGCGTATGAGATGAGGCTCATATTAATACTACCATAACTGAGTACATACATGTTTATGAGATGAAGCTCGTATGAACAGTACCATAACTAAGTACATATGTGCATATGAGATGTGGCTAGTATGAACAGTACCATAACTGAGTATCTTACTGTACATCGCCTTGAGTGAATTCCTTCAAAAAGATGATAAATAATTCCTAATAAATATATGTACATATGAGATGAGGCTCTTATAAATACTACCATAACTGAGTATATATGTGCGTATGAGATTAGGCTCAAGACTAATTTGCTTTGGTGGGATCGCTCTACCAGCTCAATTCCAGATATTATGTCATTAACTGATGACTTAGTCTTTGAAGGTTGAACTAACTTCAAACCAAGATCTTGGGTTTCATTCTAGACACTACACTTTCTTTTGAACCTCGTCAATTGTGTAGTTCAAACAGGGTTGTTGTTGTTGTTGTTTTTCTTTCAAACTTTGTAATATTCTTTTCCTTTTTCATGAAAAGCATTTTTGTATTTTGTTGCAGACTTTTATTCTACCTCATTTGGATTATTGCAAGTGTCTTTATTCATCTCTTACAATTAGGTTATGTTCTAAGCTCCAAATTCTTCAGAATACTGCCACTAAAACATATTTAATTCAAAGAGGTATGATAGAGCCACTCCAGTTCTGACAAGCCTTCATTGGCTCCCTTTGCAGGCCCGTATTTTTTTTTTAATTAGCCTGAACAGCATTCAAATTCTTTGATGGTTCTACTCCTGAATATTTTCTTGGTTTGTTTTCTTTTCCTTCAAGAGCCGGAGAGCTGTATCTTTTTGTATTTTGTATTTTTGTATTTTTTTGGTTATTTTCTGGGTTTTATTATTTTAAAAAATCCCAGAAAGCTCAATGTGCTATCCAATTGTGGTTATCTTTACCTCAAGATCTACATGCTTCCACCTCTTATTATTCCTTTTGGAAAAATCTAAAAACTTATTTATTCAGAAAATTTTTGTCTTAACCATTTCACTATATTTTTTGTTATCCACTTTGAACCATTTTTGGTGGAATACAAAAGTCATATTACGTTACACTTACACCAACCATAGAAGTCCTCATGCCTAACTGCCAGAGATACATGTATAACTATATAGTACTCTATAAGTTACACATATAAATGTGAGTCCCACCCATGCACTGTACAGAATAGTGGTTAGACAGATTTTCACCATTTACACATGAATACGCCAGTATTCTAAACATTTACATGCACATCTGGTACATACACGTTAACATCCATATTATAGAATTATCCCTCAGGTGACTATTCTGCATTATGGATGGAGAGGCACAAGATCCTCAAGTATCAAAAGATGCCATCAAGACCAGGAAACATGGAAAAAGATACCTAAATAGACCTAATGGTATTGGGCGCCACCATTTTGCTTAAACAGAGCTTCCAAATTCATCTTGATATGTTGCTTGCATATATCACACCATACACACTCTAGAAGGAAGCCTTTTGGCAGTAATGCAAGTATTAAGAAGATCACTAACAGTAAATCTGAGACTGAGATCATACCCAGCACAGCCTTGGCAAAAGAGTGAGGTTCATTCTTTTAACTGTGTGTGTGCAAGGTAAGCACAGTATAATTCCTTCACCTCTAGGTCTGTAAATATTTTATTCATGAGTTACCCTCCTTTCCCCAACAAAGGGACAGCTTAGTCACACTCTTACTCAAGCTCTGAGTCTCCTGGTGTCCCACCCAATCTTGATACAACTTAAATTGTAAGCCCACTTGAACAGAAAGATAACTTGTGTACCTGACTGTAACTTGCCTTGAGCTCCAATTTGGGAAAAAGCAAGTAATTAAATCTAAAAGAAAGAAAAAATTAAATTCCGAAGGCCTGCTCCCCCACCACCTCACCCCCACCCATCCTCCACCTAATCCAGATGTCTCCATTCTCTCCACCCAGTCTGGGAGTTTCCATTTTTTCCCTGCCCACCAACCTCAGAGCCCCTGCTCGCACCTCCTCCCTACCTACCTCCACTCCTGCTTTCCTTCCAGTTCTTTTCCCATCACATCCTTGAGTCAGAGTTCTCCTGAGTACAGTCTCCCTTTTCTCTCACCTCCCAGCCTTGCTGTTTGCCTCCCATCCTTTTTTTTTAACTCCATTGTCTGCCCCAACCCACTCCCCCCCCCCCCCCTTACCCTACTCTCCTCTCCCTCGGTATTCTACCCTTGAACAGCTTCACTGCTGTTATTATGGTAAGCAAGAAATGCAAGAATCTGGGCAGGGCAGGTCTTAGCAAGTGCGGAGCCCTGTGCAGACCAATTTTGTGGGGCCCCCATCATAGCCCCGCCCCTGCCCTAGCCCCACCCCAGCTCCACCCCATTGATAAGATTATTCAATTTTTAGAAAATTCTTTATTTATGAAATTTCAAATAAAGACAAATGAAGCTAAACTTGCACAGAAAAACTGATTAAAATAATAAGCACAATGCGACCATGAAACTCCCCCCTCCCCAGAAATTATTCAGTTCAAGTCCACTACAATTAGTAGTTCCAATTCTCATAACCCCGGGGGGTCAGAGGTATGGACACACAATCTTTCCACTGCAAAAAACTATACACAAACTTGTGCAAAAACACATTCATAACCTTACCAAACCATAACAGCACTAATTCCAAGGACAGGACGAGCTACAACCTTATGCATGGAAAGGCAGAACTGTAATTACACCAGGCTCTAAAACACCAATACACTACCTCTTGGAAAAAAAAAAACAAAAAGGGCTGCAAATACTACACGCTAGCAGGATACTGCACCTTGATCACACATGAAAAGTACATGACACAACAGATATGAAGGCAAAATACTGAACTGAAAAGTTACCTCAAAAAGTCAGACTCAGCATGCAGCAATACTAGAAAAATTGAAACTTACATGCAAAATATCAGATGCACATTTCCAAAAGCTGACATATTCCAATTAATAAATTCTGAATAAAATACTTTTTTCTACCTTTGTTGTCTGATCATTTAGTTTTTCTATTCACTTTGGTCCCAGTGTCTTCTGTTTTATGCAGTGTCTTCTTTCCATTTGATATTTTTTCTCTCACCATGTCCACCATCCTCCTGTGTCCTTATGTGTCCTGTCTACCATCTGTAGCCCTGTCCCTATCCTTTCTCCAGTTTCAGCATCTACCTTCAAAGTGTTCTGATCCAGCCCTTAAATTCAGCAATTTTCCCTCCATCCATATCCAGCATTTCTCCTCACTCCCCTCCATCCATGTGCATCTACTTTCCTCCCCCCCCCCCTACATCCATGTCCAGCATTTCTCCTCTCTCCTTTCCCCTCCATCCATGTGCATCTCCTTCCTTTGTCTTTCCTTCCCTCCATTCCTGCCCATTTCTCCTCTCTCCCCTGCTCTCCCCTCCATGTCCAGCAATTTCTCCTCTCTCCCTGGGTCCTGCCCTCCCATCCATGTCCATCCTTGTCCATTGATGCTCCTCTCTCCCCTTCCCTCCTCCATCCATCCATATCCAGCAATTCTCCTCTCTCCCCTGCCCTCCTCCATCCATCCATATCCAGCAATTCTCCTCTCTCCCCTGCCCTCCCCTCCATGTGCAGCAATTTCTCCTCTCTCCCTGGGCCCTGTCCTCCCATCCATGTCCATCCTTGTCCATCGATGCTCCTCTCTCTCCTTCCGCCCCTCCAGCCATCCATATCCAGCAATTCTCCTCTCCCCTGCCCTCCCCTCCATGTCCAGCAATCTCCCTGGGCCTTGCCCTCCATCCATGTCCATCGATGCTCGTCTCTCCCCTGCCCCCTCCATCTATCCATATCCAGCAATTCTCCTTCCACCCCTCCATGTCCAGCAATTAATCCTCTCTCCCTGGACCCTGCCCTCCCATGCACGTCCATCCTTGTCAATGCTCCTCTCTCCCCATCCCTCCCGCTCCCATGTCCACCTGCCCACCCTCTTCTCTCTTCTAATTCAACTATTTAAATTTACCTCGCTCCGCCTCCGACGTCTGCGCAGCGTCAGTGAAAGCACTGCCTGTCTGACGTCTCTCCACCAGCCTTCCCTTCGCTTGTTCGTTCCCTCAGTGCCCCGCCTTCTTCTGACATCATTTCCTCAAGGGCGGGAAACAGAGGGAATGAACGAGCAAAGGGAAGGCTGGTGGAGAGATGTCAGATAGGCAGCGCTTTCACTGACGTTGCGCAGACATCAAAGGCGGAGCGAGGTAAATTTAAAGCACCGGGGATGCAGCGGAGGAGGTTCAGGATGACTGAGGTACACCGCACGGGGCCCCCTTAAGCACGAGGCCCTATGTGGCCACCTCAGTCGCCTTGGCCTAAGACCGGCCCTGAATCTAGGTTTTTTAAAGGTACTCTGTGCACAATAGACAATCTACTATTCCGCACCATTACCCACAAAAGCAACCAGACCTAACTTGTTACTTGTTTATGTTTATGAGATTCTTGATATACTACCATTCTTTGGTATAACCAAATTGGTCTCTGCCCCTGCCAAAAAGCACACTGACATGCACTTCCACCAACCTACAATCTTCCTCCTTATCATATGCACCTTGGTCATGCCAATCCACCCTGACATAGTGGGTATGGTGGGCTAAAAGCTGAGTTTTTGCAGTTCTAGCACCAAGGTCAACATAAGTCAGCAAAGGTCACGTGAATCTGGTGGGTCATGGGGACATGTGGGGTTTCTGGTTTATTTTATTTGTTACATTTGTATCCCACATTTTCCCACCTATTTGCAGGCTCAATGTGGCTTACATAGTACCACAAAGGCGTTCGCCAATTCCGGTATGAACAAATACAGTACACAATTAGTCACATGAATCGCATCATTCGTATGATGTGAATGCCACGTGCACATCGCATGAATGATGCAATTCACATGATGTGCATGCTGCTGCAACTTGACAGAGAATGAACTTTAAAACCGTCACTTGTTACAGCACAGAAACCGTTATCACTGCACTCCCTCCTGAGTGAATTACATAGCAACCTGGAACAGGGTAAAATTGCTTTGGTAGTATCTTTAGATCTCTCAACTGCGTTTAACCTTATTGATCACACACTTCTCCAACACTTGGTTTCTCTAGGTATCACAGACACTGTTCTTAATTGGTTCACTTCTTTTCTGCAGAACAGCTCCTTTACAGTAGTTCAGCCAACATCCACTTCTGCCATGTTCTCTCTCAACTGGAGTTCCCCAGGGGTCTGTTTTTTCACCTACTCTCTTTAATTTGTTTGTGAGTCCCGACTGGCACTACTTATTCAGACTTTAGGTATTAGCTCTTATTCATATGCTGATAACTTTCTTTTAGTTCCCTATACTGATCTGCTGTCCATTGATTTAACACCTCTCCAGAGCTGCCTGCAAGAAGTTGCTCATTGGCTAAGGCAGAATCTTGTTCTAAATGCTGAAAAAAACGTTGCCAGCTGGATCACTGGATTGTCCCCAATCCCAACTACAATTCCACTCCTTTTCGATAGACCAATCACCCCATCAGCTCTTTCAAATACTTTAGAATTACTCTGGATTCTGAGCTGTCCTTCACACCACAAATTTCTCAGGTCTTCTAGACAGGCTTCTTTTTCCTTCGTCGTCTACAATCAATTCGTAATATGCATGGTTCACCCTCACTTTGTTCTCTCTTTTATGCCTATATTAATTCCCGCTATGACTATTGTAATTCAGTGTAAGCTGGTATTACAAAAGCTAATCTAAGATGTCTCCAAACCCTCCTGAATACTTCTACCCATACAATTTGTCACGCTAAATGCTATGATCACATAACACCTTTAATGCAATGTTTTTACTGGCTTCCTGTTGAATTTTGCATTAAATTCAACTTATGCTAACACACAAGGTCTTTTATTCTACCACTTCCTCCTATCTTGCTTCTCAGACTATCACCTGTACACCTGGCTTGCACTCTCGGGTCTTTGACTGATAGTAGGCTCATCTTGCCGTATCCATCTAAAGCATGATGGGAATCCACACTCTCTTCCTCACTCCCTCTCTCTCTCTGGAACTCCCTCCCAAAGCAGTTACATCTCAAAAGCTCTTATCCTGCCTTTTATGCATCTCTAAAAACTTACTTTTTTTAATTAGCTTTTGAAATTGATGGCTGTTCTGCTGTGGTTTTCTGTGACGAGGGATAAGATCATACGTTTTTAATTAATGGGTTCAACGAGGAACTACTGATTTAAAGCTGTGTATATTTTGTAATGTTGTTTTTTTTTTCTTACACTCTTTGGCCTGATTGTCTTGGATGTTTGATTTTCACCTGTTGTTCTGAGTCAGTGACTGATTTCCTATTTTATTATGGTGTTCTTATCCTTTATTCAAATGTTATACTTATTTGTAAACAGTTTCGATTTGTTCCAATGAGAAATGGTATATCAAACCTAATAAACAATAAACTTGGACAAATTTGGATACTATTACAATTCAGATATGTTTAAGCAAGATTTTTGTAAGAAAGAATATTTTGAAACATTAATATATCAAATTCCTGTTTATATATTTAAAAGCTGTAACCTTTTTCAGGACTTCAGATGTTGGACTGGATGGGCACCATCACATTATAAGTTTAAAATTTTCTCTGTTTTTTTTTTACTGTTTTTTTTTTTGGGTGGGGGGGCAGCATTCTATGTTTTTCCTAAGACCTTGGGTGCCAACACTGCTTCCCTCTACATGCCCCAACCTCTTCCCTTTCCCCCTACTCCTTTACTCCTCTTGCTTCCAACATCCTCTCTTTTCCACAACCACCTTGTTCCCAAAACAGTTATTTCCCACTTGTCTCCCA
The DNA here is from genome assembly GCF_901765095.1 of Microcaecilia unicolor. NCBI lineage: Eukaryota > Metazoa > Chordata > Amphibia > Gymnophiona > Siphonopidae > Microcaecilia > Microcaecilia unicolor. The sequence goes on along the minus strand of NC_044036.1, from coordinate 202,358,467 downwards.
CTCCACTTCTTTATCAACACACCCACACACTCTCTCCCTCCCTACCTCCATTCCATGATGCTACTCTGTCTCTCTCTTCCCCCAGCATGCTAATCCTCAGCTTGACAGGAGGAGGAAATCCTCTCTCACTAGTCTGTCTCCCACTTGCTATGAAAGTCTCTGGCAAGCAGTAGCAGATTAGAAAAAAGTGGAGGGGGAGTATTCAGCAGCTTAGGCAGGATTTGGCGGCAGCCCCTTCAGCGAGTTTCATACTATGGATTAATGTCTCCAAATGGATTAATTTTGCATATGTCAAGATAAAAATGAAGCTCTCTCCTGTGCCAGGATATGCTAAAGATGATCAAATTAGATTCAAAGCTAGTGTGTGCCTTAACACTTGCATTGTTCCAAACAGCCTCCTTCTGGACTTCATAATATGTAATATCTACAGGCAACATATCAAGATGTGTTTGGAAATTCTTTTTAATCAGGCTGGTGGCACCCTGTACATCCCAGCACCAAGTTCATTTTGTCAGGGCACACCAGCACCTTTCCTTCCCTCCTTTCACCACCATATCCACTTGGAACCCCCTTGTCTACACACCTAGGCAGCTGCCTGGTAGAAGTCCAAAACACTGGGTGGACGGGACACATCAAATTTGTTGGTTTGGAACCAGTGGCAGGACCGGGATCTATCCTAGGAGGCCACAGCAAGCTGCATCACACTGACTCAATAATCCACACCACACAGTCTTTTCTATCTGAACCAAAACTTTACTGTCCTTCAAATGATTAAGGCACAGTACATGTTCCTCTTTGTTGAACAGATATCAACTATTTACAGTTCTCTCCATCTCTCTCAAATGAATATGAGAGAGTTTATTTTAATTCCTTTAGATTCTTCAAACCACTCACCAGTTGATGAGGGTCTCACTAGAGAATGAGACGGGGACCGTTTGATCCTGTCCCCATGGGTTGTGTCTCCATCCCCACCCCGTCCCTGCTCCGTCCCCATGGGATCTGTCCTCATCTGCAGAAGCCCCAAACAATTATGATTTTTATATTTAAATCTTTTTATTAAAGTATAAAAAACAATATGCTATGTAACTATTGTGTATAAATTACTAATAGAAAACAATAACAGTGAGCAGCTATAATAACCCTCCTCACCACCACCCTCTACCCTTCCAACCCCAACAATAGAGGATTTCTACTACCACAAGGAATCCTAATCCACCCTGTTAAAATGTCCAGGGGTACAAAATACTACCCATTCTGTATGCCCTAGGGGGGAGAAACATGCCCCATGAAGCACTGTTATGATTAAGCTGTGGATGAATAGGAAGTCATCATCAATTTCAGGATTCAGTCTAGCTCTCCTGTCTTCCACAGTCCTTCCTGCAATAGAAGATGTCTTCTTAGAAGATGTGCTGGTAGCAGGATGTACAGGATCCCCCCCATGCAAAGTTTGCTAGGTGTGGCAGCTTGTTTGCTTGTTTTTCCAAAAAATCAAAATATTGTTGTCTGCATTTCTCAAACATAAATAACAGTCCAGTTCATTAACAGGCTTCAAAGTAGAAAGTGACAAAGGGACAAAGTTTGGCCCTGACCTCGTGGGTTGTGCCCCCATCCCCGCGGGATCTGTTCCCACCCCATCCCTGCAAGCTCTGTCCCTATCTCCATCCTACTACTACTACTACTATTTGACATTTCTAAAGCACTACTAGGGTTACGCAGCGCATCCCCGTGCCATTCTCTAGGACCCTCTAGAGACTTGCACGGGAATGGGGTCCTTGAGAATAACAAGTCTTGAAGAGCAAAACAGACACAGCAATCGGCACGGGAACACAAGTAAGCTTCCAGAAATGCTGCCCACGTGAGTAAAAAAAAAATGCCGTGTACCAAGAGAGTACAGTTCCAACACCCCCACTCTTGAAGGCTCCTTGTGCTTCTCTGGCTACTTGTAGTCTGAGATTAACAAGCACAAACTGCACACTAAAATATATCTTCATTTTTATGACAGAGGACATGTTGGGAGCGGAGAGTGAGCATGCCAGCACTGATCATTTAGCGCACCCCACGCTGATTAGTGCGAGAGCCCTTACTACCTACAAAATAGGTGTCGGTAAGTACTCATGTGCTAATTTGAGATAATGGCCACATGCTAATTCCAACATTAGTGTGTGGTCATTAATTTTTAAAATGGGAAATTGGCATTTTACTGCTGTAGTAGAAAGTGGCCTGAATGTGTGGGACAAGGGTGTGCTAAGGACACTTTTTTCCAGTACCTTTGTAAAAGGACTACTACGTATCCTCTATGTCAGTGCAGGCTCTGTAGCTTGTAGACTAGATGCATCAGAGTGTTAGCGACTGCCTTATTTCGCCTGCTGCTTTTCTAGACCTTCCCAGGAACCTGAATAGCCTTCTCATCTTTATTGCTTTTTCTGCTCCTTAACTTTAAGAAGTCAATAAGAGAAGCATAGCTGTCCTGCCCTTTCAGTGTGCTTCCTCATTCCAAATAGAAATCTAAGCATTTACCCCTGGATTCTATATATTATGCCCTAATAAATTGGCTAATGAGCTTGGAAACATCAATAATTGCATGCTAACAATCAATTATTGATTTTAATTGGCAGCTTTAACAATTTGTGTTCACTTCTCACTGCACACTATTGTATAAAGCACAGTGCTCAACTTCAATTCAGGGCCGCCGAGAGACTGGACCGGTACCCGCTGACACCGCCCCCCCCCAGGTCGTTGTCATCGCCGCCACCCCTCCACCCGCCCCCTCCATCCACCACCGGGCCGGGCCCCCCTGCATTAAAATCATAGCGCCTCACCTCGACCTCGCTCCGTGTGAAAGAAGTGCAGCAGCGGCAGTCTGCAGATCGCCTCCCTTCGGGCCTTCCCTCCCTGTGTCCCGCCTGACGGGAGGTGATCTGCAGACTGCCGCTGCTGCACTTCTTTCACACGGAGCGAGGTCGAGGTGAGGCGCTATGATTTTAATTCAGGGGGGCCCAGCCCGGTGGTATACGGAAGGGGGCGGGTGGAGAGGACTGCGGCGCTGGGCCCCCCTTGGAGGCCCGGGCCCAGGGAATTTTGTCCCCCCCTGCCCCCCCTCTCGGCAGCCCTGCTTCAATTGCATGTATCTGGAAAGGGGGTGTGGCCTCACTCAGGGTGAGCTTTAGAGCTTGAACAGCATTCAAATTAAAGAGAACCTGAAATTTTAAAAGTGCTAAAACTAAGTTTTAAAAGTATTTGCATTAAATCTAATTGCAAAATTCAGGTGCTGGGAGTCTGTACTTGGTTGTCATATGCTCAGATTTGTTTAAATCATATGCAAATTAGTCCATTTTTGGGAGGTTCTTATTTGCATATTTATGGATAAAAAATGATGGAAATGTTTACAGCCTTAATGTTAGGTCATGGCTCTGATCAAAAGTGTGAAGTTTGATCCAAAAACGAAGGGTTTATCTAGTGTTTTTCACTAAAAATTCCCATGAGTGTCTGTATTTTAATCTGCATTCAAATAGAGCTCTCTGATTGGATGATCAGCTTCTGTTAGAAATCTGCCCAGAAGGGAAAAGAGTGAGACAGCAACTGACGGTCGGTTTGGCCAAGAGAGACATGCAGCTGTGAGTTCCTGTGTGTGTTGACTGAAATTATAAAAGAGTGCCTGATTATGTGGTAAATGAGAAAATATGAGTGAAAAGAGGTTGGTAGAGATTGAAGTTTGAGGTTTCTCTAGTGAGAAAAGGATCTGAATATTTCAGGATTACTTGAAGTTTATGAAGAATAGAATAGGGTGAATTTCAGTTTAAGAGTGTTTAAATCCTATAAGCTATATAAAGGCTAGGTAGATTTAAGTGACTGTAAGCAAGGAAACCTTAATATTTGATCTGAAATAAATATTTGATCTGAGATAGTTGATCAGAGATAAATGTTTGATCTGAATTATATCCTTTGGTGCAAAGGAGATTAGAAAAAGAATCTTTGGAAACTAAGAGGACTTTACTCACATTTTGAATTAGCGTTCCTATTTTGAGTTGGAAATCTTTGAAGTGTTATGAAAATACATTTTGCTTTAATGAAATTGCTAAACTTTAGAGTCAGAGACTTATCAATGAGGGATACATACAGTGCTATTTTTTCCTGAGGTCCGGCTTACTTGCCTGCTCCCTTCTGTTCCTGCTCTGCTAGACGGAGGGGGGGGCGCCAACTGATAGTCTGCAGGGGGGCACCAGAGACCCTAGGTACGGCCCTGGGCCCTGGCATTTACAGCTGCTTTTATAGCAGGCATAAGTACACCCAAAGGTTAGGTGTGAGTTCCGTGCCAAACACTATGCTATAAAGAGTGCACTCCCTTTATAGAATAACACCACACACTCAAGTTTTTCAGCCTCACTTACTGAATTCCCTCCATACTGTGTCAAGATATAACTTTATATAAAATCAAACAGGAGTGAATCTCAACCACAAATGTCTTTTGCTCCCTTGTGTGAGCAATGGAGTACGCACAGAATAAATAAAAATCTTTTATTCAGTATTTGCCAGGAATCGGGATTTATATCTCCCAAACCACTCACACAACTCTTACTTTCATTCAGCCATACTCTTCAGTAAAGGGAAATCTGGTTTAACCTGTTTCTTGCTTTCTTACTGCCTGCAGCATCTCCACAGTGTTTAAAAGAGTTCTCGCTTTTTATTTTCTTTTATAGTAATCAAATGGCTGCTGCACTTATGTCAAATGACAGGATTCTGCCTCTGACCTGCCAATTGGGGCCAATCCACCTATTTACAATACTTCAGAGATGGGAAATTGAGAACTTTTCTCTGGTTTATTTTTTTCCTCAGTTAAAGCCACATATCAAATGATAGGATTTTTCTGAGGCAAAACCTAAAATTTGCCAGTTTATTCCCTTTTCTTTATCATTCACTTTAGGTCTCACATTTATGTGGTTTTAATTTACAGTTTCTTCCGTTTTCTTGAAAGAGCCACTTCCTCGGTACAAAGTAGAACAGTTGTTCTCAAATAATTCTTTAACTCAGTTTTAATTGGTATTTCAATAATGTCACAGCTACCTATTAAAACTGTTTTTTTTAAACTTATCTGAGGTTCAGTGCATTCACACTCTCCCATTCAGTTCTATTTTAAAAAAAAAAACAACCTTGGGGAAATATTAAAACCTCCGGCCAACTCCAAGCTGGCCTTTCTCATTCTTTTCCCCCAGTCTTTAAATTTATTTAAAAATTGTTTTCTTTTTCTTCTAGTCAGAGCAATATATTTTTACAACTGTTTCTGTAAAGACCACATTCACCACTTTCATAGACACAAGCCCAGTGGTGTCTCTAGAATACTTGGGGTGGCACCAGGGAGGCAAGCTAGGTATAGGAAGGGCAAGTCAAAATGACCTTTCACATCATACCCCTCTTCCCCCCAACACACACTTTTAAATTAGCATTATAATTGCTAGTGTAATTAAAACAAATTCTTCTATATGTAAGTGGTCTCTGTATGCTCTCTACATTGCCCTGAAGGTCCAGTTCTATAATTCATGTTCCCCAACAATGGAGGTATCCGTTTTAGAAGACACCATGCAAAAATATTCAAATTGTTATTATCACCTCACATAGTTAACATAGTAGATGACAGCAGAGAAAGACCTGCACGGTCTATCCAGTCTGCCCAACAAGATAAACTCATATATGCTACCTTTTGTGTATACCTGATCTTGATTAGTATCTGCCATCCTCACGGCACAGACCATAGAAGTCTGCCCAGCACTAGCCCCACCTCCCAACTACCAGCCCCGCCCCCCCACCACTGGCTTTGCCACCCAATCTCCGCTAAACTTCTGAGGATCCACTCCTTCTGAACAGGATTCCTTTGTTTATCCCACACATTTTTGAATTCTGTTACTGTTTTTATCTCCACCACATCCCGCAGGAGGGCATTTCAAGCATGCACCACTCTCTCCGTGAAAAAGTACTTCCTGACATTTTTCTTGAGTCTGCCACCCTTCAATCTCATTTCATGTCCTCTAGTTCTAGTACCTTCCCTTCTCCGGAAAAGGTTCGTTTGCGGATTAATACCTTTCAAATATTTGAACGTCTGTATCATATCACCCCTGTTTCTCCTTTCCTCCAGGGTATACGTGTTCAGGTCAGCAAGTCTCTCCTCATAAGTCTTGTAAAGCAAATCCCATACCATTCTTGTAGCTTTTCTTTGCACTGCTTCAATTCTTTTTACATCCTTAGCAAGATACGGCCTCCAAAACTGAACACAATACTCCAGGTGGGGCCTCACCAGCGACTTATACAGGGGCATCAACACCTCCTTTCTTCTGCTGGTCACACCTCTCTCTATACAGCCTAGCAACATTCTAGCTACGGCCACCGCCTTGTCACACTGTTTCGTCGCCTTCAGATCCTCAGATACTATTACCCCAAGATCCTTCTCCCCGCCCGTACATATCAGACTCTCACCGCCTAACACATACGTCTTCCGTGGATTTCTACTCCCTAAGTGCATCACTTTGCATTTCTTCGCATTGAATTTTAATTGCCAAACCTTAGACCATTCTTCTAGCTTCTGCAGATCCTTTTTCATGTTTTCCACTCCCTCCTGGGTGTCCACTCTGTTACAAATCTTAGTATCGTCCGCAAAAAGGCAAGCTTTACCTTCTAACCCTTCGGCAATGTCACTCACAAATATATTGAAAAGAATCGGCCTCAGCACCAATCCCTGAGGCACTCACCTTTCCCTCATCCGAGCAAATTCCATTAACCACCACCCTCTGGCATCTTGTCCGTCAACCAGTTCCTAATCCAGTTCACCATGTCAGGTCCAATCTTCAGCCTGTCCAGTTTATTTAAGAGCCTCCTGTGGGGAACCATGTCAAAAGCTTTGCTGAAATCTAAGTAGATTACGTCTACAGCACGTCGCTGATTCAGTTCTCCAGTCACCCAGTCAAAGAATTCAATGAGACTCGTTTGGCATGATTTCCCTTTGGTAAAACCATGTTGTCTCAGATCTTGCAACTTATTGGCTTCCAGGAAATTCACTATCCTTTCCTTCAGCATCGCTTCCATTACTTTTCCAATAACCGAAGTGAGGCTTACTGGCCTGTAGTTTCCAGCTTCTTCCCTATCACCACTTTTGTGAAGAGGGACCACATCCACCATTCTCCAATCCCACGGAACCTTTCTTGTCTCCAAGGATTTATTAAACAAATCTTTAAGAGGACCCTGGATGCTTGGAATGCCCTCCCGCGGGAGGTGGTGGAAATGAAAACGGTAACGGAATTCAAACATGCGTGGGATAAGCATAAAGGAATCCTGTGCCGAAGGAATGGATCCTCAGGAGCTTAGTCAAGATCGGGAGGCGGGGCTGGTGGTTGGGAGGCGGGGATAGTGCTGGGCAGACTTAAACGGTCTGTGCCAGAGCCAGTGGTGGGAAGCGGGACTGGAGGTTGGGAGGCAGGGATAGTGCTGGACAGACTTGTACGGTCTGTGCCAGAGCCAGTGGTTGGGAGGCAGGGCTGGTGGTTGGGAGGTGAGGATAGTGCTGGGCAGACTTGTACGGTCTGTGCCAGAGCCAGTGGTTGGGAGGCAGGGCTGGTGGTTGGGAGGTGAGGATAGTGCTGGGCAGACTTATACGGTCTGTGCCAGAGCCGGTGGTTGGGAGGAGGGGCTGGTGGTTGGGAGGCGGGGATAGTGCTGGGCAGACTTATCGGTCTGTGCCCTGAAGCGCACAGGTACAAATCAAAGTAGGGTATACACAAAAAGCAGCAAATATGAGTTATCTTGTTGGGCAGACTGGATGGACCGTGCAGGTCTTTTTCTGCCGTCATCTACTATGTTACTATGACCCCCCCAGAACCTCTCTGAGCTCCCTCAATATCCTGGGGTGGAACCCGTCCGGTCCCATAGCTTTGTCCACCTTTAGATTTTCAAGTTGTTCATACACACTCTCTTCCATGAACAGTGCTATATCTACTCCATTCTCATATGTACTTTTGCCAGTCAACCGCGGTCCTTCTCCAGGATTTTCTTCTGTGAAAACAGAACAAAAGTATCTATTTAGCAAATTTGCTTTTTCTTCATCATTATCTACATAGCGATTCGCAGCATCTTTCAGTCTCACAATTTCCTTTTTAGTCTTCCTCCTTTCACTAATACCTGAAGAATACCTCCTTACCTTTCTAGCCATTTGTTCTTCCGCTTGCGCTTTTGCCAGACGTATCTCTCTCTTGGCTTCTTTTAGTTTCATCCGGTATTCCTCTTCGTGTTCCTCTTTTTGAGTTTTTCTGTATTTCTGGAATGCCAACTCTTTAGCCTTTACTTTCTTAGCCACTTTCTTGGCGAACCATATTGGTTTTCTTTTTCGCTTGCTTTTATTTACTCTCCTTACATAAAGGTTTGTGGCCCTATTTATAGTTTCTTTCAGCCTGGACCACTGTCCTTCCACTTCTCGTACGTCCTATCAGCCCATCAGCTCCTTCTTCAGGTATTCCCCCATTTTACTAAAGTCAGCATGCTTGAAATCCAGGACTTTGAGTTTTGAGTGGCCGCCCTCCACTTCAGCTGTCATATCAAACCAAACCGTTTGATGGTCACTGCTGCCCAGGTGGGCACCCACTCGGACATTTGACACACTATCCCCATTTGTGAGCACCAGATCCAGCATCACTCCCTCCCTCGTGGGTTCCGTCACCATTTATCTGAGCAGAGAACTTTGGAAAGCATCCACGATCTCTCTACTTCTTTCCAATTCTGCAGATGGAACCTTCCAATCTACATCCGGCAGATTGAAATCATGAATGGTACTTGCTCCTTCCACTGCCAGACAGTTTGTTTAAAGCAGATGGGTTTTTGTTTGTATGGTAACTCTGAACATTTTTATTTTGGGTGACCTTGCCCCAGAGCCTGCTTTCAGAAAGGCCAGACACTGCGAAATAACAGAAAATCATGCAAAATGACACTCAAAACCTATACAGGAAAAACATACCAAACCATACCAGTCCAGATCCACCTATTGAATGACAGTGATATAAATATTGCACTGGGCCTAGAACACCAATATACCCAGTACTGGGAAACTGGAACAAGCTGGACTGTTACAGATTCCTACACAGACGCTACATGCTAGCAAAATCCTTCACCTCAGTTGCACATGCAGAACACGGACAGACCCTCAACCGATACAAAATAGGGGACCACAAAAAACATGCAGTCAAAAACTGGAGATCTCCAAGAAAACCTGATTCTAAAAGGAGGGAAAATATTGGTAAAAGGAACAAGTGCATTTTCTTCCATACTCTACTAAATACAAAAATAGTAAAGATATACATTAAAACAAAAAAAAAGCAAATGAATACCAATCCTTAAAAAGTACTAAATATAAATTATTTTTTTCTCTTCCACCTTGGTTGTCTAGGTACTTTTCTAATTGGGTTGGTCTCAACCAGCAGAAGAAAGGAGGTGTTGATGCCCCTGTATAAGTCGCTGGTGAGGCCCCACCTGGAGTATTGTGTTCAGTTTTGGAGGCCGTATCTTGCTAAAGTTCTAAACCCCTTTTTCTCACATTTTTTAATATCCTTATCCAGGCTTCCGAAACTGCCATTTCTTTCGGTAGCTTTTAAAGGTTTTCCCTAACAAGTGCTGTAGTTCACTATCTCAAGGACATGAGAGTCTGGGAAGCTTGCCCACTTTAGCTGCCTTATCAGTCCAGCACTGCTTTGGCAGAGGAGGCTCTACAGTTCACTTTTAAAAGCGAAGAAAGTGATTTTTTTTTCCCTCTCCCCCTTTTCCGTTCGTTTTTGTCCCTGTTCTATGCTGATACACAGGTATCTTTCAACTCCGGTTTCCCCTCAAAAATTGGTTCCTTAAGCAGGCACCATAATTGTAAAATGACTTATCTTTTCATGCCTCATGCTGTCAAGTCCGTTGTAAGTGCACTTCTGAGCATGTAAGAATGTACGGATGTATTTCTTTGCTTTCACTGTATTTTAGTCTTACTCTGCATTCTCCTTTTATCAGGGCATACTTTTTTCTCCTCTTTTGTGTCATTTTATTAGGACGTTATCTCCCACTCCCCAAAATTCTCTGCTTATACTGCTTTGACTTTTGGGCGTTGCCCTCTATTTTATTTCATCTCCCTTAAACAATAGACCGTCTGAGACTCTAATGCTTTCTCATTCTGTCTCTGAGCCGTGATTTTAACCCCGAGACAGGTTTTTCTTTCTTTTTGTGCTGCAAGTGACGGTTTGATAGACCTTATCGTGCCACACCTTCAAACATACATTACTTGACTTTACCCTTTAAAAACCGGCTCTTTCCTTCTTTGTCCTAGTGGCCCCCCCCCCCCCCCCATGACTTATACTGTAAATGGTATTACTCACTTCCTAGATATATGTCTTAATAGTCCACTATAATGTATTTCTTGCTGAATGCTTAACCAGCAGTATTTTAGGAAGGCTGTTGCATATTTTGTTTTATTGTTCTATTTAAATGATATCATATTGTGCTTGTGTTCTATGACACAGGGGTATAGCGTGGTTTCCAAGGCATATTAGATACAGACTCTTTCTTGTAAAAATATTTGTGCTCAAATCTTCATAACTTTTACTTCCGTGATGGCTGCGCTGGTCCGCTGCTCATCTATAATCTTTACATGTTTATAACACTAATCTTATCAGCCATACAAGAAAATATTAAGCTACGTATACCAAAACTGTTCCTTCCTGTTCTGCTCTACCACCTTCAAGCTTTCCTTTCATAGTTTGCTGTGTGGCAACCTTAGTATACACGGTAAAGTTAAGGTGCCTTACCCGAAGAGCTTACATGTTTTTTCCCCTTAAAATAATTTTTTTTTGCTTGCTACTTCTGGATTAGATTTCAGAGGTTCTTTCTACGAATATGCGATATTTATTATTTCCTTTTTTCTTTTTTCCTTTATTTCTTAATATTTTTTTCTCTACTTTATTGTACTAGTGTCATGCAATTAACTTTGATGACGGCATCTTAATTATTAGGGGCAGGCTTCCATTCCATTTTCGGAGTGGCCTGCGGATTCGGCATTATTGCCCATATAAGGGTTACCTGTATAGATGATCGCTGTGGCAATACAGGGACGCCTAAGACATTGGTTGAGATTGTATACAGGTTGACTCGGGCATTCAATATTTTTGGATGGTTAGCTTTTACACGAGAAGTTTCCTAACTTTCCAATGTTGTAGTTTGGTTATTCGTATACGAGATGTTCCCTAACCATAAAAATTTGAGTGGGTTGTTGTACACGAGAAGTTCTCAAACTACAGGTCCTTTGGGGTGATTAGACGCACACGAGAAGTTCACTAGTCAGCGAAAACCCATTGGACCGCTGCTCTTCGACTCATGACACCTTATTCGCTGGTTTCTTGAGTCCTTTTTGGGAGTGTTTGCAATGTCCCTTTTTGGGGGCTCTGCCACGTATACGGGATAGTTCTTGTAGGCTGGGAAACCGGGTTTCTTTACGCCTTTAGAAGCACACTCTGGGGAGTAGTTTTTATTAATTTGGAATAAGAGTAGTATAAATATATAATAGCTGACACTAATCGCCTTCTGCTCTATTTTCTTACACTCTCTTTTCACTTTTGTGACTTTCAATTGTCTATTTATTTAACCTGCGGCAAAAGCATAGGGCTTTCCGCCAATTAGTAATTTATATTCTAGGTTCCGCCACTGGGACGCTCTTGAAGACGCGTGAGTATAAAGGTGTTTTCTATACGCATGATGCATGGTTCTTTGTTGTTTATATAATTTTCTCTGGCATGATGTTGTTTAGTTGCCCCAGTTACTGATCTCTAAATTTTGACTTGAATCATCTGACTTAAAGACCTCACACACTTTTCTTTAAGCTTCTATGTGCATTATATTCCCCTTATTCCTAATTCCATTATGCCCACCCAGTCCTCCACTAGCCCCCTGGAAAGAGTTCTCAACTTTTTCCCCGCTGATAAAAAAGAACTTTCCCGTTTATGTCAGACCTGGCATACCGTTTGGTCCGCCAAAGACCCGGGACTGGAATGGCCAACAAAGGGCTCATTTGATCAGGGCAAGCTCCAAGCCTTGGTCTGCTATAATGAATCCAACAAAACAGGAAAATCTAGGGAGAAGCATTTAGCTGCTATTAATAAATTTATACTTATTGCACAACACCAGCATGACAGAGCCCTAACGAAGTCTGATTGCGATCAAGCCCCTTACCAAGAGGCAATAACACCTACTGCCCCACCACCCTATGATACTGCTACCGCTACAGGTACTACCAAGCTCCTACCATGTGCAGTGGGATATACACCAATACCCCCAGGATATTGTGATAAACCTCAGCTACAGATTTCTCAGGGATCTCAGACACAGATCCCCTTACCTCAAGGATCCCAGACAGCGATACCCTCGCTGCCTGCGATATCTCCCGCGCCTATAAAATTTGACCTACCTACTACCGTACACATTGCCGGTGTAGTTGATCTATCTCTTCCCTCATCACAAAAAGACTCAATTTCTATATCTCATGGGTCGGTACAAACTCAGACGCCTTTAACCCCTTCAACAATCCCAGTGGCCCAACCAGTAGCCCTGACTTCGGCCCAATTACCCACTGTTACCTCTGCTCCAACGATGCAAGCAACAACCCAGACGCTAACCCCACCACCGCCTCATGTATATCGTTCTATTGGAGGCTATGAGATTGAGATACCCCCACCCATTATTGAGCAATATCCTTGTGTCCCGAACCCATCGGTTCCGGCCACCATCCAGCACCCTACTAACAGTCAAATTGACGTGGCTGCCCAGACCTCCATTTATCCTGGGCTAGGATCAGGATTGACCTCACACATGACCACCCAAACTTCTACCTACCCATATATGGAGCACACAACTCAGACATCACCTCCACCACTACATTTGGACTCTTCTGTCCAAACTGGTCCCTTGCCCACTGAATCCCTACAGTACCCTATCCTGTCCCAATTACGACAGATGGGTTTCGTTCCATGTAGTCCCGCCACACAGGCACGGGCTATTTGTCAGGAACTCTATGATCGGGGTTTCCTTAAAGCACCCCCCGTTCCAGTGAACTTTTCCATGCCTACTCTAGAACCTGAGTGTTCTACTCCTCCTAGATGGGAGCAATTGGGTGCACGCCCCAAGGGTAAAATTCCCCAATTAGCAGAGGAACTGGCTCTTCTCCGCCGTCCTCTCATACTTCCAGCCAAACCAGGTACTGGGGATCTACCAAAAATAATATCTTCCCCATTAGAAGAAGCATGGGAAATTTTAAAACAACAACTTCCAATTAAAACAGATTTGATGGATATTCGAAACGAACCTCCCCCAGTACTAAGTTTCTCCTCCTCGATGGAAGGAGATTCTTCTCACCTTGACCTACCCAAGCCCCTCCCCCTTGACACGCCAGTCCCTTCAGGTGCAGGCTGTCTACCATCACCCGGCCTCACCTTAGCCACTATAGGAGATGATCTCGTATACGTTTCAGAAGGACTTCGTTCCCTACGTAAGTCCATGTCGGCACCCCCTGACACTATTGCATCCGCTACATCAAAATCCGAAATACCCCAGATACCCCAACAACATGATGTTATTTCTCATCATACTAGACAGCGCGATCCTCACGGTTATCTTACTGATGAAGGATCTAGCCGCTGCCTTGCAGTTATTGACAGTTCCCCACACCCTACAAGTCTGAATATCAGTACAGTACCCATCATATCTGGTCCGCCTAGCACACCTGCCCAATATGTGGCATTACATGAGAATTCATTGCATTATGTTCACCCATGGGTTGATGACCTTGCAGGATGGTCTGAGGCGCTCCAGCCCCAGTCCGCCCTCTTCCCGCGTGAAGGATCCTTACGGTCTGACAAGCTTTCACTTGTAAGAGATCTTATTTATGACCACCCCGACCCCCATTGGGATCAGAAAACAACTCTCTATCTAATCCAAGGTCTTCAGGTTTGGAAAAAGTATGAGAATCAGTTTCCCCCAACCACCTCGATTGATCTCCTTAAATCAGTGAAACTTTTTCCCCTGCTGAATAAAATGTCAGGTGGTGTCCCTCATACGGAGTACACCCCCCTTTCTGCTGTTGAATTGAATAGCCTCATACTACAGCTCCCGGATATTGCACAGGGAGGCAACCGATGGTTAAAGAAATTACAGGACATAACCCTGGGGACTACTCTATCAGTCGGCGATATGAAAGCGCTCCTGGGCAGAACCCCACACGCTAGTATCACTGACATATTCACTCAATCGGGCTATGCAAAATTTGCCACCGATACTCAGTATGATGGCAACCCTTTGACAGAAATTCAGACCAAAGTATTTCAGGAAATTCGGACCATGTATCCGACCCTTAAAGACTTTTCAGTCATCACTTCCCAAAGATGGGAAATGGATTCAGAGCCTATTGAAGCTTATTTACTCAGACTCCAAGGATGTAAAAAGAATTGAAGCAGTGCAAAGAAAAGCTACGAGAATGGTATGGGATTTGCTTTACAAGACTTATGAGGAGAGACTTGCTGACCTGAACACGTATACCCTGGAGGAAAGGAGAAAGGTTTGCCTTTCCATTTCTTCTCTTTCTTCTCTGTAACTTCCTGGTACTGATCTTTTTTTGTTTTGTTTTTTTTAACTTTTCTCTTCTCTACTGCTATATCCATCCATATACTCATTCTCCCTCTCTCACTCTCTAGTGCAGGGGTTCTCAACCCAGTCCTGAAGACAAACCTAGCTAGTCAGGTTTTCAGGATACCCACACTGAATATGCATGAACTAGATTTGCACAGAATGGAAGCAGTGCATGCAATCTCATGCTTATTCATTGTGGGCATCCTGAAAACCTGAATAGCCAGATGTGTCCTGAGGACTGGGTTGAGAATCCCTGCTCAAGTGCTTATTTGCCTTTTTTTTCACCTTTCATCTCCCTTTCCAGCATCCCATTACTCCCTGTCTTTTTCCTTCCATGGTCTGCTAATCTCTCCTCTATTTTTCACCCACTCTCTAGGCCCCCATTCCCATCCTCTATGCCAGTGGTCGGCAAACTCATTAGTCAACAGAACCAAATATCAACAGTACAATGATTGAAATTTCTTTTGATAGCCAAATTTTTTAAACTTAAACTATATAGGTAGGTACATTGTTATTAACTTAATTAGGGTACTCCTAAACTGGCCTTTGCTAAAAACTCAGTCCTGGCCAGCATTGTGCAGTAGGACTGAACTCACTCAGTTGTCTTGGCTATTTCAAAGTGCAAGGAACTTGTGCAAACAGTATCTACCATTCACTACTTTTAATAGAATTACAGCATTAAAACCAACCATTCAAGGAAACTGTATATCTCCACCCCCACGCAGCATGAGTTTGAGGTGCACTGCTACTCAGCCCCGCCCCCACCTGCCCACCACCCTCAGCTCCCCAACAGCCCTCCTCTCTCCATTCCTGCCGGCCGTGGCCACCCAGGGTTTAAACCTTACCTTTTAATTTTAAGTCGCAGCGACTGACAGCTCACTTCCAGGCTCCAGCTTTTCCTTTCCCGCTCAGTGACTCCCGCCCGCCCTCGTGGAAACAGGAAATACCTCATCAGGAAGGTGGGGCATTGAGCGGGACGTGAAAGGCTGGAGGAGGTGAGCCGTTGGCCCGTCGCTGCAACTTAAAATAAAGAAGTTTAAACGCTGGGCGGCCACTGGCAGAAATGGAAAAAGGATGGAGGGCTGTCGGGGAGCTGAGGGCGGGCGCCTATGGACTGACTGTGAGCGCCGGACAGTGGCAGGGAGCGGACTCGCGGGAAGAGCCACACTCAAGGGGCCAAAGAGCCGCATGTGGCTCGCGAGCCGCGGTTTGCCGACCACTGCTCTGCTCATCCTCTCGGCCCTCATCTACCTTCCACTGCTTCTTATTCCCTCACCAGTTCCATCCCTATCTTTCCTTCCTTCCCTTATCTCTTACCTTCTACCCCATCTCCTATTGCCTCTTTTTGACCATATTAACTCCATTTCCATCCTCACTCAACCCCTTTGGATCTATTTCCTTCCTCTCTCATACTGTTCAAATACAGGATAAGTGACTACTAAAAGTACTAATATAACTGAAACCCGAGATGCCAGACATTGCAGGCGGTGCAACATCAGAGAAATAGAAAGGAATGCATTGCCTCCTGTACGGTGCAAAATAACACCGGCAGATGTAAATTCTCAAAACTAACATAATTCAATCACTAAACTCGTCTGGTGAATTTATTTTTCTAATCATCTGGGACAGACCCAGGAAGGAGGTAAAGGAGATTGATCTGGGAGCCTCATACTTATATTACTTACTTACATGACCAACAACATGGTCATGTAAGTCTGGTAATATCATTTAGTGATTGCAATGTTTCTAGTTGTTTCCCTTCCTCTGTGCACTTAACTACTTCCAGGACCTCCTATGTGCTATTTCTTTTCTTGCCTCCTTTCTTCTCCACTTCCTGTCCTACATCCATTTGTAGCGCTGATCTTTAAAGTTCATCTTTCTTCCATGTCTCTACCTCCTTCTCTAATCTATCTTGTTTTCCACCTCTTCCCTTCTCTTCCATCTATGTGCAGCATGTCCCCCTCCCTCCCTCCCCTTCCTATCCATGTCACCATGTGCATTTCTCCTCTTCCTTCTATCTGTGTGCATGTCCCCCCTCCCTGCCATGAGTGGGAAAGCATGGGGTACAAATGTAACAAAAATAAATATTCCAAGAGGAAAGGAGTGAAGACCCAAGAAGGAGATATAAGAGATTGGCCTGGGATTAGGGTTACCATACATCCGGATTTACCCGGACATGTCCTCTTTTTGAGGACATGTCTGGGTGTCCGGGCAGGTTTTGCCAGTCCGCCCGTTTGTCCGGATTTCTGGACAAACGGGTGGGCAGGCGGCGGCAGACCTATCCTAGCCTCCCCTCCCTTTACTTACTATCTACTGCCCTGGTGGTCTAGTGACCTCTTCGGGGCAGGAAACAGCCCCCTTTTTCCTGCCCGGAATGCTGCCCTTGCCCTGAATCCTGTTGCTGTGTGACGGTCTCGGGATTAAAAATGGCCACCGAGAGTTGAAGCGGCCTCACGAGACTTCAACTCTCGACGGCCATTTTGAATCCCGAGACCGTCACACAGCAACAGGATTCAGGGCAAGGGCAGCATTCCGGGCAGGAAAAAGGGGGCTCTTTCCTGCCCCGAAGAGGTCACTAGACCATCAGGGCAGTAGATAGTAAGTAAGGGGAGGGGAGGTGATGGGGGGAGAGGAATATGTGACCCGGGGGAGGGGAGGTGATGGGGGAGCAGGGGAGGGGAATATGTGATCCGGGGGAGGGGAGGTGACGGAGAATATGTGACCCCGGGGGGAGGGGAATATGTGACAGGGGGCGGGGTGAGAGTGAGAAAGGGCGGGGTGAGGATGCAAAAGGGGCGTGGTGTGGACAGGGCAGGGGGTATAACGTGTGTCCTCTTTTTCAGAGGACAAAATATGGTAACCCTAACTGGGATCCTCATACATATATTACTTTACATGACAAACAACATGGTAAATGAATCATAATTCAGGAAGATGATTTGCTTTTTCCTTTCAACACATGTAGTTTGGTTATATCATTTAGTGATTGCAGTGTCCTCTTCTGTTTGAGGAACTGCATCTACTCACTAACACTATAACACTATAAACATATAAAAGAGAGGCTACCTATTATTTCTGCCCCCATCTTCCCAAGTTTAAATTAGAACCTTTTGCAAAACTATTTTCTTTCTAAACTAAAAGGATGGATAATAACCATATTTTCCAGAGGTATTGTACCTTTCAAAAAAATAAGAGACTTCACCTCCCCAATCTATCTTTTACAATTTTCAGGCATTATCAAACATTCAAACACACGGCTTGGTTTAAAAAACAAAGCCAAATTACATTCTGGCAGACAAGTTCTCTTTTGACAGTGCAGCAAGTTTAACTCTTTTTTTCTGTCGTTCACTTGCCAGGTATTCAGTATTCTATCATCCACTTGATAAAATTCAAACAAGCAGATTTTAACTGGAACTCAAATACAGGACTTGCAGCTATTTTCTTCAGGTTCTTTTCTGTGCTTTATTCTAATGGTCTATCAGAAACTTTTATCTGTTTCCCAATGAGTTGACAGTTATTTTCACTGCCACCACTGAGAGGTTTAACTGTTCACTTATTTATTTATTGGGATTTATTAACAGCCATTATGAACAGATTCACCCAAGGCAGTGTACAGCAGGTCCATTTAACATAAAACTTACAATTTTGTTAATAGTAGCAAAAATGGCCAATTATAATCAAATATTATAATACAAACAATATCATAATAGACATCATGGAAGAATATTCAAATAACATATATAATACAATGTAAGCATAGCACCAATGAAACACCTAATATGCAACGCAATAGAAAATCAAATAGCATACCATGTTTCCCCCAAAATAAGACACTGTCTTATATTAATTTTTGCCCCCAAAAATGCGCTAGGTCTTATTTTCAGGGACTTATTTTTCGGGGAAACATCGGGGTTGGATCGGGGTTGGCCCGCCCGCCCTCCGTCGCTCCCGGAGCTAACCTTAAACGCCTCCTTTCACCTTCGCAGCAAGCAGCAGCAGGGCAGGCCACTCCTTCCTTCCGTGTCCTGCCCTCACCTGATGTAATGTCCGTGAGGGCGGGGCACGGAAGGAAGGAGAGGTCTGCCCTGCTGCTGCTTGCTGCAAAGGTGAAAGGAGGCATTTAAGGTTAGTTCCGGGAGCGATGGAGAGTGGCTGGAGGGGGGGGGGGGGGCCCGGCAACCTCGGGTGGGGGGGGGGGGGGGGCCCGGGGGCGGCCTTGTCTGGTTCTCGGCGGCCCTGCTTTCAAACAAAAATTTGCTAGGTCTTACTTTCGGGGGAGGCCTTATATCTACCAATTCAGGAAAACAGGGTAGATATGATGTTAATGCTTTTCTATGTAGTTGAGGGGCCAAGTGCAGGTATGTAGATCCGAACAAGATGGGTAGTACAGAGTCAATTGGGATAAATAGATGGGTGGCTAAACGCAAGACAAAATCTTTGTACAGTTAAGCAAGATATGAGGAACTGGTCTAAGTTACAGGGTGTTCAGCAAGCTAGTCCAGATGTGGAGTGTATAGTCAGTCATCACATGTATTAAAGGCTTGTGAGAAAAGCCAGGCTTTCAAATGCTTTCTGAAGTAGAGGTAGTGTCGAGTTAGATGCAGCCCCTCTGGGAGTAAGTTCCACAGTGTGGGAGCTACTGCTGAGAAGGCTCGCTGGCGGATATCACATCATAATTTCTTTAGATCAGGGTATAAATAGTGATGTTCCTTGAGATGACCTTAGAGGTCTCAAAGGTGTGTAGAGGGCTAACTTATTCTTTAAGTACTTTGGCCCACTTTGTCTGAAGACCTTGAAAAACACAAACAGAATTTTAAATTTAGCCTTGTAAGGTACGGGTAGCCAGTGTAGTTTTTGCAGGAAGGGTGTGATATGGTCACAATGCTTGCAACATTCTATCAGTTGTGCTGCAGCATTCTGAATTAGTTGGAGCTGATGCAAGCTCTTTTTGGTTTGACCAGTGTTCAGTGCATTACAGTATTCTAGCAGTGAAAATATCATGGCATGGACCTCTGTGGTCAAACTCATCAATATATGGAGAGAGATTTTGTAGCTGCCGCAGGTGATACAGACAATTTTTAAAGGTTGTTTGAATTTGTGGGAGAGTGATGATGAGTCCAGCAGTATCCCAAGATTCCTAACCTGTGATTTTAGGGAGAGTTCATACTTCCCGAACGCTATTTTGAAGTCAGGTACCCAAAGAACCTCTGTTTTTCTTGGGTTCAGGCAGAGTTTGTTGTTTTTTTGCCCATTCCTGAGTTGCAATTAGATAAACAGTCAGTTTATTCAAAGCTGTGGTAGATCTGGTTCAATGAGTATGAGTAGTTGCAAGTCATCAGCATAGATCTAGAATTTTGAGCCAGTTGACTGAAGTAGCTCAGCTAGAGGCTTTAGGTAGATATTAAATAAAACAGGAAACAGTATGGATTCCTGTGGCACTCCACAGTTCAGTGCTCAAGGTAATGATGTGCTGTTGTTAAAGAGAACTGATTGTTGTCTGTCTGACAAATAGGATTTGACCCATATAAATATCATGCCACTGATCCCTGTTTCTGCTAGCCTCGTAAGTATGATATTGTGATCCACAGTGTAAAAGGCTGCTGAGAAATCCAGCAACACTAGTATTGAGACAGACCTCCCGTCACGGTTTCTGTGTAGATCACTGAGAAGGGACACAAGAACTGTCTGTTTCATACCCACATCTGAAGCTAGATTGACATGGGTCTAGCCAGTTGTTGAGTTGAATGCAGACTTTCTGTTCCATAAGCTTTGCCAAGAAAGGAATGTTAGAGACTGGTCAGTAGTTTTCAAGCTTCTCCTGGTAAAGGGCACACCGTAGCTCTTTTTTTCTGTTGTTGGCAGCTGGTCTTCCACAAGAGAGGAATTAACAATTTTTGTGGCCCCTTTAGTGAGGCCTGTCCTTGCTTTCAGAATTTTTACAAGAGCGTCTTCTTTGACCTAGCTGAATGAGTCCTAGATGGCTGTGCATGGTAGGGGATAGGGAGTGTGCTCCACGTTAGATAGTGAGAGTTTGATGGGACTGTCTATAGGTCCTGATGGCGACCTTTAATTTTGTTGGCAAAGTATATGGCAAAATCATTGCTGGTTAGTTGTGACTGGGAAGGCCGGGTCTACTGTGGGGTTTGCAGTAGGCTGTTTACTATTTGAAATGTTTGTTTGGTTGAATTTACAACTTGTTCAGTGTGTTGAGAGAAATATTGTTTTTTTTGGCTGTTGTTAAGACCTGGTGGTACATCTATGTTTTCCTTACAGTTGAGCCCATCTTCTTCTAGGTAAGATCTGTGCCATCTTCTTTCAAGTTGGCCTCCTTGACACTTAAGGGTCCATAGTTCTGGGGAGAACCACGGAGAACGTTTGTGCATAGAGCATAGGACCTTCTATAGAGGGGCTGTTTTTTTTCCAATGCTATTGCTAAGTGTGCATTCCAGATATCAAGCTGTTCTGACATGGTCATCATCTTTTAATTCATATGGGGGAAAGACAAAGCCTCTAGGAAGCTATCAACAGTCAGTCAAATTTTTTATGTCTCAAAGTTTCTTCCAAACTTTGATTGGGCTTATCTGTATTTGGTAGTCATTAATAGAAAATTTGATTATAAAATGATCTGTCTATGACAGGGATGTTATCTTGATGTCACCTTGTGTTCAAAGATGTTGACCCCGTTACAGAACACTAAGAGGGGCATAATCGAACAGAAACGCCTATCTCCATGGGCGTTTATCTCCGAGAACGGGTCCGTGAAGGGGCGGAGTGAACCGTATGTTCCAAAAAAAATAGACGCCCATGTTTTATTCGCCAAGGTGTGAGCTGGGCGTTTTTGCTTTTCACCGATAATGGAAAATGAAATCGCCCAGCTCAAAAACGAATAACTCCAAGGCATTTGTTCGTGGGAGGGGCCAGGATTCATAGTGCACTGGTCCCCCTCACATGCCAGGACACCAACCGGGCACCCTAGGGGGCACTTTTACAAAAACAAAAAAAAAGGTCAAAGAGCTCCCAGGTGCATAGCACCCTTCCCTTGGGTGTTGAGCCCCCCAAATCCCCCTCAAAACCCACTGCCCACAAGTCTACACCATTACTATAGCCCTAAGAGGTGAAGGGGGGCACCTACATGTGGGTACAGTGGGTTTGGGGGGGTTGGACGACTAAGCATTAAGCAGCACAATTGTAACAGGTAGGGGGGGGGATGGGCCTGGGTCCACCTGCCTGACGTCCACTGCACCCCCTAACAACTGCTCCAGGGACCTGCATACTGCTGCTTGGGAGGAGGGTATGACATTTGAGGGTGAAAGTAAAAAGTTGTGAAACATCATTTTTTTGTGGTGGGAGGGGGTTAGTGCCCACTGGGGGAGTCAGGGGAGGTCATCCCCGACTCCCTCTGGGGGTCATCTGGTCATTTAGGGCACTTTTTGGGGCCTTATTCGTGAAAAAACAGGGTCCAGGAAAAGTGCCCTAAATTCTAGCTACAAACGTATCCATTATCGGCGAAAGGCGCCCATCTCTGTTCGGGTGATAACCACGCCCCAGTTCCGCCTTCACCACGCCTCCGACACGCCCCCGTCAACTTTGTCCGCATCCGCGACGGAGTGCAGTTGAAAGCGTCCAAAGTTCGGCTTTCGATTATACCGCTTTATTTGTTTTTGTGAGAAAAACGCCCATCTCCCGATTTAGGTCGGAACTTGGGCGTTTTTCTCGTTCGATTATAAGCAGGTAAGTCTAGTATATGGCCCATTTCATAGGTTGGAGATTTGATCACCTGAGCGAATCCTAGAGCTGCCATCATATCAAGGAATCAAATAAACAGGACAAGATCTTAATGTGCAGGGACCTTAAAGCATATCCAAAACTGTTCTCAGCATCGTACACAACTCGTATCGAACTACTTTGTAACACATGTCATTTTAGTAGTATGGATCTTCAGAAATAACAACACAAATGCTGCAGAATCAGCAGAGTATAAATTATTGATCCAAAATGATTTTTGAAGAATTTTTTTTAATAGCATTGCAGTACAAAATAAAGCTACTTAGCTTCAAGCTTCAAAAACAGTCAGAATCTCTGCCAACATGGCCAGGTTTCATTTTTCTTCTTCAGGGAAGAGGTTCACTTGAAAAAGAAGCATAACATTAATGTCCATCTAAAAAAAAATGTCACAAAGCAAAATACACAGCAGCAACTCACATTTAATTCTTCTCCCAGTCTTGAAGGCCCTTGTGTGCTTTTTTTGGATTTGTGCACTCTTGATTTCTCTTTTGTTTTCAGGAATAAAGGATATGCCATAAATGTACCTTGTAAAGATTTAAAACAAATATTTTTCAGTCCATACACAATTAACCTGCGCACAGGCAAAATATATTTGATTCCTTTTCTGTTTTCCTCCTGATTTGGGGGGCTTTTTTCTGATTGTTTTATACATTTGTATTAACAAAAAAAATTAACACAACTTTTTAGCATGTTAAGCATTAATTTGTAAGAAAATGTACATTACATTGATCTTGTGTATGCTGTATTTTTAAAGTTAAAGAACCTAATGCATGCTAATACATGTTTGTCCTTGGGTGCAAATGTATTGCCAGACTATGTGTCAAGGTTAGTAGTATAGTTGGGTTTAAAGTGGTATGGGCAAATTCACGGAGTAGGATATGTCATTTAACAATTTATGAGTCAGATAGATTTGGGGTACATAACATAAGTACATAAGTATTGCTACACTGGGACAGACCAAAGGTCCATCAAGCCCAGCATCCTGTTTCCAACAGTGGCCAATCCAGGTCACAAACACCTGGCAAGATCCCAGAAAAGCTCAATACATTTTATGCTGCTTATTGCAGAAATAAGCAGTGGATTTTCCCCAAGTCAATTTAATAATGGTCTATGGACTTTTCCTTTAGGAAGCCACCCAGACCATTTTTAAAGCCCGCTAAGCTAACCACCTTTACCACATTTTCTGGCATCGAATTACAGAATTGAATTACACGTCGAATGAAGAAAACCTCTCTCTGATTCGTATTAAATTTACTACTTTGTACCTTCATCGCATGCCCCTTAGTCCTAGTATTTTTGGAAAGAGTAAACAAATGATTCACACCTACCCGTTCCACTCCACTCATTATTTTATAGACCTCTATCATATCTCCCCTCAGCCATCTCTTCTCCAAGCTGAAGAGCCCTAGATGCTTCATCACTTCTGAGTATGCAATAGGGGAAGGATCTCATTAGTATATGCTAAATACCTTTAAGTAGCATGGGTTGGCTACTCAGAGGCAGAAGGCTGAGCTCAATAGACCACACGTCTGTCCCAGCATGGCAGTTATGTTAAGCTCTGAAAATCTGGAAAGTCGAAAGAACTCCCCTACTTTTTCACCACTTCATGGTCTGCAAAGACCATAAAATCCACAAGACCAGGGCAAGCCTTTATAACACCTCTCCTTCCACAACTGGATATTACCACAGAGAGAGTGAAAGTGGCTGAGGAAGTATAGCAGGTTATTTGTGTTAATGGCATTCTGCCTGAAAATGTGTGCTTTTAAACAGGAGTGCAAGTTCACTAATTATTACTGAATAATAGTGGTTTTGTGGCAGGCATGTTCAACGACACTCAGCTGGCAGGATGGGCTCCCAACAATCACTGCTCATGGGGGCTTGTGCAGTCAGATTGCACCCCAAAAGCCAATCCTGAGCAGCCTCTCTCGTCCAGGACTGAAGGAGGTATGCTATGGGTATATGGATAGAGCTGCCTCCTTTGTCTGCAGTGGGGCGGGATTGGACTTCTTGCTGAGCATCTAGTCTTCATTTATCTCTAAGCTATTAAGTATCTCAGATCATTTGATAACTCTCTTTCAATGTGTCAGATTTTATTCATTCATGTGTGCTCCCTGTAAAAAAGAGAGAAAATGATTTGTGCATACTAAAAGGTACTCCAAATATGAGCAGCATGATATTTAAAATGCTTTGCATAATCGCATGCAGTATCCTCATACACCATTCAAATTCACCCAAAAGAAAAGGCATATCTTCTGTTTTCAAAGAATTCTCATAAACTTTTATGTAATTGTACTTTGCTAATCTCAAATTATCCTGCTTTTTCTATAGCCATTGTTTTAACTGTTCCATGAAATTATGCAAAGACGTTCAAGGGTGCCTTAGGAAAGCAGTAAAGCATTGAGCATTTATAATTTGTAATAGTCTTTTTCTGTGGGCGAAAAATACCTATATGCACTCTGATCTCTTACACTTGCATAAATGGATGAAACCATCCCAACTCGTATTTCCTTTGATTCAAACACATTGGAAATGCTAATGCAATGTTATAACTTGGTTCATGCTCCCCTCCCCCCACATGCATTTCCTATGGCAAACTTTACCCCTTCATATGACCATCCAAATCATTTACAAACTTTGGAGGATGGAAAAGGCAGATGCTCATCTCTGCTCACCCTCCCCCCCCCCCCCCCCCCCCCCCAAAGATCACCTCCATACAAAGTTTCATGCAGCAAGGTTTATCCATTCCAAAGTTATAAAGTTGGACGGGAGAGGAAGATATGCACACAAACTGTAAGATACATAGACATTCAATACATGGCACTTTGTAAGTCTAAGTGCTTTGAAAATGAGCCCCATAGACATTCAATACATGCTGATGAGCCTTTCTGTTCAAATAAACCAAGGTTTAAAAATAGGTCACTACAACAAGAGTCCTCATATATCACACTTTAAATATAGAAAATGCACACTTGATGATGTAAGATGGAACTATTGCTCCCTGCTCCCAGTTTGCTTAGACTGAGTAATTCGGTGTTTAGCAGTAAGGCATCTTCCAGCATGACAAGAGATTCCATGAATATAAACATTTACATGCACACACATATTTATTATTTATTTATTAGGATTTATTTACCGCCTTTTTGAAGGAATTCACTCAAGGCGGTGTACATAGACCCTAGGGTGGGGGGGGGGGAAGGATCTCAATCAATGCTCAACAGCAACACCAAGGGCAATACTGAGGGTGCAAAAGGAGCTGAAATCTATGGCCTAGTCAAAGACCATCACTACAGTGGCTGGGCTGCAGGTGAAGGGATTACATAAGTTTGGGGGGGCAGGAGAGATCAGACACTGGTTACTTAGAAATGGAAGGTCATGGTCATAGGCGGTCGGTGGCCCAACTGTTTGGGGAGGCTAAAGGGGGCGGGGCTTACATCCATAATTGTCTGACAACACACAGAAAAAAATAAGTAAAAATAAAATAATAACAATTAATACCTTATATTAAATTTAGATATTAGATATGTATCATATGTCAAAGAATAAAGTGGTTGCTCAAAGTATATACTAACCACAATCGCTCAACTGCAAAACACTATGCACAACTTTGTGCAAAAACACCCTCAGAACCTTATTGTACCATAAATATTACACTGGGCAGACCCTAATACACCAATATACCACCCATACAGAAAATGCAGACCGTCAACAATATGAAACAAGGGATCATAATATCATAATTCTCATGTAGAGCCACAAAACACCCTTTTAGGGAAGCGACCACTCCCCCTGCGCCCCACCTAGCTACGCCACTCTGCGTCTATTTTGCCCCCAAATTCAGCATCTCCCTTTTCTGTATCTTTATCTTCAGAGATACAACATCTCCCCTTTCGGTGTCCCTATCTTTCCTTGTCCAGCATAGTCTGTGTCTGTATCCTTCTCTACATGTCCAACATCATCCCTTTCCCTATATCACCCCTCTGTCTCAAACCCTTCCCATGTCTAGTATCACCCCTGTGTATCCCTGTTCCTAGCAACCCCCCCTCCATGTCCAGAATCTTCAGTATCCTTACCCTGTGCTCGCTCCCTATGTTCATATGCCCATCTCCAGTATTCTCTCTCTAACCATATCCTTCCTCCATGTCCCTATCCTTATGCTCTAACATATCCAGCAACTCTCCCGTCTCCTTATGTCCAAAATTTTTCCTATTCCCCCCCCCCCCCCAAAAAAAAAAATCTTTGTCTCTTCCTTCTCTTGCCCCCATATCCAGCATCTGTGCCTCTCTCACTGCACCTTCTGTAGCGGTCTCCGTTGTGGTGCAGCACCTCTCCAGTTGTTTGTTCCCCCTACACCATGGCACCAACTTTTTTCCCACTCCCCCCCTCCCGGTCCAGAGTTTTTTTCCAAGTAAATTTGATATGACCTGACCTCCTTGGGTTCTTCTTTCTTCTTCTCGCTCCTCATCCATGCTGGCAGCAGT
The DNA here is from genome assembly GCF_901765095.1 of Microcaecilia unicolor. NCBI lineage: Eukaryota > Metazoa > Chordata > Amphibia > Gymnophiona > Siphonopidae > Microcaecilia > Microcaecilia unicolor. The sequence continues at coordinate 202,331,528 of NC_044036.1, read as the reverse complement.
GTTTAAAGCCTGGTCTGCCTGCAGCCTTCCGTCTGCTGCATGCTACCCCTGCGGGAACAACAGGAGGACTGGAAGTAGGTCAGAGGAGAGCGCGGGTGGTACGCGTTTTGAGGGAAAGCTTCCTTACTACTACTACTACTACTTAACATTTCTAGAGCGTTACTAGGGTTGTGCAGCGCTGTACAATTTAACAAAGAGAGACAGTCCCTGCTCAAAGAGCTTACAATCTAATAGACAAGTGAACGGTCGGTCCGATAGGGGCAGTCAAATTGGGGCAGTCTGGATTCACTGAACGGTAAGGGTTAGGTGCCGAATGCAGCATTGAAGAGGTGGGCTTTAAGCAAAGACTTGAAGATGGGCAGGGAGGGGGCTTGGCGTAAGGGCTCAGGAAGGTTGTTCCAAGCATAGGGTGAGGCGAGGCAGAATGAGCGGAGCCTGGAGTTGGCGGTGGTGGAGAAGGGTACTGAGAGGAGGGATTTATCCTGTGAACGGAGGTTACGGGCGGGAACGTAAGGGGAGATGAGGGTAGAAAGATAGTGAGGGGCAGCAGACTGAGTGCATTTGTAGGTAAGAAGGAGAAGCTTGAATTGAATGCAGTATCTGATCGGAAGCCAGTGAAGTGACCTGAGGAGAGGGGTGATATGAGTATATCGGTTCTGGCGGAATATGAGACGTGCAGCAGAGTTCTGAACAGATTGAAGGGGGGGATAGATGGCTAAGTGGGAGGCCGGTGAGGAGTAAGTTGCAGTAGTCCAGGCGAGAGGTAATGAGAGCGTGGACGAGAGTTCAGGTGGTGTGTTCAGACAGCAAAGGGCGAATTTTGCTGATGTTAAAGAGGAAGAAGCGACAGGTCTTGGCTATCTGCTGGATATGCGCAGAGAAGGAGAGAGAGGAGTCAAAGATGACTCCGAGGTTGCGGGCAGATGAGACGGGGAGGATGAGGGTGTTAAACACTGGGAGGAGCGGGAGAGAGATAGGTTAGAGAGAGACAGGGGGCGGGGCTGAGCTACGGACAAGAGTTCCTGCAAATAGTCCGGTCCTCAGGAGCAGCAAAGAATCAGCTGGCAGGAAACGCTCCTGATAGGCTCCTGATCACAAGGCAGGAGGAGTCCAGAACCTGAGGAGCCAATCCAGACCCTAGGAGGCGGAGCCAGCCAGACGAGCCTGATGTAGGCCGAAACCAGCCTACACATGCCACGTGAGGCTCAGCCCCAAGCACCAAACAACTCCGATGTGAAGCCTCAGCATGCTGCAGCCAACTGTAGAGCGCTGCGCTCGCCAACCCGCAGCACGGCCACGTGCAAAAACCAGGTGAGTGACGCGACAGAGAGAGAGAGACGCTTGCTTGGGGCTTGCGGCTGGGGAGGCTTAGCCTCCCCAAGCCTCTTATACCGGGCGCCTATGGTCACGGTATCCTAAGCCAGTTGTGGATGAGAATGAAGCACAGAGCAGGAAAATTGTAGCCCAAGAAAAATGTATGAATATTTGCATGTAGTGGGAACCAGGTACATGCAAATGTATTTAATGCCTAAACACTGCTGGTTTCCTAAACCAGGGGCAACCCATGGGGGATGCAGAGGGATGAGGGGCCATGTGAGGGGAGGGACTGATTGTGGGCCCTCATTTGCATAAGGCAGTACAGAATGAAAAGCAGGGCAGGAAAGAGGAATACAAAAAACACAGTTGCTCAGTGGTAGGGCTGGCCCTGCTAAAAACCCAACTGGCTCTGGAGTCGCCAGCACAGATTTGGGAATCACTGGCTGATCCAGTCCTGGTTTTACTCTACAGTATGTATGGACAAGAGTTGCAGCTAAAGTAGAGTAAAACCCAACCTGCGAGTTCTCTAGCTCAATTCTAAATCAAATAATCTTTTTGCCCTGGTCGATTTAATTTTTTTACACTTTCAGCTTGAAATAAAATTCCCGCGGGGGAAAAAAAAATCAGGCAGGCAAAACCTTGTGCCAAAAGCACTGTGAGGTTTCTGCCCCATTCTCATGTACCACAGGTTGGAGTGAAAGTCACAAAAGCACTTTTGGTACTAGTTGGAGGCCAGATGGACTATGCCAGGGCTATTCAACTCTGGTCCTTGAGGTCCACCGGTAGGGCAGGTTTTCAGGATATGAACTGCCTCCTTGGTATATAAATCTCTCTCATGCATATCCATTGTGGATATCCTGGACCTCGAGGACCAGATCTCAGCAGCCCTCCACCCCTCCCTCCCAACACACAGGGGGGTCATTTTATGAAGATTTTTCTAGTTCAAAGCCTGTTTTATATGCAAAAAAGGCAGCTGTATACACACGTCGAAGTACAGGTGTTGCATAGAGGCAGTCAAGGGGACAGCTGCAATATACACATTCTGTAAAACACTCAGGTAAATAGAGTCTACGCCTTTTAGGGGCACTTGTGCACTACAGGGACTGATTCTGGATACCTATTTTTAGTATTTTATAAAGGCACATACCTTCACAAAACAGTTAATTAGCATTCAAGAAAAGCAAACCCTGATATGTCCTGTCTGTCCTAACCCTTATCCCTTACTTGTCCTGTCATAATTAGATTGTAAGCTCTATAGAGCAGGGACTGTCTCTCCATGTTCAAGTGTGAAGCGCTGCGTACGTCCGGTAGCACTATAGAAATGATAAGTAGTAGTAGTAGTAAATACATAATCCATGTAAACAGCCACAATACTACCAGTCACAGCTGCCAAACTGGTCAGTTCCCCAAGCACTACTGAGAACGTAAATACAAAAATGCTAGATTGCCAGACCACAGATTGTGCTTTAGCTCCCTCCTACTGTATACAATTCTCTTTCAGACCTTGTTTGCAGATGTCAAGGAATGAATTTGGACAAGCCTGTTCTTGACCCTGACCATCCTGATGTGAAGCTCTTCATGGATGAACTCTTCTGAACCTGGGCTTTTAACGGGGCTTAATTTCTGTGGGAACTGCCTGGAACAGAGTTCCACCACTTCTTTTCAGACTCCAGAGCCAGAAGGAAGGGGAAATCTGTGCCTAGAATGGAACAGAGAACACAGTGGTGTAGCCAGGCCCAGTATTTTGGACGGGCCCAGAGTTAACATAGATGGGCCCTTTGACACCATGACACACCCCCCCCTTTAAAAAAAGTAGGTTTTTTTCACCTACCTCATCCAACATTTCTCCTCCTCCACGATGTCTCGGCATCTGCCTGCCCGTCGCTGAACCCCGTCCTTCCCCGGTGTACCTTACAGGCGTCCCCGGTGCCTACAGTGATCCATTGTTGCTGCCTGCGCCGTGGCATCTCAGCATCTGCCCACCCGTTGCTGAACCCCCATCCCTCCCCAATGTACCTTTACAGGTGTTCCCAGAACTGGCAGTGATCCATTATTGCTGCCTGCACCTGCCCAGCAGGCTTCCATCAGCCGGATCCCACCAGACAGGAAGCAGGAAATGACATCAGCAAGCGTGGGACCTGGTCAATGAAAGCCTGTGGGGCCGGCGCAGGCAGCAATAATCGAACACTGAAGGTGCCAAGGATGCCTGTAAAGTACACTGGGGAGGGATGAGGTTCAGTGATAGGCTGGCAGATGCCAAGGTGCCGAGGAGGGGGAGAGATGTTGATGTGGAGTTCCGCCGCTGGGTGGGCCTGTCCCCACCCAGGCCCACCCGTAGCTACACCACCGAGAGAACAGCCACCCTGCTCCATAATCTGGTCCCTTTTCTCGTGTTGCTTCTGACTGTGATTCACCCCCTCCCCTGTCTTCACAGTTCCATTTCCTTTTTGTCTGCAAATTAAACCCTGGAAACTATGCATTTTAAATTTCATCATCACTCCTGAATATATGTTAGACACAAACCCCCGGATTCTATATAGCTTGCCTAGAGATTAGCACCAAAATCGGTGCAGATTGTATAATAATGAACTTAACAAGCTAATGAGCACTAATAACAGTACTTAACAAGCAATAATGAGTACTAATTGGCTCTGATTAAAATTTAGGCGCAAAAGTATCTAAGCGTATTCTGTAACGATGTGCGCCTAACTTCTAATGCGTGCAGGCAAAAAGGGCATGGTTATGGGCAGGAAAATGGGCATTTGTGGACATTCTGAAATTTACATGCCTAGTTATAGAATATGGTCCAGTGTGCCTAAATCTACACACCAAGATTTACACCATATTTTCATTGGTGTAAATGAATGCACGTAGATTTAGGCACTGAAATATCAACTAAGCATATTCTTAGGTACCGATCTTAGCACAGATTTCATCGCTGATTTTGTAGGTGCCATATATAGAATCTCTTCCAAAGGGGGCAATTCTATTGCTGGGCACCTCCAATTAGGTGCCTGGAGGACACATGGTAGGAGTCTATTCTATAAAAGAAAATTAGGTACCAAATTTCCTTTATAGTATACAGGTTAACTGGGTATTAAATATCTAACATTTAGATGCTTATATTTCACCACTTATACAGCCGATATAAATGCAAGTCCTACAGGTACAGTCGTAACTTACAATATACTGTAAATTAAATGCATAAGTCAGAGCCCCACATATACCCCACCCATGCTCTGTCTCTGTGTACCCCTTCCCTTGAAAATATGCGCTATGTAAATAAGTAGCTATATGCCATGCTGACACGTGTTTATATAAATGCTAGTATTTTAAATGTGTACATACATAACATGCACTTAAATATGAGCACCTAGGTTATAGAATTGCCTCACAATGTAAATTAGGTCCCTATAGAAAACCCATTTAAAAAAGTAAATAGTACCTGCAAGTTCTATGGACATATGTACATTATTGACACTTAAATATCTCAAATAGGACAAGGTGTGGTTCAATAGTGAGAGCTGGAAACTCTACAATTTTAATTTAGCACATTCAAATGTGCCACTCTCTCCACCCCTTGGTCTTTGTTTCACTCTAATTCCATTTACAAGAAGAGAATAAAATAGGAAGAACAGTAGCAATATCCCTTAATTTTTTTCAGAGACTGGATTGCTTAAATTGGAAAATATGCTGTGTTCAGGGATAGATATTGGACTTTGGCACCTGAGGTCAACAACCACTCTCTGGAGGTTGGGCTAATTTGCCCCCTTCTGGGTGCTCCTGCCTAAAGACCTTCCCCCTTCCTCTGACTTCTTTCCAGATCCTCCCTTACCTCATCTCCTCCAACCATCATACCAAAAGAAAGAATCAGGCTAGAGCCTGAGTGCCAGAACATTCTCACAGGTCCTCCTCTTCTCACTCAGGCTTCCTGTTAATCAGAAATCACGTGTGAGATGCAGAACTGCCATAGGGCCTATTAGTATGCACTGACCCATGGGCTCCATGCCAATTTCCTATTGTGGATGTTGTGATACCACTTGGATCCCTACTGGCATCCACCGAGCTCTGGGCAGAACCAAAACCTGATGGTTTCTTCATAATTTGGCAAATAAAAAGAAGAGAAAAACCCTACGATTCAAGGCACAGAGCAAAAACAAAAGTAGGAGAGAACCAATACAATTCCAACTCAAGGGGAAAAAGCAATTTTGTTAGTTGGACTCAGCACATTTTTTTGCACTGACACACAGCTCTTGTCTGTTTTGGAGCAGGGGCACCTGCCTCAGGAGTCAACAAATCAATCCAGATTGGTGTGAACATCAGTGTACACAAACTTAAACAGACACTTTACAAGGCATGTGAAAAAAAACTTTTACAGTGTCCTTGGTAATACAAATATCAAAGAAGTAAAATATTGTGTGCTGCAACTAAATTGCAGGTTTCAAAAAACATGGTCCAGTCCAACTAATAAAATTGCTTTTTACCCTTGAATTGGAATTGTATTGATCCCCCCTTACTTTCATTTTTGCTCTTCACAATTTGGCACCATACAAAATTGCCTAAAGGGATTTTTGTTGTTGTTGTTGTTTTTAACTAAGCCATGGTACCATTTTTAGCTGGTGGTAGTAATCAGATAGAGTTAAACGCCAAGACGCCCATTATATTCCTATGGGCCTCTAGGTGTTTACCACCAGCTGATTTCTATCATGAGCTAAAAACGCTACGATGACTTAGTAAAAAAACCCCACTAAATTATTTGTGAAAATCCAAGCCTGGCTATGTCAGCTATCCTCTGAAGAGTATGGCAGAATGAAAGATCCCATAAAGCTATGGAAAACAAGGAAAAACTTATGTTCAGATTTATTTACACTGTGCAAGGCACATGGATTACCCATGAATTAACAGTAGGAAGCTGCTCAAGTTTGTACTGCCCAGATAGAGTGCTCCTTTCTAAAGGGGAACTAGGCACATTCAATAAATGTTTTACAAAATTTATTTTAGTTAGTATAGATGGCCGCAGCAGTGCCTAAAAGATTGGTGGGGGAAGGGGAGGGGGATGAGCCACTCAATTTAGCGAGATATGTCTTCCGAGGGCTGTGGCAGGAGTGGCCACCTGAAAAGACACACTGGATGTAATAATCTTTATGCTGATGACACCGAGCTTTATCTCTCCACACCAGACATAACTGCAGAAACCCAGGCTAAAGTATCGGCCTGCTTAGCCGACATTGCAACCTGGATGTCCAACCGCCACTTGAAACTGAACATGGCCAAGACCAAGCTTGTCTTCTCTCCCTAACCTACTTCTTCTCTCCCTCCACTCTCTATCTCTGTTGATAACACCCTCATCGTCCCCGTCTCATCTGCCCGCAACCTCAGGGTCATCTTTGACTCCTCCCTCTCCTTCTCTGCGCATATCCAGCAGATAGCCAAGACCTGTCGCTTCTTCCTCTATAACATCAGCAAAATTCGCCCCTTCCTGTCTGAGCACACCACCCGAACTCTCATCGACTCTCTCATTACCTCTCGCCTTGACTACTGCAACCTACTCCTCACTGGCCTCCCACTTTGCCATCTATCCCCCCTTCAGTCCGTTCAAAACTCTGCTGCATGACTTATCTTCTGCCTGAACCGGTACACTCATATCACCCCTCTTCTCAAGTCACTTCACTGGTTTCCGATCAGGTACCGCATACAGTTTAAGCTTCTCCTTTTAACCTACAAATGCACTCAATCTACAGCCCCTCCCTACCTCTCTACCCTCATCTCCCCTTACATTCCTACCCGTAACCTCCATTCTCAAGACAAATCCCTCCTGTCAGTACCCTTCTCCACCACCGCCAACTCCAGGCTCCGCCCTTTCTGCCTCGCCTCACCCCATGCCTGGAATAAACTCCCTAAGCCCATACACCAGGCCCCCTCCCTGCCCATCTTCAAAGCCTTGCTCAAAGCCCACCTCTTCAATGTCACCTTTGGCACCTAACCATCATACCTCTATTCAGGAAATCTAGACTGCCCCTACTTGACATTTCGCCCATTAGATTGTAAGGTCCTTGTAGCAGGGACTGTCCTTTTTTGTTAATCTGTACAGCGCTGCGTAACCCTAGCAGCGCTCTAGAAATGTTAAGTAGTAGTAGTAGTAATAACTTGTGAATAAAGGGGTACTGATACAATAAATAAACTTCCTACCCCTATTACACTTTGAAGGCAAATCATGTAGTTGTACTGAAGTGCAGGTCAATGTTGGTTTTGATAGCTCAGATTATATCAAGAGGCATCTGTCAGTGAGAAACAGGACTCCAGTTTTTGACAGAACGGGGCAGTATCTTGGACAGAAGCTTTACACGGAGTGATATTTGATGGAGTGGGTCTGCTTTCATAATGGCCCCAACGAGGAGGTCAAGCAATGGGTAAAACTTTGAGAGCTGGTATCTATCAGTGTTACTGGTTGTCATGCATTTTAGCAGGAAACATTTTTTAAGTCAGACATAAGCTGTGTGTCTGTGCAAGAAAATGGCAACCTCTTACCATGTTAAAGATCAAGTTACGTTAAGCTGTTATGTATTACATGGGAAGTTGGATTTTATGTTATTTTGATTTTCAGCATGCAAATGCTGCATCCATCGTACATTCACAATTTAAAACCATAATTTCTTCTTGATGTTCACTCTAGTGTTGTGATTATTTATTTAATTTATTTATTGCATTTGTATCCCACATTTTCTCACCTATTTGCAGGCTCAAGGTGGCTTACAGAGTCCTGTTATGGCTTTGTCATTCCAGGATGTCAGATACAATTAGTGATGTAAAAAATTAAATAAGGAAAAGAAGAAAAGATTTAGGCGGATAGGTATAGAAAGTAGACTTTCATAACTGGGTGGGTTGGTGAGGTGATTTAGTAAGGTTATGGGTTCTCTTTGTAGGCCTTGTTGAAGAGATGTGTCTTCAGAGATTTACGAAAGTTGGTTATTTCGTCAATAGTTTTCAAGGTAGTAGGTAATGCATTCCACAACTGCATGCTCATGTAAGAGAAGGTAGTTGCATGCATCAGCTTGTATTTTAGTCCTTTACAGCTGGGAAAGTGTAGATTCAGAAATTTGCAGGATGATCTTTTGGCATTTCTGGGAGGTAGGTCCACGAGGTTTAACATATAGGTTGGGGCATCTGCGTGGATGATTTATATGGCAAAACCTGCATTAAAAAGTGGGGAGATAAGAAGGTGCACGGGAGAGAGTCTTAACTACAGAAACAATAAGTTAATGAGTCAGCAAGTTCAGAAGTGAGTATTTTTCCAATACAAAAAAAAAAAAAAAAGTTTATCCAAGTTTTATACAGGAATTACTAGACTGCCCATCAAATTATGTCTAGGCAGCTTTCAATCTAAAATTTCTTTAAAAGGGGAAAGGGAATAACAAGACATGGCTAAAAGGGGCGAGTAGAACAACAATTTTGATAGAAGAGGAAATGATGGGAGAGAAGGGGTCTATCTAGTCTGTCAGGTCCATCAGGCTAATCTTTCATGGACAGTAAAGGGGGGGGCAGGAGTATGAATCAGAAAAAAGGAAGGTTTTGAGTTCTGATTTAAAATTTTGGAAAGATGTCTTCTCAAGAAACCTAATGACTATTCCATATGCACCAATAGTTATCTTGCCAACCACTGTAAAACACAACATCACAACCTTGTAAATGTAATTGAATCAATGTAATCTCTAACAACTGTTAAATGTAAGCCACATTGAACCAAAACTCATTTTTGGATAATTGTGGGATACAAGTATAAATAAATAAAATAATAAATAAATAAATGATGAAGAGGCTTATGGGAATTTATTCCAGTTTACAGGGCCTTGGACTGAAAAGATCGCTTTCCTGGTGCTCTCGTGAATGACATCTTGAAATGATGGCACTACCAGTCTATTTTGAAACAATGATCGCAGTGTTCTTTGACTGGAATATGGGGTTAATCTATGGAAGAGATATTGGGGTTCACCTGAAAGGTGGGTCTTATAAACCAACAGTAGAATCTTGTAGATGATACAGTGAGGCAGTGGGAGCCAACGGGCTACTTTCAGGATAGGAGTAGTGTGGTCAAATTTCTTTTTTCCAGTTAGTTTGATGTCAGTATTTTGGATTATTTGTAAGCATCTGATATCAGTTGCTTTAAGGCCCATATAGAGTGAGTTACAGTAATAAAGCTTGCTAATGACGAAAGAGAGAATAAGAATATTTAGTTCTGGTGGGTCGATAAGAGAGCAAATTGAACAGATTTGCCTGAGCCTACAGTAGCAATTCTTTACTATGTTAGAGATTTGATGCTGGAAGGAAAGTGATAAATCTAGAATAACACCTAGAATTTTGGTATTTGGTAGTTGGGGAATGAAGGTAGAACCAAGAAGGATAGGTTGAGAAAGAGTGGCATTGGGAGAATTTCTAAAGTGGATCCATCTGGATTTTTCTGGATTGAGAACCAGTTTGCTATATTGTAGCCAACTAGTTATCTGTCAGGTTGCAGTTAATACTTTTGGATCATTTCAATGTCAGTGAAGTTTATGGCATGTTATAGCTGGATATTGTCTGCTTAAACATAGGTTGTGAAGCCTAAGGACTGAGCAATTGTGAGGAGTGGTGCTACAAAAATGTTAAACACAGCATGGGAGATGAGATTGTTCCTTGTGGGACTCCAGAGGTTAGTGAGAATGGTGTTGATGCATTGTTTTGATAGTGGACTGCAAATAGGTGGGAAAATGTGGGATACAAATGCAATAAATAAATGATTGATCAGAGACGTATGATCTAAACTAAGTGAGGGCTAAGTCTCGAATTCCTATTTGGTAAAGTCTGTCCATAAGTAAAGCATGATTGACCAGTTCAAAAGCTGCTGAAAGGTCAAGCGACTGCTTCTTGCTTCCTGTTTGGGTGCTCAAACTAAAGAAAAGAACATTCATTTTTCTGTAACAGCTTTACAGCAAAGAAACACCACCTGCTGGCGAAATAGGGGAAATACACTTCAGGACATAATTAAAGCAAGAAAATATCCAATACATTTTACAGGCTTAAAACCCACTGTTTCTTCACAGGAGAGCAGTAAATATTACTCTTATTAAATGTGTGATATTATTGGCCCGATATCTCAAAGTTAGGAAAATATAGAACCTGGATTCAACCACTTAAAAGTGAACAGGAATGCTATTCTGTAAAGATGTGCCCATACCCCCTAATTCTATAAACTTGCCCACACAGTTTTACACTTAGGCACATGTAAGTTATAGAACTGTATATGCTGAGTCAATATCCCAAAGCAATGATAACATTTAGGGTCCTGCTTACTAAGGTATGCTAGTGTTTTTAGTGCACGCTAACTGTGTAGATGCTCTAGGAATATTATGGGCATCTACATGGTTAGCATGTGCTAAAAACACTAACGTATTTAACGTGGCTTAGTAAACAGGGCCCTTACTGCATGCCTCAGTTGTGTAACTCACTGATGACCAACCTTCAACAACAGTGAGATTTATACCACCAACCTCATCATTGGCATCACAGAAAAGTTTTTATTATCAAATGTATCAATATCTTTAAATCTCATAAGATAACATTAGCACTTTATTGCTTTTTTCTTATTTTTAAAGTTTTATATTAAGTACTCATCTGAATTAATATTCCAGTCTGGTCGGAGACATGATCCGACATGACTCATGTTTCGCTTAGAAACCTTTTTCAATCAGAGTCCCCTGTTAATAAAACTTTAGACGTGAATATTAATTTAAACTCCCCCCCCCCCCCACAAAATATAGTATCAGCTATGCACATAGTTTAATTATTACATGCTAATTATTGTTAATAACCAAATATTGCCTATAATTGGTACTAATTGGCACTAATTAGCAGTTATGCACATTGACTGCCCTTAATGAGGATTCAGCAGATTGCACATACAAAATGTATAGTGCACAACTGCAAGGCGGTATGAGTGGGTCATGAGTGTGCCTAGCACTTACATGCACATCTTATAGAATACTAGCATTCATGTAACTAAATGCCTACAGTTAGGTATGTCACATCAATCATCACCTTGAAACACAACCAAGCTTCAACCAACTCAACACCTCTAATACTGACCTCAGCAATGTCACTTAGGATTCAAACTTCTCATAGCCCTAAGCTCTACGTCTCAACTTCTTCATCGGTCTAATGTTAGTATGAAATATACATATTTTTTACTCACAATTTTAATAAGATCACACATTTAAAATTCTACTTGGCTAGGGGAACTATGGCCAGAAGCTTCCAGGCCATAGTTCCCCCTGGCCACGGGGAATTTTAAATAAGATAAGTTTGAACTTTCATATTAAAATTATGAGTAAAAAATATGTATATTTCACATTGACACTAGACCGATGAAGAAGTTGGGGCATAAAGCTTAGGGCTATGAGAAGTTTGAGCCCTAATATGGCACTGCTGAATCTGTATTAGAGGTACTGAGTTGATTGAAGATATAATATAAATGAAGCTTGGTTGTGTCTCAAGGTGATGATTGATATAATGGATTGGACATCTTGAGAGTGAGGTTATTGCCATACTAGAATGCAGTTAGGTATGAGCATTTCCACCAGCCATTGAGCTAACATGAGTTCTCACACCTAAAGTTAGGCACACTTACACTAGTATTCTATAATGGCAATTGCAGGCACACTTAGTACACATCATCCTGGCACCTAACTTTAGGTGATCTATAGAAAATTACGCCCATACTGTCTCAGTTTTAAACTTTTTGTTCTGAATTGTATGCAAGTAACCTTCCCTCAGAGGAAGCACTCCTCGACTCTTCCCATAACAAACCAAAATATTAATACAGCTACAATGAGTCGTAACGGCTTTATGGTGTAAGTGTTTTAGGGCTTTTATGGAGGAACTAACAGCCAAGTTGCAGGAATTGTAAGGGTACTTTCTCAAGGAGAAATCAAAGGTAAAACCTGGAGGACATCCACAAAGTTCAAAATTAGAGTATATTGGATAAATGCTGGAAGATGTTTGTGAAAACGTTTTTACACATGGAATCAAAGCAATAAAAGATCTTCACGCTTCAAGCAGGGCACAGAGTGGTGTGAGCTACATAGAGCAGCAGGTCAACTCTGGCCATTTTGTTGGGCAGACTGAATGGGCTATATAAGTCACCTTCTGCCCTCATATTACTTAAAATAATAAATCTATTTCACAAGTATTAATGAGGAATTTTTCTGACATAAGATTGAAATTCTTGCCCCTTTACACTATCTGCTGAAGAGTAGTAGTAGCAGAAGTTCTGAGGTCTTTTCATACACTCTAGGGCAATTCAGAAGGCTCCAATTTGGATTGTCTTGTACTAGCCTTATCTTTAGGCACATAGAAAGCCTTTGATATAATTAAATGGCCGTATCTCTATAGTCTTGACCTGCATGTTTGGATGTAGGAAACCATTCTCTCAATGAGCTGGACAATCAATGCTTCTGTTGGTCTAATGCATGATTTGGGTGTAGGAAACCATTCTTCTCCATAAGCTAGATAACCAATGTTTCTATTGCTCTGATGTTTCTCCCACAGTTGGGTTAGAGCTTTTGGAACTGAGATTTCTATAATATTTGTAGAGTCCTATCTAGTATGTGGCACCAAGCGGAGACATTTGGTGTTTTCTAAGGTAACATTCTTTTGACATATATTCCAAAAGTGGTGTGGCATGGTCAAGTAGCTAGGTGGGGTGCATCAATTATGTTCAATTTTGGTTTTTGGTGGTTTTTCTTTTGTTTTCTTCTTATTTATTCTTATCCTGTAAGGGTTCCCTTTAGAATCAGAGAGCTTTAAGATGCAAGTTGCCCCTCCATTTGCCTTCTTTATTTTTTTCCTTTAATTCCCGTTCTCTTTTTACTTGGTCTGGCACTTGATATATCATTGTATTCTTTCCTCCCAGTCTCTCATTTATAATCATTTGACCTAGCTGTCCAGTCCTATGTAAATTGCCTACAAGCCTCTGATGCATGTGGCATGCTGAAAGATGTTGGACTATTGATTTAATTACAACTGCTCCTTGACTAGATCCAACGACAGCTCGGTTGATTTACTTTTAACATATGTTGTGTTTAAATATATTTATTTTTATCAGTTCCTACTAGTTCTGTCTTCCTCTGCTCAGTTGCTCGGAAACAAGTTTAAAGAAATGGTATGAATTTTGTATTCCCAACCCCCAGACTTGTACTGTACTTACGTTAACAAAGCAGTCAATTTCACTTCCTAACAAAAGACCTAGACAAAAATCCCCATCGTTTTCTTAACTATTTAATTTGGCCTTAGGTGATGCTAAGATTATGATACAAGGGGAGGGTGTAAGGTACCAACCTACACAAGCAAGATACTGATTTTTATCACTGAACCTTAAAAATCCATACTCTCATGATTGCAGAGTTTTCTACTTTCTCCAGTTATAAAATGAATTGAACATAATTTTACAAGGAACTATATACAGGCAAAATTGCCCTGTGGGAATATGCATACTTTTGTACTATATATGGGGAGGCTTTCCTACACAGATTTGGAGTTGGATCAGCAATTATATGTTTATTTTTTTAAAAATACCTGATTATGTGCCAATTTATAAATGGAAAAACCTCTGTATCAAGTACAAACAAAAACAAGTAGAGGCTGGCCAAAAGCCAATCCAAGCCAGGAGATGATGCTTGAAGGATGCTTTATTAGTAGCTTGAATACATAAGGACCTGACATGGTCCATGTTTTGGCGTCACAGAACGCCTGCCTCAGGGGGTCACAAAAGTATTCATAAATGAGTGTTTTCCTTCTGGCAGCGCTGTTGCTCAGCTTGATCCCTGAGTGGATACCTTTGGACTGTTTACACGTTCAGTGAATCATTCATGAATACTTTTGTAATCCCTGAGGCAGGCGTCCTGTGACGCTGAAACGCGGACTGTGTCGGGGTCTTCTGTATTCAAGCTACTAATAAAGCATCCTTCAAGCATCATCTCCTAGTTTGGATTGTCCCATGGCCAGCCTCTACCAATTTATAACGGCACATATGCAAGCAAAATTACACCTGCTTCCACGCAAGTATAAACTGTATGAGAACATTTGCTAGGAGTCTGTTTAAACAAGAACATACACATGCATATCTTGCATTTATTAAATAGGCATACATTTTTCTCTAGACACCTTGGTACAAGTGTACCCCCTCAATGTACTCAGTTTACTTAAGGGGGTAGTTAATAAGATGTGGCAAAAGTCAGGCTTTTATCACTCCTTAAAGGACCTTTTAGTAAAGTATGGAAAGTACTTACGGAGAGATTCTATACATGGTGCCTATAAAAAAAAATCAGTGCAGACTAAATGTATTCTATAAGCGGTGCCTAGAGTTAGGCGCAGTATATAGAATACGCTTATCGGCATTCTAGTGCCTAAAACTGCACGTATCCATTTATACCAACGTGGTGTAAATCCCAGTGTGTAGAGTTAGGCGCACTGGGCCATATTATATAACTGCACATGTAAATTTCATAACACCCATTTCCCCACCCATAACCATGCCTCTTTTTACCTGCACGTGTTAGAAGTTAGGTGCACTCCATTACAGAATGCACTTAGCGAGTTGTGTGTGTAAATTCAAATGAGTGCCAATTAGTGCTCATTAAGAGTTATCAACGCTGATTAGCTTGTTCAGCCAATTAAGTTATGCACATTGTTATAGAATACACTTGGATTTTGGCACAGATCATTAGGCATGCTACATAGAATCCGGAGGTTAATATGCAGTTATTGCTGAAATACAGGTTACCATGTAACCACAATAAGGCAGTTTGCAGTCGTTCCCCCATTTCCACATGTTAAACCATGTATAGCTTAATTAATTAATTAATTAATTAATTTATTTATTTTAGAGTTTTTCTCTCAGGGTATGGGCCAAGAGTGGGTGTTGAAGTGTTAGCCAGCTAGCATGTCATACTTACTATGTGCTAACTGGCTAATGCACTGTTAATACTTTGCAGGTACCATGTGCTAATGGTAAGATTAATACATGATCTGCATTAAAAACAGGTGTTGTGCTAACTCTGGACTTAATGCACAGTAAAATCCTGCATTAGTCAGGGCTGGTTCAAGGGTTTGTGGTGTCCTGAAGCAGCTTGCATCAGCATGCCTGCCCCCCACTCCCTGCAGGTCTGGCATTGCTCCTTCTCTATTTCTATCTCTCTCTCCACCCCCATCCTGTAACCTATTTGTGAGTTACCAGCATCAGTAGTTGCAGCCTGAGACTGCTTTCAACTGGGGTCTTCCCTCTGCTCTATCTCAACCACATGAAATTGCATCAGAGGAGGCGGGGCACAGCAGAGGGAAGACCCAGGACATGAGTGAAGGCAGCCTGAGGTTGTTGCTGCTACCGCCAGTAATTCGCATATAGGTTACAGGACTAGGGAGAGGAAGGGGGAGCAAGGAGAAGTGATGCTGGACCAAAAAGGAAGGGGTTGCAGAGGGGGCATATGATGAAACTATAAAGTAGTAAATTTAAAATGAATCTGAGAAAATATTTCTTCACTCAACGTGTAATTAAACTCTGGCAGAAAATGTGGTAAAGGCGGTTAGTTTAGCAGAGTTTAAAAAAGGTTTGGACTGCTTCCTAAAGGAAAAGTCCATAGACCATTGTTAAATTGGACTTGGGGAAAATGCACTATTTTGGGGATAAGCAGCATAAAATGTTTTGTACTTTTCTTGGGATCTTGCCAGGTATTTGTGACCTGGATTGGCCACTGTTGGAAATGGGATGCTGGGCTTGATGGACCTTTGGTCTGTCCAGGTATAGCAATACTTATGTAGGAAATAATGCTCTAGATCAAAAGATCATGGTATGACACTCCAAGAAAGCAGACTGAGAAACAGCAATAGGAGTAGCATAGTGGTTAAAGCAGCAGGCTAAAAACTAGAGAGTTATAAATTCATTATCCCAAATTTCTATTTATTGTTATAGTGCTTCCATCTTACTGATATTGAAACATTCAAACATATTCATCATTCTCCACAATGCTATACCAACTGTGCAGTTAGGAGTGTAAATATTAATCAATCTTATATCCTCCAAATCCTACTTTGGACACATTTTTTTCTATTATACGAAAATACAGTTCTGATGTCAATAGTCCATGTGGAGCAAAAAAAAAGAAAAGTCCCGTTGTGCTTGTGTTACATTAGTCCACAGCTCTCCTTCATAGTCCAAACATAACGATGTTCAATTCTTATGATATGAGTATTGATTTGAGTATTCCTGTGTATTGTTCTACGAAGATCTGTATACAACTATTCTTACAGCTCTACACAGTGCTGTGTTTCGCCATTGGCGTCTTCAGGAGCTGTTTATAACTCACTGTAATCCAGCAACATTCAAACAAAGTTTTTCCACTGGTTCTCTGTTCGCAGTAGCGTAGCTGTAGGTTATAACACAATCATAACTCTGTTTACAACACTTGTTCCATAAGAAGCTACTTTACTAACATATCAAATTCAATACTACTTACATTCATAAGTTATTCATCATTTCACTTTCGAACACAGTCCCTCAGACTGGAGACCATTCAGGTTGAACCATCCTTCTCTACTTGTGGTCTATAAGGGACGCCTTCACATATGCAATAGGAGCCCTTCGAATTTTTAAAGAACCTCCCATCATGCTGTGTACCTTCACTATTGAAGTCACCTGTTATTTGATTAACAGCCCTAGTATTCATTACCCTCAAATTATATTAGTCCACTCTACTTCTTTATTCAATCCGTGTGGATGAAAGGGCCTCCAGGAAAATATGATTCGTTGTTCAGTAATTAACAATTTTTGACTCACATTACCTCACCTCTCACCCATATCGATCTTAACTAGAATAGAAAATTTAAGATCGTTAAGTGTATGATTTATATCCATCCAATGTTGCACCAAAGGTGCTTCAACGATTCCCCATCTGATGTTGTTTACATGTTCCCCAATTCTGATTTTTAGCTTTCTCCTTGTCTGGCCAACATACCACAGTTTACAGGGGCATACTATTACATAAATTACTCCCTCTGTGTTACAATCACCTGAACATCTCAGGAAAAATGTTTTTTGCAATTTTTGATTATATATTGTATCTCCTTCAAACACCTGACTGCAATAACAGCATGTTGAACAGGACTTGAAACCCCTCTCTCTTGTTGACACTTCTTTAACTTTTTTATTCACCGACATCAATTCTCCCAGGTTCCTACTACTACGATATGCAAATGGAGGAACGTTCTTTAAACACCAGATGAATTTTTAATATATCCCAATGCTGCATTATTGCTTTACGTAATTGCATTGTTTACACTGAAAACAGCAATACACATACTAGGGATTGATGGTCCTCTGATTTTTTAGACTCTTGAAGTAACCAATTTCGACTGGCATTCTGTGCTCTTTTATAAGCTCGCTTGATTACTTTCCTAGGGTAGTGTCTCTGTGCAAATCGATGCTTCATTATGCTAGCATGATGTTGGAAGCACAACGGGACTTTTCCTTTCTTTATTTTCTCCACATGGACTATGGACATCAGAACTGTATTTTCGTATAATAGAAAAAGATGTGTCCAAAGTAGGATTTGGAGGATATAAGATTGATTAATATTTACATTCCTAACTACATAGTTGGTATAGCATTGTGGAGAATGATGAATATGTTTGAATGTTTCAGTATCAGTAAGATGGAAGCACTATAACAATAAATAGAAATTTGGGATAATAATGGATTTATAAATTTCCTATTCTTATTATATAAGGGGTGTGTATATATATATATATATATATATATATATATATAATTTTTGAAGAATAGTACTTAATAATTGTCCCTCATACTTTTTCAATTTCTAATAAAAACTAGAGAGGCCAGGGTTTAAATCCCACTACCACTCCTTCGGATGTTAGGCAAATCACTCATCCCTCCATTGCTTCAGGTACATACAGAGATTTGTACTGTTAAGTCCTCCAGAGACAAGGTAACAGCAACTGTACTTGAACATAAATTACCGTGAACTACTACTGAAAAAGTATGAGCCAAACAACAATATGTATTCCTTGAATAGCCTCCTAGGAGAGATTGTTCCTCTTGCTATAACTGTGTGGGTGTGCTTAATTGAAAGCTATTAGAGAAACTACAGTGAAACCTTATGTTCAATTGGTACTTTTTAAGTGATATCCCTAATGGCTCAAAAATTTTAAATATGAATAGTTTTGACTGGAGACAGCTAATAAAGTGAGTCAAGAAAAACAAAAGAGCAACATAAATCTAATGTAAGCTTTATTGGCCCTTATGGAATCAATAGCCTGACATGGCTGTGTTTCGGTGACTGCCTGCATCGTTCTATATATGTACTATCAAACTGTGCAAATATGCATAAAAGTCCTTTCACAATCCTTTTCCTGCGAGGATGTTATAAAACAAAGTAAATTAGTACAGATGGATCTCCTCAACGCTGAAGAAAATCATAAATAAGGAGTTTGGGTCACACTAGCAGTACTCTGTAGCAACAATGAAACACAGCTGTGTTGGGTTGTTGATTCCACAATAAAATTTGCATTAAATTATGTTACTCTTGTACTTTCTCAACTAACTGCATTAGCCATGTCCACTCTGTTTGTTGGTTGCATGATCTGCAATTCTTATGTTTTAATTAAGAGTAAGAAACCAATAGGCTTGAACTTATGCAGCAATAGAAATGTGGAAATATAGATAATAATGGCTGATAGATTATATGACCATCCAAGTCTGCCCATCCAAACCATCTATTATCCCCTTCCTCTCCCTTAGAGATCCTATGTGTTTGTCCCACACTTTCTTGAATTCAGATAAAGCCTTCATCTCCACCACCTCTATCAGGAGGCCATACCATACATCCACCACTCTTTCTGTAAAGAAGTTATTTCCGAGTCTAACCCCTTTCACTTTCATCCTACCCTCCCCCTCCCCCCCATCTTCATTCTAGAGCTTCCTTTCAATTAAAAGAGATTGGACTCCTGTGCATTTATGACATGGAAGTATTTAAATGTCTCTATCATATCTCCCCTCTGCCACTTTTCTTCCAAAGTGAATGGAACAAAGGCTGCAATTGACATAAGATCTTATAAATCCTTGCAAGGTTGGTATCTTGCTTTATTAAACACAGGAAGTAATCCTTAGTGGTCTGGGCTATACTTGTTCTATAATGAGATGCTGCCTCTCTAAATGCCATCAGATTCTGAAGAGAGTGAGTTTTTCACCACTGATTTTCAAGATGGTGCAACTGGCGCGTTAAGAGGTGGAGGCAATGATAGAACCAGGGAGTAACCTTTTGAATAGGAGCAGCCTTTTCAGGAGCATTCTGCAGGATATTATTGCAAAATGTAATTTACTCAAGGCGTACTAAGGGATATGAAATCTGAGGAAAAGGGATCATCCAGATCCCTAATTTCCCTGAATGACTTTTGTTATATACCTAGGGGTTGAGAAGAGAAAGAAGATGAAGGAAAAATATAAGAAAAATAAATCAAACTATGATCAGTCCATGGAAAAGTAAAGAAGTAAATTCCAGAAATAACAGATGTGCTATCTAGTGATATGATTAATAGATCAAGTGTGTGGCCTGCAGAGAGAGTGGAAAAGGATATATGTTGAAATAAGCCTATGTCAGATGAAAAAACAACAAAATCATGACTGACAGAACTTTGAGTGTCCAGAAGATGGAGACTGAAATTAACCAGGAGAACAAAAGGAGATGAGTCAAGAAGAAACAGGCAAAGATCATCATATAGAGTTTGAAGAGAATTACAAATCAAAAGGAAAAGAATTATGGGGATAGCACATGAAAAGCCAATCCCTCCAAAAAGAGAGATGAACAAGTGTGATGAAACTGTGCATTCAAAGTGAAAGAAATAATAGTAGCTACACATCTGCCGTGTCTAGATTCATGACTAGAAAGGAATCATAACCTAGAGGGCATGATTGATGAATATAGGAAAAGGTCCAAATCTGAAAGCCAGGTCTCAGCGAGTCCAAAGTTACGAAACCTGTGACCTATTATGAGATCATGTACCAAGTGAGTCTTCTGACCCAAAAAGCATACATAGTAAGCCGATAGAGGCAAGAACAAGAGACAAAGATGGTAATGTAAGCCCCGCCCCTAGGAGCTGAACCACACCCTACAATTACCTTGCCTGTGTAGTCAATGGCTGTTACCTCAGGTGTGATTCCCTCCCAGGTGAACAGGTGCCTACTAGAAAAAGGGAAAGGAAAAGGTTTAAGGTGGGAATCAGATAAAATCTGCTAACTCCAATTCTCAATAATCACTTTAAATAATACTCAATAACACTGTGATGTATTAAATATTCATTTTATCTTTTCTTTAGCAACCTAACTGGATGCAGTCTACAAAACTAAAAATAATACAATAAAGAAAATATGTAAACAGCAAAAGGAAACATCTATCAGATAAGTACTCTTTTAAAATTCTCTTTAACTAAAACTTAGTGTCAGAAATTTATTTCCAGCCTAAAAGTTGATTTTTTTGTGTCAACCTCTTGTTTTCCAGGATCAACACCCACTTCAAGACTCAAGTCTCAGGTAAGTATAACTCTGTTTTGTATGTTGACACTTTGTGTCTTTAAATGTCTGTCACTTAGCTCTCTTCGGTCTTTTTTGGTTTTCTTCTTTCTTCTCCTTTCTTTTAAGTTGGAGCTCTCTTCAGATTTTGGCTTCTTCTTGATAAATCTACTCCCTAACTATACAAACTCAAAGTGAGGAATGCTATACTACCTAAAGTAGGTTTGGAACACATTTCTTCCCTATACTTCCCTAACTATTTTTAAAAAATGGATAATTGGTGCCCTAAGAGTCTGAACTAAAGAAAACAATGTGCACCCAGTCTGAAACATTTACTATTTAATATCCCAGACTTCAAAGTTCAAGCTTTAAATTTCCTAAAGCTATCATTATTCAATGTAATTGACCTGCAAAATGAAGGAATATTTCTTTCCTTTCACAACTTTTTAAATTGCATTCTGCTCATATAGGTGACATTTTTAGAACAATAATCAGCTTTAAATGATCTAGAACCAGTTTAGAAACAACTTTAGTACTGACATTAAAACTTTTGTAAGGAACAGCTACACTTAAACTCCTATTTGTTGAAATACTAATCTTGAAGAATTCAGTGACAATCATTTACAATTTGAGAACACGGTCCCTTTACAGAGCCAGGAACTCCCCAGTTAATTTTTTTAAAACTCCAAACAGCTACTGTTTTATATGAACAGTCTCTGCTGTCAGGTAATATTCAAAAACGCCCACCTGCAGAACAGGATTCTACATTTAAACTTCAGTAGACCCTAATTTAAAGTGAGCCACCAAAATTTAAATAAAATAGGCTCAGATTACAATATTACATCCCAGTCACTCCATTCCTTGAAGCCAAGTTACACTGTGAGCTTCTAATTTAACTAGTTCAGGCTCACTACACACATCAATTACAGAATTCCTTCAAGATTTCTTTTAACACTGGGCCCTTATATTAAACTCTCAAACACAAGTCTTCCTCTCATGATAAAACCCACCCAACTGACTCCACAGTTTTAGATTCTTCCCAGGAATTCTGCCAGTTCAAACACTGCACATGCTGTATTCCAAAATTCCCTTCACACATACAAAACCATTTATTTAAAAATAAAGGGGGGAAAACATTTAAATGCATTTCTCCAGCTTCCCTTACCTTGCTAGACGTCTGTTTGCTGGCAATTCATTCTTTTCCTGAATGCACTAAAGCACCTTCAGCTGCATGGCTCTGCCCACAAGTCTGCAGCTCCCAATACCGTCTCCCAGGCAACTGAAAATTGTGCATAGCCAATCTGTCCAGCACTTGATGTGGCCACAGAAATCTTTAGGAGGCTCTCCGGAGCACTTCTCAACTTTGTCCGCAAAACCACAGCTGTCCTCTTCACTTGGTACCAGCCCTGTTACTCAAAACAGGCCAGTACTGCTCATGCCCGAAATCCTGGCACTGCTGCACATGCACGGTCTTTCTGACATCACCACCCCAAACACGGTGACATCAGATGCCTACGCATGCCAAACAGGGCCTTCCCCTACCTCCTATCCATCACAAATGCAGCCCAGTGCTGTCTATTACCTCCTGCGGCCCTCCTGCAACTGACAATGCCGCCCCAACCTGCCACCACAAACACTGCCCAAAGCACAGCTTCGTCAATGCTTGGGCTGTCAGCTCCCACTCACCAGAGCTTCCCAGGCTCCAGCTGACCAGCTTCCACAGGCCCACCAGGTAATAAAAAAACATCTTTATTCCACAGGACCACCAAATAATAAAAATAAAATCTTTAACCCAACTTGGTTACAGTAATGGCATTAGACGAATTGGTTAATTCAATAAGAAAAGGAGCCCTTACCCTAGGTTTCAGGTGATGTAGGGCTGAATCAAAGAATCGATGACCCTATTGGATTGGAATGCAAGAAACTGAATCCAGAATTAAAAGATGAGAATTAAGGCTCCAAAAGCAAAAAGCCAGAGAAACAGTGTAGGGAGCCAAAGGAGGCACGCAACATACTCCTTTGTTGCATTCCTTCAGTTTGCACCAATGGCACATGCCAGTGGGAAAGAATTTGGAATATAAGCTGGTACATTGATGATGTCACCTCCAGTGATGTTGGAAGTGAGGCTTCAGCCACGATTAGGGAGGCTTGCCCAGCAATAGGGAGGGAAAACAGGGGGAAACAGTCCAGAGAACTAAAGCAGAGCACAAATACAACCAACAACTGTAAATGTGCAGTTGGAAAAGCATTTGGAATATGAGCTGGTACACTGAATGATGCCACCTCCGACGATGTCTGGATCAAGGCTTCAGCCATGACTGGGGAGTCTTGAGCAGCAACAGAGAGGGAAAACAGCAGGGGAAAATACAGTCCAGAGATCTGAAACAGAACACAAATAGTATACAATCAACAACAGTCAGGAGAGTCCACCCATTGCTGATTTTGGTATCATCCACAAAGAGTCAAACCTTACTAGACAGGTTTTCTGCAATATCATTCACAATAATGTTAAAAAGAAACGGACAAAGAGCCAGTCCTTGAAGTCCCTTTCCTCAAAGTGAACTCCATTTACCACTACCTTTTGTCACCTTCTACTCAACCAGTATCTAATCTAGTCAGGCACTTTAGGGCCCTTACCAAGGGTACTCAGTTTATTCATAAGTTGCCATTGCAGAACTGTGGCAAACACATTGCTAAAATCTAAGTACAGCACACAGTTAGCACTCTCTCTAAATGCAACTGTCTAATCACCCAGTTAAATAAATTAATCAGATTTGTCTGACAAGACCTCCTTCTAGTAAAACCATACTTCCTCGGGTCCTGCAATCTGTTGGATTCCAGAAACCTCACTATCCTTTGTTTTAGAAGCATTTTCGTCAATTTACTCACCACAGAGGTCAGATTAACATCTGTATATCCCAGCCTCCTCCTTACATGCTCTTGTGTGGAGAAGGTGCCACATCAGTCCTTATCTAGTCCTCTGGGACCACTCCCAGCTCTAAAGAAGCATCAAAAATGTCAGTCAGCAGAAACACCAGAACTTCCTTAAATTCCTTCAATACTCTCAGATGAATCCCATACAGCCCTACTGCTTTGTGAAGAGATAGCTAAACAAAAGGTAAGCAAACAGCCTTCCGGAAATCAAAGTCTATCACACTTCCATTTCTATTTGTATTTTAATTCTGCAGTCATCACTTGACTACTGCAATCTAATATACCTAGGCTGAACAAAAACCTGTAGATATGGATCCTGTGGATCATGCTGGACGTGACCACTATATATGAGGCTGAACAATAGCTTACATGTCTGCTAGGCCACAATAGGTTAAAAGGACAAATCTGAATAAATGCTTGCAATTGTCATTTACAGAAAGTGCTGAAATGATTTACATTACTGGAAAAGCTCAAGTGACAGATGTTCTGTTAAAGAACCATGTGACATGAGATAAGGAAATTGGCAGTTACAGGCAGTTTTATTAAGGAACTGAAATATGAGTTTATGAGAATGGGTTATAGACTCTGCACAGTTTTAGGGGAATATGGAAGTAGATAAACAGGTAAACAGAACCTGTGGTTTTATATTGCATGCAATGATGACCCTGATTATTCAGAAGTAAGGTGATTTCCTGTAAATTGTTAGATTAAGTAGGTTTCATGTTTGCTGATTATATGGTGTGAAGGAGAGGACCTGGGGGTAGATAAGATGGAAGTGGAAGAGGAAGAAGGGAGGCAGCTCACGAGCAGACGTAGGCAGAACAGAGCCTTGCCTCCATTCCATCCCCAGAGAGCAAGAGAAGTAGTAATGTCCCCTAGAAAAGGGTGGAGGAAAAAAGACTACATTACCCAGCATCCCCCGAGAGAGAGCTGAGAAAGGTTTGTGACCCCTGTAAAATGGAGGAGAGGAAGAGACTACATTTCCCAGTAACCTCGGGGCAAAGCCTGGTACAGAGAGTACCTCCCCCAGCAGGAACAGGGGGAGAACTCTAACAAGGAAAGGGTGGTGTCCCTGCAGGGTAATCAAGGGAAAGAGGAACAGCTGCAAAGTGGGTGGGACGGGGAGCCCATGGAGTATCAAGAAGCTGGGCAGAGAGAAAGAGAGAAGAGCGAGGAAGAGCCTATGGACCTCTCAGCCTGGGCTCACTCATTAGGTAACAAAATAAGGGACCAGGTAACTTCATGGTATGGTAATTGGGCTAAGAGAGGAAAGAGGAAAGGTCATGTGGGAGAATGGGTCAGTGCTTAGAGAGAGTGACCCAGATGGGTGGGGCCTTTTCATTTTCCAGAGCTCAGGCTGTGATTGAACTGTGAGGTTAAAGAGTTCTGGTTGAAGAGGGATGAAAGATTTTCTCGGAGTGGGCTGAGCCCAGCAGGAAGAAGGTGGAGTGTGAACTGTGGCTAAAAAGTCTAAAAGAAGCTGAAGGGGTTTGAGCTGTGTGCTGAAGCCTCAAGAACTGTGTTTGGGGTTTTTTTTGTTGGAACTGCTTGCAGTGTGTTGCCCCCTTCCAAGGGAGAGGGGGGCAGAAAGAAGACCCAGGGATATAAAACTGTCTGAAAGGAACCCAGCTGGGTGCTGGAAGCCTGGGAGTTAAAAGTTGTTTTTTTTCTTGCTGTGTTTGTACCCCTGAGAGGAGCAACAGGGGGGAATTGTGAGTTTTTTTGTTGATTCAAGTATTGTGTCTTTTTGCACTGCTGGACTGTTGGATCCCAAGCAAAATAAAGAACTTGTTAGTTTTGCTTTGAAGTTGATTTCTTTGAGCCCTGCCCTGTGGACTGCAGTGAACCAGGAGGTTGGGCAGCAAGGGTGAAGGGGAGATCCCGAGGACCCTCAGGTGGAGGGGAGGATGATCACAATGAAAACTAAGTAATGGTAAATAGAAAAACAGATGGCCGAAAGAAGATGTTTAAAATACCATTTTGAGGAACATAGAAAAGGCGGGCTTATATGACGTAAATTCAATAGCAGTAATGCAAGGCTTACCCTATATGAGTGCTAGCTTAGCCAAAAGTAATCAGAGATGTAATTCTGAGTATTCACGTCGTGTGACCAGTTTAACACTCTCTATGAGAACAAGCCTGAGGCCTGTTTAGATTGATTTACCTCGAATTGCTGTACTGCTTAAACTGAAATCACCATTGTACTCTTGATTGGTAAGTTACAATAAAATTGCTTCTTCTCATATTAAGACTAAATAGCCTTCTGAGTCTGTCTCTTCTTATTTTAGTAATTATAACATATTCTATTTACTTCAGTGGTGGACATTGTTAGTATCTGTAGAACTGTGTTAGGTTGGAGTCTAATAATCAAACCCTACTCAAGAGACTACAAACCATGCAAAATACAGCAATCAGACTAATCTTCAGACTATCAAAATTCGGCAGTATCTCCCTTTTCTACATCAAACTACACTGGCTCCCCATTGAGGCGAGAGTAATTTTCAAGTTGGCTTGTTTCCTGTTCAAAACACTGCAAGGCCTGATTCCCAGCTATCTATTAGCTCATTTCTGTTTCACAACCTCAAGATCAAGAAGAAAAAATGCTACCAATTTCTTCATTTTCCCCCATCTAAGGGCAAGAAGAGACTAGTGCTATTCGACAAATCCCTTGTCATTCAAGGTGCTAGACTCTGGAAAGACTGCCAAAATGTAGTCCCCTGCACAATCCTATCTCAAATTCCAAAAAAAGATAAAAACTTTCATATTTAAGAAATATGTACTGTAGTTAAATCTCTGCCCACCTCTTATACTCATAAGTACATAAGTATTGACATACTGGGAAACAAAAGGTCCATCACGCCCTGTATCCTGTTTCCAACAGTGGCCAATCCAAGTCACAAATACCTGGCAAGATCCCCAAAAAAGTACAAAACATTTTATGCTGCTTATTCCAAAAATATTTTCCCCAAGTCCAATTTATTTATTTGTTACATTTGTATCCCACATTATCCCACCTCTTTGCAGGCTCAATGTGGCTTACATTAATCCATGATGGTGATTTCTATTCCGAAGTGAGAAATACAAAGTAATCTCTCTATATAAAACGCACCGCCAACGTTCTATGAGGCAAACTTACCCAGCATTCCAAGTTAAGTTGTCATGATCCAGATCAGTTTTCCACCATGAGTGCTTGCCCCACCCTCGCGTCACAACGTGATGATGATCGGGGCGGGGCAAGGACACAACGAATTCCCAGTTCCACCGCCCTCCGATGCTCCACCACCCCCCCCCCCCCGACGCACACAGAAAAACAGCAACCTACGCAGATCCTCCACCCCCCCACCCCCCACGGAGTGCCGTCCGAACACCTGATCCGCCGCGATCACCACGGAGGGTAAGTCCAGCAACAAGGGGAAGGGGATGGTAAGGAAAGCGCCTTGCTAGCGCCCGTTTCATTGGCCTCAGAAACGGGCCTTTCTTACTAGTGTTCTAATAAAGTTCATAAATGTTTGGAGTAAATTATAGAGTAGATTGGAAATGCAGATCATTACAGGCATAAGAGATAAGGGGGTAATACGTTAATGTTCATAGGTGACAAATTTACAGATACAATCAGGTGTAGAACATACGGTATCATCTGGTTCTAATCAAGTTTGATGTTATGTCATTTGTGATGGCTCAATATGATATGTCTTCTCGAACAAGTTGGTCTTTAGTAACTTCCAGAAGTCTAGTAAGTCGTGCATTGTTTTTAAGGCCTTTGGTAGTGCATTCCACAGTTGCGAGCTGACGTAGGAGAAGCTAGATGCATATATTGATTTATATTTAAGTCCTTTGCAACTGGGGTAGTGGAGGTTCAAGAATGTGCGTGCTGATCTTTTTGCGTTCCTGGTTAGCAAATCTATGAGGAGCTTCGCCATGAATGATTTTATGAACCATGGTACAGATTTTGAACGCAATTTGTTCTTTCAGTGGGAGCCAATGTAGTTTTTCTCTTAGGGGTTTGGCGCTTTCGAATTTTCTTTTTCCAAATATGAGTCTGGCAGCAGTATTTTGGGCAGTTTGGAATTTCTTAATGATGATTTGTTCTTTGCATCCGGCATAAATGGCATTACAGTAATCCACGAGGCTTAACACCATTGATTGTACCAGGTTGCAGAATATTTCCCTTGGGAAGAAAGGTTTAACTCTTTTGAGTTTCCACATTGAGTGGAACATTTTCTTTGTTATACTTTTCGCATGGCTTTCAAGAAAGTTATAGTAGAATTGGAAAAGGTGCAGCGAAGGGCGACTAAAATTATAGCGGGGATGGGACAACTTCCCTATGAAGAAAGACTAAGGAGGCTAGGGCTTTTCAGCTTGGAGAAGAGACGGCTGAGGGGAGACATGATAGAGGTATATAAAATAATGAATGGAGTGGAACAGGTGGATGTGAAGCGTCTGTTCACGCTTTCCAAAAATACTAGGACAAGGGGGCATGCGATGAAACTACAGTGTAGTAAATTTAAAACAAATCAGAGAAAAGTTTTCTTCACCCAACGCGTAATTAAACTCTGGAATTAGTTGCCGGAGAACGTGGTGAAGGAGGTTAGCTTAGCAAAGTTTAAAAAAGGGTTAGACGGTTTCCTAAAGGACAAGTCCATAAACCACTACTAAATGGACTTGGGAAAAATCCACAATTCTGGGAATAACATGTATAGAATGTTTGTACGTTTGGGAAGCTCGCCAGGTACCCTTGGCCTGGATTGGCCGCTGTCATGGACAGGATGCTGGGCTCGATGGACCCTTGGTCTTTTCCCAGTGTGGCATTACTTATGTACTGATGTACTTATAAGTGAGAGATTTCGGTCAATACTCCAAGTATTGTCAGGCTGTCCGAGACAGGGAGGGTATAATCTGGGGTGTTTATAGTGGTTTGTTTGATCGTGTTATATTGTGATGAGAGGATAAGACATTGTGTTTTTTCTGCATTGAGCTTTAGTTGGAAAGCATCCGCCCAGGAGTTCATTATTTGAAAACTATGTTTGATTTCATTAGTAATTTCTGATAGATCATATTTGAATGGGGTGTAGATCGTGACATTGTCAACATAGATGTATGGATTGAGGCTTTGGTTGGACAGTGATTTGGCCAGTGTCATCATTAGATTGAAAAGTGTTGGTGATAACGGCGATCCCTGGGGTACTCCACATTCAGGTTCCCATGGTGATGATGTATTTGAATTTGAAGTCACTTGGTATGTTCTTGCGGTTAGGAAGCCATTGATCCATCTCTATACGTTTCCACCAATCCGGAAGTATTCTAGGATGTGCAATAATATTTTATGGCTAACCATGTCAAACGCGCTGGACATGTCAAATTGTAAAAGGAGAACACTGTTGCCAGTTGCAATTATTTGTTTAAATTTAGTTAAGAGAGTGATTAATACTATTTTGGTACTGTGGTTGGATCTAAATCCTGATTGTGATTGGTGTAGTATTGAAAGTTTGGTTAGGTAGTCCATAAGTTGTTTGGTTACCATACCTTCCATTAGTTTTGTTATCAAAGGAATGGATGCTACCAGATGGTAATTGGTTATATCATTTGATTTTTTTTCTTTAGGTCTTTAGGTATTGGAGTAAGTAATATATTTCCTTTATCCTTAGGGAAGAGTCCATGTTGAAGCATGAAATTTAAGTAAGAAGTAAGGTCTGTTATGAAGTGCTGAGGGGCGAATTTTATTAGGTAGTTAGGGCATGTATCCAGTTTGCAGTGGAATTTGGCGAATTTGTTGATCGCATGAGTAACAGTTTCGTAGGTTAGTAAGTCGAAGTTAGTCCAGAATCAGTCTGCTGGATATTCATCGGTGGTTGGGTCCAGACAATTAATGAATTTTTCATAGTTAGTGGTGTTAAGTTGTAATGTGGATCGTAGTTTTATAATTTTCTCATTAAAGTAAGTTGCCAGGTCTCTCCTCACATGCTATTCTTGACCCACTACAATCTGGTTTTCGCCCTCTCCACTCAACCGAAACTGCGCTTACTAAAGTCTCCAATGACCTATTACTGGCTAAATCCAGAGGTCAATATTCCATCCTCATTCTCCTTGATCTTTCCGCTGCATTTGACACTGTCGATCACAGCATACTTCTCGATACCCTGTCCTCACTTGGATTCCAGGGCTCTGTCCTTTCCTGGTTCTCTTCCTACCTCTCCCTCCGCACCTTTAGTGTTCACGCTGGTGGATCCTCTTCTACTTCTATCCCTCTGCCTGTCGGCGTACCTCAGGGTTCTGTTCTTGGTCCCCTCCTCTTTTCTATCTACACTTCTTCCCTTGGTTCATTAATCTCATCCCATGGCTTTTCCTACCATCTCTATGCTGATGACTCCCAAATCTACCTTTCTACCCCCGATATCTCACCTTGCATCCAAACCAAAGTTTCAGCATGCTTGTCTGACATTGCTGTCTGGATGTCTCAACACCAAAACCGAGCTTCTCATTTTCCCCCCCAAACCCACCTCCCCGCTCCCCCCGGTTTCTATTTCTGTTGATGGCTCTCTTTCTCCCTGTCTCCTCAGCTCGAAACCTTGGGGTCATCTTTGACTCTTCTCTCTCCTTCTCTGCTCATATCCAGCAGATTGCCAAGACCTGTCGTTTCTTTCTTTACAACATCCGTAAAATCCGCCCCTTTCTTTCCGAGCACTCTACCAAAACCCTCATCCACACCCTTGTCACCTCTCGTTTAGACTACTGCAATCTGCTTCTTGCTGGCCTCCCACTTAGTCACCTCTCCCCTCTCCAGTCGGTTCAAAACTCTGCTGCCCATCTCATCTTCCGCCAGGGTCGCTTTACTCATACTACCCCTCTCCTCAAGACCCTTCACTGGCTCCCTATCCGTTTTCGCATCCTGTTCAAACTTCTTCTACTAACCTATAAATGTACTCACTCTGCTGCTCCCCAGTATCTCTCCACACTCGTCCTTCCCTACACCCCTTCCCGTGCACTCCGCTCCATGGATAAATCCTTCTTATCTGTTCCCTTCTCCACTACTGCCAACTCCAGACTTCGCGCCTTCTGTCTTGCTGCACCCTACACCTGGAATAAACTTCCTGAGCCCCTACGTCTTGCCCCATCCTTGGCCACCTTTAAATCTAGACTGAAAGCCCACCTCTTTAACATTGCTTTTGACTCATAACCACTTGTAACCACTCGCCTCCACCTACCCTCCTCTCTTCCTTCCCGTTCACATTAATTGATTTGATTACTTTATTTTTTGTCTATTAGATTGTAAGCTCTTTGAGCAGAGGCTGTCTTTCTTCTATGTTTGTGCAGCACTGCGTACGCCTTATAGTGCTATAGAAATGCTAAATAGTAGTAGTAGTAGTCATCTGCTGATGGAGAATATGTATTGGTTGAGGTGACCGGTGAGGTGTCAAGTAGTTTGTGCACCAGTTGGAATAGTTTATGTGTATCTTTGTAGTCTGGACCTATTTTGGATTTGTAATATGACCTTTTGGCTTGTCTAGTTGTGTATTTATATTTCCTTAGCATTTGTTTCCAAGCATTAAGTGTGTAATCATCTTTCATTTTTTTTCCATGCTCATTCTAGTCTCCTTACTTGTGTTTTTAATTTTTTCAGTTCTTCATTAAACCATGGAATTGAGAT
Organism: Microcaecilia unicolor; assembly: GCF_901765095.1. Taxonomy (NCBI): domain Eukaryota; kingdom Metazoa; phylum Chordata; class Amphibia; order Gymnophiona; family Siphonopidae; genus Microcaecilia; species Microcaecilia unicolor. The sequence continues at coordinate 202,300,023 of NC_044036.1, read as the reverse complement.
GATTCTTCGTGAGGTTCTTGTTTGTAATGGTGCAATTATGTCCAGTATGCTCCTGCATCTATTATCCCAGTTTAGGCGGTAGTGCTTGGAGTCCGTTTGAACTCTTGCCTCTTGTAGTATAAGTTGTATGTTCTTGTTTGTGGTATGATTCTTTTTTTTGCCATTGTATGGATAAGTTTAGTTTTAGGTGGTCTGACCATGGTGTGTCTGTCCATTTTGTGTCTGTTAATATTAGGGATTGATTTGAAGAGAATTTGTGTGTAACAAGGTCGAGTGTGTGTCCTTTAATATGGGTTGCTTGCATATTAGACCAGTTGAGGTCCCACAGTTGGAGGAAGTCCTTGCATTCTCATGTATTATTTATGTTAGGATCTTCTAAGTGTAAGTTAATGTCCCCTATTATAAGAAGATTGGAGTTGGATACACAAATATTCGATATAAAGTCAATGAAATGTGGTTGGCATTCCTGACAGTTACCTAGTGGCCTATAAAACAAGACAACATTTAGGTGGTCAAGCAAGGTGATCCGGTTGATTTTAACTGAGGCAATTTCAAGTTGTGGCGATATAGATTCTGCTATTGTTGTTACGGTGAGATGTGATTTGTAGATCAGCGCAATGCCTCCTCCTCTCTTTCCTTTTCTTGTCCAATGAATAACTTTGTATCCAGGGTGCCAAGCTCAAGGATTATGGGATCATTCTGATCATGTATCCAGGTTTCGCTGATGAGTAATAAATCAAGATTGTCATCCGTAATCCATTCTGTAATTATTATTGCTTTGTTGACAACTGATCTGGCGTTTATGTATCCTAACTGAATTGTTTGGTAGGGATCAGTTGGGCTTGAGATTGTGTTGATTTTCATTAGTTGTCTGTTTTCCTGTGGTGTGATTTTGCTGTGTCCTTTCTTTCCTTTGTTTTGTTGTTGACTATGTAAGGTGGTTTTTCCATTATTTTGGTTGTTGTTGTTTTGGTGATGAGGACTATGTCTGGATGGTCTATTAAGCTTGTAAATTGTGGGAATATTAGTTTCCAGAAGTGGGGTGGTTAATGTGTAATGAATTAGAGATAATGAATAAATTATTAGGAGCAGTTTGGTAGTGTTCATTTTAATATTAATTCGCTATGGTTATTAGATTGTCTAGATGATAAATATAGTATTAGTTCTTGCTGTTGGATGGTGCTAGTACAGTTTATCGTGACTTTTAATACTTTAACGTGATAGTAAGCAGATTAGTGAATTAAAAGGGATTAATATACTCACAGTTAAAGGGGATCTTCAGTTAGAGGAGTATCTACAGATTCAGAACAGGTAGGTTCCGATCTTCTATTTGGAGGTGGAGATCGAGGAAAGTAATGATAGTAGTAGATCGGTGGATAATTCAAGCCAGTAGAGAAGTAAAACCTCCCTCAGTAAGCACAAAGGCTTAGAAAGTAATCATTTCAATAGGAGTTTGGAGGGGGCAGTGGCAGTTTAGCAGTTGAAGAGTGTATTGGTAGATGGGTCTCGAATCTAACATCTGTTAGGAAAGACTGCTTTTCAAGGATGGTAGATTATTCAGACAGGAACGCTGATATCTGATAACACAAAGTTAAGCAAAACAAGGCAACACAGCAGTGGCCATAGCCTCATGGAGAAGCATAACAAGTAGTTTCATTATTAGTCATTTTCTATAATCCTACTAACTATATGTAGTATTTTTTTTCACAGAGGGCGGCGAAGGTAGGAATTAGACTCCCCAGGGAGGTGGCAAATAAAGTCTCAAATAATTCAAGAAGTCAGGGGATAAACATAAAACATTCTCAGTGGCATGAATGACGATGGAGATTAACTAGGATCCTAAGTAGCATGGTGTAGCATGGAATGTCGGCCCCAAACAGCAGCTCTGAGCTCCTCTCCCCAGGTGCGTCAGCCCTGAGGCACGTCGACGACACACTGTTCTCCGCGATCTTTCACCCGGCTCACCGGTCCTCTCCTTGACCTGGGCTGGCAGTGAATATCCACAGCGACTCTCCATGTGGCAACCCGGCACGGTGAACCCACTCATTGGCCCCCGTACAGCGGCCCAACGGTCTGGAGGTCCTCGCAGTTATAATGGTCTATGGACTTTTCCTTTAGGAAGCTGTCCAAATCTTTTTAAAACTCTGCTAAGCTAACCAGCTTTACCACATTTTCTGGCAACAGATTCTAGAGTTCAATTACACGTTGAGTGAAGAAATATTTTCTCCGATTCGTTTTAAATTTACTACTTTGTAGCTTCATCGCATGCCCCCCTAGTCCTAGTATTTTTAGAAAGCGTAAACAGACGCTTCACGTCTACCCGTTCCACTCCACTCATTATTTTATAGACCTCTATCATATCTCCCCTCAGCCATCTTTTCTCCAAGCTGAAGAGCCCCAGCCGCTTTAGCCTTTCCTCATAGGGAAGCCGACCCATCCCCTTTATCATTTTCGTCGCCCTTGTTTGCACCTTTTCTAATTCCACTATATCTTTTTTGAGATGCAGCGACCAGAATTGAACACAATATTCGAGGTGCGGTCTCATCATGGAGCGATTCAAGGGCATTATAACGTCCTTTGTTTTCCATTCCTTTCCTATTAATACCTAACATTCTATTTGCTTTCTTAGCTGTTGCAGCACACTGAGCAGAAGATTTCAAAGTATCATCAATAACGACACCTAGATCCCTTTATTGGTCGGTGATTGTTGGGCAGACTGGATGGACCATGCAGGTCTTTTTCTGCCGTCATCTACTATGTTACTATGTGATTCCAATTGTTAATTCTCAGAGAAATGTTCTGATCTCTCTACCTTTGTAAACTAGTTAGAACTGAAAAGGTGTTAGCGGTATATAAGCCCAAAATATAATGTAATGTACTCAAGGCTCTTTACGTGCAAATATAAAAGAAAAATATTTGTTAAGCAGTTCCGCTTCATCCTTATGAGCTTCTATATTTTCCTCCCCTGAGCCTTACAATGCCACTTTTGAGGGACGTATAGGTGGAGGAGTAGCTCTGTATGTGAGAAATGATATCACAGCGACTGAAATGACAGGGAACTGGGGAAAAGAAGAAGCGATGTGGATCACCTTAAAAAGAGAGGATAGAACCTTGGTCCACGTGGGTGTTGTCTATAGACCCCCGACACAATTGGAAGAACTAGATAAAGATCTGATCGCTGATATTCAAAAGTTGGGGAAGAAAAGAGAGGTGCTGTTGTTGGGAGATTTTAATCTGCCGGATGTAGATTGGAAGGTTCCGTCTGCAAAATCGGAAAGAAGTAGAGAGATTGTGGATGCTTTCCAAAGTGCTCTGCTCAAATAGTGAACGAACCCACGAGGGAGGGAGCCACGTTGGATCTGGTGCTCACAAATGGGGATAGTGTGTCAAATGTCCGAGTGGCTGCACACCTGGGAAACAGTGACCATCAAACGGTTTGTTTTGATGTAACGGCTCATGTGGATAGCGGCCACTCTAAACTCAAAGTCCTGGATTTCAAGCGAGCTGACTTTAACAAAATGGGAGAATACCTGAGGAAGGAGCTGATGGGCTGGGAGGACATACGAGAAGTGGAAGGACAGTGGTCCAGGCTAAAAGAAGTAATAAACAGGGCCACAGACCTTTATGTAAGGAGAGTAAATAAAAGCAAGAGAAAAAGGAAACCGATATGGTTCTCAAAACAAGTGGCTGAGAAAATAAAGATTAAAGAGTTAGCGTTCCAGAAATATAGAAAATCTCAAGAGGAGGAACACGGGGAGGAATACCGGATGAAACTGAAAGAAGCCAAGAGAGAGGTACGTCTGGCAAAGGCGCAAGCGGAAGAACAAATGGCTAGAAATGTAAGGAGGGGAGACAAAAACTTCTTCAGGTATATTAGTGAAAGGAGAAAGACTATAAAGGGAATTGTGAGACTAAAAGATACAACAAAACGTTATGTAGAAAATGATGAAGAAAAAGCCAATTTGCTAAATAGATACTTTTGTTCTGTTTTCACTGAAGAAAACCCTGGGGAAGGACCGAGAGGGACTGGCAAAGGTACACCTGAGAATGAGGTGGATAAAGTGCCGTTCACGGAAGAGAGTGTGTATCAACAACTTGGAAAGCTAAAGGTGGACAAAGCCATGGGGCTGGACGGGATCCACCCCAGAATACTGAGGGAGCTCAGAGAGGTTCTGGCGGGTCTTCTTAAAGACTTGTTTAATAAATCCTTGGAGACGGGAGAGGTTCCGAGGGATTGGAGAACGGCGGAGGTGGTCCCTCTTCACAAAAGTGGGGATAGGGAAGAAGCTGGAAACCACAGGCCGGTAAGCCTCACTTCGGTTATTGGAAAAGTAATGGAAGCCATGCTGAAGGAAAGGATAGTGAATTTCCTGGAAGCCAATAAGTTGCAAGATCCGAGACAACATGGTTTCACCAAAGGGAAATCGTGCCAAACGAATCTCATTGAATTCTTTGACTGGGTGACAGGAGAATTAAATCAAGGACGTGCTATGGACGTCATCTACTTAGATTTCAGCAAGGCTTTTGACACGCTTCCCCACAGGAGGCTCTTGAATAAACTAGATGGCCTGAAGATAGGACCCGAAGTGGTGAACTGGATTAGGAACTGGTTGACGGACAGACGCCAGAGGGTGGTGGTGAATGGAGTTCGCTCGGAGGAGGGAAAGGTGAGTAGTGGAGTGCCTCAGGGATCGGTGCTGGGGCCGATTCTGTTCAATATATTTGTGAGTGACATTGCCAAAGGGTTACAAGGTAAAGTTTGCCTTTTTGCGGATGACACCAAGATTTCCAACAGAGTGGACACCCCGGAGGGAGTGGAAAACATGAAAAAAGATCTGAAGAAGCTAGAAGAATGGTCTAACGTTTGGCAATTAAAATTCAATGCGAAGAAATGCAAAGTGATGCACTTAGGGAGTAGAAATCCAAGGGAGACGTATGTGTTAGGCGGGGAGAGTCTGATAGGCACGGACGGGGAGAGGGATCTTGGGGTGATAGTATCTGAGGACCTGAAGGCGACGAAACAGTGCGACAAGGCGGTGGCCATAGCTAGAAGATTGCTAGGCTGTATAGAGAGAGGAGTGACCAGCAGAAGAAAGGAGGTTTTAATGCCCCTGTATAAGACGTTGGTGAGGCCCCACCTGGAGTATTGTGTTCAGTTTTGGAGGCCGTATCTTGCGAAGGATGTTAAAAAAATGGAAGCGGTGCAAAGAAAAGCTACAAGGAGGGTATGGAATTTACGTTCCAAGACGTATGAAGAGAGGCTTGCTGACCTGAACATGTACACCCTGGAGGAAAGGAGGAACAGGGGTGATATGATAGAGCCGTTCAAATATTTGAAAGGTATTAATCCTCAAACGAATCTTTTCCGGAGATGGGAAGGCAGTAGAACGAGAGGACATGAAATGAGATTGAAGGGGGGCAGACTCAGGAAAGATGTCAGGAAGTATTTTTTCATGGAGAGGGTGGTGGACGCTTGGAATGCCCTCCCGCGGGAGGTGGTGGAGATGAAAACGGTAACAGAGTTCAAACATGCGTGGGATATGCATAGAGGAATCCTGTGCAGAAGTAATGGATCTTCAGAAGCTTAGCTGAAATTGGGTGGCGGAGCAGGTGGGGGGAAGAGGGGGGTGGTTGGGAGGCGAGGATAGGGGAGGGCAGCTAAGTAGTAGTAGTAGTAGTAGTAGTAGAGGGCAGACTTGTACGGTCTGTACCAGAGCCGGTGATGGGAGGTGGGACTGGTGGTTGGGAGGCGGGAAATACTGCTGGGCAGACTTATATGGTCTGTGCCCTGAAAAGGACAGGTACAAATTCAAGGTAAGGTATACACATATGAGTTTGTCTTGGGCAGACTGGATGGACCATGCAAGTCTTTTTCTGCCGTCATCTACTATGTTACTATGTTCTTCCTATCACTAACATATCTAAAAAAAATGAATGTCCCCCAATTATACCATACTGGCTATTTTTCATTTATTTGCATCTTTCTTTCCCTGACTGCTTTACCAGTTTCTCTGTGCTTTTCCTGATATTGTTGCCCATCTTCCTCGTTCTGAAATTTCTTATAGTTTATGAAGGCTAATCTCTTTTTATTTACTTTTTCGGTTACTGCTTTTGAGAACAAAAGTGGTCTTTTTCCTCTTACTTTTATTTACTTTCCTAACAAAACGTGTTTGTTGCCCTTAAAATAGTGGAAGAGTAGCCTAGTGGTTAGTGCAGTGGACTTTGGTTCTGGGGGACTGAGTTCAATTCCCACTACAGCTCCTTGTGAATCTGGAGTAAGTCACTAATACTCCATTGCCCTGGTACAAAATAAGTACCTGAATATATGTAAACCGCTTTGAATGTAGTTGCAAAAACCTCAGAAAGGCGGTATACCAAGTCCCATTTCCCTTTCCCCTCCTTTCAGTTTTGCTCACGACTTTTCTACTTCATGCAGATGCTCCCATCCAGCTAACTCCGCTTTGAGGTATTCCTCCATCAAGATTCTTCATCCAGGAATATTCAAATCATTTCAATACTGCAACTGGGCACAGGTGGGCTCCATTTCACATTATGGCATTATTAAAGCAATTTTTGGAACTGGAGCTAATATGAGTTTGCTATGACAAAGGGTGTGAAGAATTATGCAACCAAGACTTTTTTGTTTTTTTTTCTTTATTTTTTAATAATATTTCTAGAACTGTCCTTTCACACTGAAAGCACTGAACAGTAGCATACCAAGGGTGGGGCATTAGGGGTAGTCCGCCCCGGGTGCAGGCAGCAAGAGGGTGCACAGAGCAGGCATGTGGCTGTTGGCTCTGCCGGGCCCCTGCCCCCTCTGATGTTGCTTCCTGTTCAGGGGCAGGGGACCAGCAGAGCCAACAACTGCGTGCCTGCTCCATGCACCCCCTTGCTAGGAGGAAAGGTGGTGGGGTGATATGCTTCAAGGGGATGTGGTGCTCCTTGGGAGGGTGACACATTGGGGGGAGGGCACAGAGGTGACCCACCCCGGGTGGCAAACAAGCTAAGTTTGCCACTGGTGCTGAATATTTTGCCTAGCTCAGAGAAACCAGTGTCTATATTAATCATTTTGAATCATATTTAGACAGCCGAATGTGAAAAACTTGCAAGGATGTGAAGAGTTTTATAAGGCACTAAGCAACAGGCATGCACACAATTATATATATATAGGACATCTACTCAGGGAGACCCTAAACAAAGACAAGAGCAGAAAATATGACTCCTCTTCAGAATCAAAACTGTAGAAAAGTTTTACACTTCAAGAACAATGTGCTTTCTCATAGTTACTTAAAAGATATATCTCCTCTGCACACAGCAAAAACTACCTGCTACACAAATCAATATTTTACCCTAACCACAAAGGTTTTTTGCTTAGCACAGAAAAGCCATGAAGATTAGACTAGTTCAAAAAGCCAAGGGAGCTTAAAAAAAAAAGGTGCAACTCACTTATTTAAAACATATTGACTACCTTCTGCAGGTGCACTTTCGGAATGCAGAGTAGCATCAATCCATTTGTAAATTAAGCTTCTTTTACAGACACAGAAGTGTGCTTGCTATATTTATATTTCCTCAACACCACCTCTTCTCAAACATTCTGCTTCTTCAATACACTGGTTATAAAGATATTTTTAGCCCAATCTTCCAGAAACTGTGTGTTACTCTACACTTAGTACCAGACAATTTTTATTATGAGCCTAAAATATTTTCATTTGTAGAATTATAGAAATGTAGCGACATAACAGCATGGTAAATTACATAAGTACATAAGTATTGCCATACTGGGAAAGACCAAAGGTCCATCGAGCCCAGCATCCTGTTTCTAACAGTGGCCAATCCAGGTCACAAATACCCGGCAAGATCTCAAAAATGTACAAAACATTTTATATTGCTTATCCCAGAAATAGTGGATTTTCCCCAAGTCCATTTAATAATGGTCTATGGACTATTCCTTTAGGAAGCTGTCCAAACCTTTTTTAAACTCCGCTAAGCTAACCGCCTTTACCACATTCCCTGGCAACAAATTCCAGAGTTTAATTACACATTTTATATTTACTACATTGTAGCTTCATCGCATGCCCCCTAGTCCTGGTATTTTTGGAAAGCGTGAACAGACATTTCACATCTACCCATTCAACTCCACTCATTATTTTATAGACCTATATCATATCTCCCCTCAGCCGCCTTTTCTCCAAGCTGAGGAGCCCTAGCTGCTTTAGCCTTTCCTCATAGGGAAGTCGTCCCATCCCCTTTATCATTTTCGTCACCCTTCTCTGCACCTTTTCTAATTCCACTATATCTTTTTTGAGATGCGGTGACCAGAATTGAACACAATATTCGAGGTGCGGTCGCACCATGGAGCAATACAAAGGCATTATAACATCCTCATTTTTGTTTTCCATTCCTTTCCTAATAATACCTAACATTCTATTTTGCTTTCTTAGCCGCAGCAGCACACTGAGTAGAAGGTTTCAACATATCATCAACGATGACACCTAGATCCCTTTCTTGGTCCGTGACTCCTAACGTGGAACCTTGTGTCAGGATTCTCGTGGAACTACTGGGTTAGTGAGCCCTTGGGCCACTGCCGAGGAGCGGCAGCGGCAGGAGAATCACCCAAACACAAGACAAGGAAGAACAGACGTACCGGCACACCCAGGACTGGAACTACCAGAGAGAAACTGCAGCTGAGGCAATGCAAGCTGGAGCAAGCAGGACAGGAAATCAGCCAAATTTCACCTGCGCTTAACAGCCGTTCCCCAGGAGTTAAGCCCCCAGGTGCAGGCGGCCAGCAGGACTAAGAGACTGAGAAGGAAGTCAGAACTGCAGGGTTCCGCAGCCGGCCAGCAAACAGCAGAACACTCCAGAAACCAAACTGGGGTCCCAGACAGCAGCAAGCAGAAAAGTATTCCAGGAACCAGAGGGTCAAAGGCAGGCGGCAAGTGTTACCACCCATCTCGGCTGGACTGTAGTGACGTGCTCCCAGATACCTGCTGTTTGTAGTCGTGGCGAATATCCAGGGAACACACACTCACATCCGAGGGAGTGGAACAAATAAACTAACCTTGTCCTTTACTCTCAAAGAATAAAGGAGGAAAAGAAGCTAAATTTAGGATTTGTTCCTGAACTGGAAGAACCGCACCTTCAGATTTGCAAATTATCTTTTTCTTTATTGAATACAAATGCAAACAAATTTTCATTCAAATAAACTCAAATTCACAATTACTGTGAGGCTTAATAGAATTGCAATAACATATTCAACATTCAAACGTAGTTTTACATGTATACCCTTAACTTGGTCTGTTTCTTTCAACAAAATCACCTAAAAAGGCAGAAAAGAACCTTTACAGATTAATATTTAAATTGTCTTTTTGTCAAAATCAGATATTTGTTTTAATACTCTTTCCTTGCTATTGATGTCAGAATTTGAGTCTTTATGGGTATTATAGATGTTTGAGCAAGGATCTCACTTGAACCCAGAACACTTAGCAAGTCAGGAAAACATGGATTTTTTTTAATATTTGATGCTGTTCTGTTCTTTAGTTTTCCCTTAAAATGTTGTGAAAAAATAATATATTTCTTTCAACACCCTTGGCAATGTCACTTAGCTGTAGTTGAATTTATTTAGGTGATGTCTTTCTTGCGTTGGAGCTCATCTGGAACACTTCAGAGGATGACTCCTCCAGATTTCTTCTCTCTAAACCTCACTTATAAAGAAAATAAAAGGAAGCAAGACCCTTGAACTCCCTCTGTTCTTGTTCAGGCTCTGGTGACTATTAACCAATTCTCAATACTGTGGCCAAACTTTCTAATTGAAATAAAATAAGTTAAAGGTTTTCTCACTGTTGTTTCCCTAGTCTAAAATGATCCAGCAGGATTCAACATTCCATCTCACAGACTTCACATAAAAGCATAACTTTTCCCTTCACAGCTATCAGATCAATCTGGAGAATACAGCACACTCAGACAACAGCAGTGCTGGATTTTCTTTATTCTGAAGTCAGATTCCAAACCTTGCTTGCACTGAACTCAGAACTCTCACAAACAACACCCCCTCCCCACAGACACAGCTTAATGGTTTCTTTTTTTTTTTTTTTTAATATCCAATTCACCCCACAGTCCTTCCCCTGTGTCACACTTTAAATCCTTACACACTTTTAGGCTCTCTCATGTAGTACAATTCCCACCACAAATCAAAGCCTCTCGCACCCTAAAATGGTAGGCAGCCATGTGTACTCTTAGTACCTTTGCATACAGACTCATTCCACCTTCCATGACCTTAAATTCCCTTAGAACTTAACCATTCCATTCACTGCATGCAGGGACATACACCTCTGTTTCACTCCAAACCAAACTAACTTTGGTTTAAAATTTCTCACAGCTTTCTATAAGTACAACTCTCTCTCTCACCCAGAACACATCAGTTTTCCCCACATGAATTCAGCAATACAGCCATGAAAAAGGCAGTCTGTTTATTTAAGTACTCACTTTTAAGCTCTAATCATCTCATTCTCAGTACCAAGGCTCACCTTCACTCACTTTCAATATCAAAGTACCCCTTTTCAATGTCACATTTCACTTTAAACTCATAAAATATACTTTTATTTCTTACATTTCACACAGACACACACCATACGTTTTTTTCTTTTCCAGCCTTCCCTTGCTCTCCCTGCCTGGCAACTCCCCCCCCCCCCCCCCCCCAGAGGAAGGGACATCTGACCTCACTCAACCAATCAGCTTGTTTTTTTTTTTTCTCTGATCTGGTTTAGAATCTCCCTCCCCCATAGAAGTTACTGCAAAACTTCCTATATAGAGAATTTCCAGGTCAAATTTTAACCTGAAACAGCAAGGAACATTTTATAGTAGAATCCCCACCTAATCATGGTTTATTCTTTGAAAAATAAAACCATATTTAAGAAACATCTCACACTTTCTTCACCTAACTCTATTAATAACTCACAAACTAACTTTAACCCTTTTCCAGCCAGCGCCATCCACCAAAACCCTGGCACAGCCCCCCCAGAGCCCCAGGAAAAAAAATCATTTAATATATGTTACCATATATTACACAAGCAGTAGAATAAACCAGGAGACAAGCCGGGTCTTGGCAGGCAGCAGATGGTAGAATAAACCAGGAGACAAGCCGGGTCTTGGCAGGCAGCAGACGGTAGAATAAACCAGGAGACAAGCCGGGTCTTAGGCAGGCAGCAGACAGTAGAATAAACCAGGAAACAAGCAGGGTCAGAGCCACAACCGGAAATAGCACAGAAGCACTGCAACTAACTCTTACCAAAGGAAACTCCTCTGAGGACCTCTGTTGCAAGACAAACTAGAAAGCTTCCCAGGTGATTAATAAAGGCAACATACAAGGGAGTTCACCAGGTACGGATACTGCTTAGTTCCAAAAAACTCCCAAAACAATCTGGAAGGCTGGAAGATCCGGACCAGACCGGAATATCTTCTGTAACATGGGAAACAGCAAGCAGTCAGTCCATAACAACAACCAGGTCTAACCACCGGGGGGGGCGAGGTGACTGAGAGCAAGAAACATGGGCACAACCATAACACCTTGCATGATGTAGCTATAATTCGGGTTCCTCTTTCCCACATGCATCACTTTGCACTTGCTCACATTAAACGTCATCTGCCATTTAGACAACCAGTATCCCAGTCTCGTAAGGTCCTCTTGTAATTTTTCACAATCCTCCCGCAATTTAACGACTTTGAATAACTTTGTGTCATCAGCAAATTTAATTACCTCACTAGTTACTTCCTTCTCTAGGTCATTTATAAATATGTTAAAAAGCAGCGGTCCCAGCACAGAGCCCTGGGGAACCCCCACTAACTACCCTTCTCCATTGAGAATAATGACCATTTAACCCTACTCTCTGTTTTCTATCTTTTAACCAGTTTTTAATCCACAATAGAACACGACCTCCTATCCCATGACTCTCCAATTTCCTTTGGAGTCTTTCATGAGGTACTTTGTCAAACGCCTTCTGAAAATCCAGATACACAATATCAACCGGCTCCCCTTTATCCACATGTTTGTTCACCCCTTCAAAGAAATGTAGTAGATTGGTGAGGCAAGATTTCCCTTCACTAAATCAATGTTGACTTTGTCTCATTAATCCATGCTTTTGAATATGCTCTGTAATTGTGTTCTTAATTATAGTCTCTACCATTTTGCCCGGCACCAACGTCAGACTCACCGGTCTATAATTTCCCGGATCGCCTCTCAAACCTTTTTTAAAAATCGGCGTTACATTGGCCACCCTCCAATCTTCCAGTACCACGCTCGATTTTAAGGATAAATTACATATTTCTAATAGCTTCGCAAGCTCATTTTTCAGTTCTATCAGTACTCTGGGATGAATACCATCCGGTACAGGAGATTTGCTACTCTTCAGTTTGTAGAACTGCCCCATTACATCCTCCAGGTTTACAGAGAATTCATTAAGTTTCTCCGACTCGTCAGCTTCGAATACCATTTCCGGCACCGGCATCCCACCCAAATCTTCCTCAGTGAAGACCGAAGCAAAGAATTCATTTAATCTCTCCGCCACGGCTTTGTCTTCCCTGATCCGCCCCTTTTACTCCTCGGTCATCTAGCGGTCCAACCGATTCTTTTGCTGGCTTCCTGCTTTTAATATACCAAAAAAAATTTACCATGTGTTTTTGCCTCCAACGCAATCTTTTCTCAAAGTCCCTCTTAGCTTTCCTTATCAGTGCTTTGCATTTGACTTGACATTCCTTATGCCGTTTCTTATTATTTTCAGTCGGTTCCTTCTTTCATTTTCTGAAGGATTTTCTTTTAGCTCTAATAGCTTCCTTCACCTCACTATTTAACCACGCCGGCTGTCGTTTGGTCTTCCGCCCTCCTTTTTTAATACACGGAATATATTTGGCCTGGGCTTCCAGGATGGTGTTTTTGAACAGCATCCATGCCTGATGTAAATTTTTGACCCTCGCAGTCGCTCCTCTAAGTTTTAATTTCACCGTTCTTCTAATTTTATCATAGTCTCCTTTTTTAAAGTTAAAAGCTAACGTATTTGATTTCCTATATATACTTACTTCAAAGCTAATATCAAACCCTATCATATTACGATCACTGTTATCAAGCGGCCGCAGCACCATTACCTCCCGCACCAGATCATGTGCTTCACTAAGGACTAGGTCTAGAATTTTTCCTTCTCTCATCGGTTCCTGTACCAGCTGCTCCATAAAGCTGTCCTTGATTTCATCAAGGAATTTTACCTCCCTAGCATGTCCCGATGTTACATTTACCCAGTTAATATCGGGGTAATTGAAATCACCCATTATTATTGTGTTGCCCAGTTTGCTTGCTTTCCTAATTTCCTTTAACATTTCTGCATCCGTCTGTTCATCCTGGCCAGGCGGACGGTAGTACACTCCTATCATTATCCTTTTCCCCTTTACACATGGAATTTCAATCCACAGTGATTCCAAGAAGTGTTTTGTTTCTTGCAGAATTTTCAATCTATTTGATTCAAGGCTCTTGTTAATATACAATGCTACCCCTCCACTAATTCGATCCACCCTATCACTACGATATAATTTGTACCCCGGTATGACAGTGTCCCACTGGTTATCCTCCTTCCACCAGGTCTCAGAGATGCCTATTATATCTAATTTTTCATTTAGTGCAATATATTCTAACTCTCCCATCTTATTTCTTAGACTCCTGGCATTTGCATATAGACATTTCAAATCGTGATTGTTGCTCCTATTTACATCATGCTTAGTACTTGACAGTACTAATTTGCAATCTTTTGTCTGATTTTTATTTTTATTTAGGGACACCTGATCTACTACGGTCTCTTTTGCAACCTCACTATCAGGATACCCTATCTTCCCTGTTTTGGTGATATCTTTGAAAGATAACTTATCCTGAACCATGCACTTTTGAGCGACTGTCGGCCTTCCCCCCATTTCTAGTTTAAAAGCTGCTCTATCTCGTTTTTAAATGCCGATGCCAGCAGCCTGGTCCCACCCTGGTTAAGGTGGAGCCCATCCAGGGCCGTGCCAACACGGTAAGCGGGGTAAGCACCGCAGGGGGGCACCTGTCTTCAAGGGCGCCACTGCGTTGCTGCCCCACCTCCCTTTAAAAAAAATGTTGTGAAGCCGAGTTGCAGGCAGCACCTCACGTCTGCCCGGCTGCTTGTAAAACAAGTAAATCTCTCTCTTCTCCTCGTCATCGTCGGGCCTCACTGTGTCCCGCCCTCCTTTGAGGTAACTTCCTATTTTCGTGAGGGCGGGACACAGTGAGACCCGACGATAATAAGGAGAAGAGATTTACTTGTTTTACAAGCAGGGCAGACGCGAGGCGCTGCCTGCAACTCGGCTTCACAACATTTTTTTTTAAAGGTAGGTGTCACACTGCACTCCTCCTTCTCCAGGTTCCATCTTCCTTTTCCACTAACCAGGTCCAGTTTTGGGATTAAATAATCTACAGCCGTGTAAATTATTTGAATCCGGAAAAAAAAACAAGCCCATTAGGAGAGAATTCCACTCGGTAATAAAAGAAAAATGAGGAAAGGGGACTGGCAGCATTTAGAGACTGCCTGCTCCACGCGCTTGGGTGATAGCGCCCGTGTCTGTCTTGTGCTTTTGTTAGAGAGGGTGTGTTGGAGGGGGGAACAGCAGTGGTTAATGTTTCCAAAGTGGCCTCAAGTGGGAATGAGTCTGGGACACTTTACTGAGCCGGCCCAGACCTATTGCTGCCGCTTCAGTGCTCAATGGGCTCCTAAGGAGGGCTAACTCTGCTCCTTAAAGTAGATTTAGCTGCAAATTGCGCCACATTTCCCCCGAAGATTTCAGCTGTTGTCTTTTCCTCTCTCTCCTTTAGTTTCTCTTCTTGACTGATTTGGGAAATAGCCCTAGGCGGTTGCTTTTTGTTTGTGTGTGAGCTCAATCACTTAATTGCTTTATCTAAATACGAAGCTTTCTCTTAGAGTGCTGTAGGGATTAGAGAGATCCAATTGCGGAGATAACCACCTCAGATTTATCCCGGGCAAGGGCAAATAATGTTTGTAGAGTCTGATTTTTTTTTTTTTTTTGGGGGGGGGGGGGGAATAAGAACAGGCATACATTACATAAATGAAGTGAAATGAAAACAAAATAACTTTTTATGCTGAGGGTTTCGGTGATGGGCTGCAAATTATTGTTATCCGCTGCAAATCTGAGCTGAGAGTTGCAGAGCTGAGGCCCCCAGTGGCTTTATCACTGAAGGAAAGCTCTCTGACCCCATACTGAAACCTTCCGAGCTTCCTAGTAGTGAATAATAACAAAGACCTGCCACCAGACATAAGCTGCTGTGGGGTACAGGAAAGTCACTCAGTAGAGTAGAGATACATAAGTACAGGCACATCATCATTGAAAAGGCTGGAACTCTACATAGGGACAGAGCACTGTTGAGACTGCTGTACCTGTCAGCACTAGGTTAACATTCTTCTGTGGGGGAGAGGGCAGGGACTTTTGGAAAGGTCTGGCACACCCAGGGACCTTAGAGCTAGGTTAGTGTGCAAACATCTGGAGACTTATAGCCCATGGATTGTCTATTATAAGCAGGTGATGTCTGGTGTTACTTACTCTCAATCTCCTATAAACGGGGTGCCTGGTAGGGTTGTTTATTTATTTACTAGTAAAACAGACCCGCTTCTGACACAAATGAAACGGGCGCTAGCAAGGTTTTCCTCTGAGTGTGTATGTTTGAGAGAGAGTGTGTGTGAGAGTGACGTGTGTGAATGTGTGTTTGTGACAGAGAGAAAGTGAGACCGCTGGGTGTGAGGAGAGAGAAAGCAGATGCCACGGGGGGGGGGGGGGGGGGCACCAACTGATAGTCTGCAGGGGGGCACCAGAGACCCTAGGCTCGGCCCTGAGCCCATCCTTTCAGAATAGGCTCTCCCTTTCCCAAGAATGTTGCCCAGTTCCTAACAAATCTAAAACCCTCCTCCCTGCACCATCGTCTCATCCACGCATTGAGACTCCGGAGCTCTGCCTGTCTCTTGGGCCCTGCACATGGAACAGGTAGCATTTCAGAAAATGCTACCCTAGAGGATCTGGATTTGAGCTTTCTACCTAAGAGCCTAAATTTGACTTCCAGAAACTCTCTCCCACATTTTCCTATGTCATTGGTACCCACAAGTACCAAGACAGCTGACTCCTTCCCAGCACTATCTAAAATCCTATCTAGGTGACGCGTGAGGTCTGCCACCTTCGCACCAGGTAGGCAAGTCATCAGGCGATCCTCATGTCCACCAGCCGCCCAGCTATCAATTATAGCAGATAAAGACCAGTTGGCCAATCTATTCTGACAAATTGTATTCCACTCAGCTTTTCTACCATTTTGTATAGATGAGCATATCCAATCACCATAATTCAACCAACAGCAGTTCCTCAAGCTTTTTATCTGACCGCTTAACTCTATTCCCACTATTTCCCTTTTAAGCCTTGTCCCAAGCATTAACGCTAGGATTATAGCCATAGTTACTCTGTATAGGTTACTGCAGCCATTCTTAGAAGCCCAATGCCATTGGGCCACTGTTAGGGTTGTAGTCATGACTGCATCGGTTAGGATACAACATTTTTGGGGGATCCTAACATAGCTTTGATGTTTATAACAGAATTGTAATAGCAAGCTAGACAGCTGCCAGGCATGTTGGGAGACAAAACACAGTCAGAGCATCATCTACATCACTCGTTTGTCTAGACATCATTTGGTCCAGGCAGCAGTAGTGCTTAAAGGACTGGGAGGCTAAACCTCACCAAAGCTTGTTGGACTGGATCTACTTTATTTATTTATTAGGATTTATTTACTGCTCTTTTTTTTAAATTCACTCAAGGTGGTGTACAGTAGGAATAAATCAATCATAAGCAATAGACAATTACAGCAGTAAGATATTCAAATAACAAGACAAAGTATGGCATAGTATACTAATTACAATGACAACACAATACGTAATAAAACATTTTAATAGACAGCGTAGTGTATAAGCAAAGATGGAACATAGGTGAGAGAGTAAGAGGAGGACTAATTTAAAAAGAGTTGCACATGAGGTCAGAGAGGTGATTATCTCAGCTCAGTAGGAGTGGATAAACACATCAGTCTTGCTATGCACACATCTGGCAGCAGAAGCAGTGCTTACTAGTGCATCAGCTTGTGGTATGAGTCACAGGGTTATGGGATGCTATGGTTATACCATGAAACTAGCCCTGTGTAATAGAAAAATAAGTGCTACTCCAGATAGAAACAGGAGGCGTATCCAAAGAGTTGCTGGAGTTAGTGTCACTGGGGGAGGGGAAAATATTGAAAATATTGAAAGTACTGGGAATAGAGAAAGAAGGTGGTGGTGGAAGGAGTCAGGGAGGAGGAGACTGTATATTAGGTATGACGAAGGAAATAAAGAGGGAGATATAGTACAGGAAAGAAGGATTACAAGGAGTTGAGGACCAGAGCTGGTTGGATAGAGGAAGAGGATCACATTTTGGGTAAGGGGATCAGAATAAGGTAGACAATATAGGAAAACAGGGGACAAAGAGACAACATGGGAGAAAGACACAGCTGAATGAGAAGTGGGGAATCCCTCCTTCGACAGAAGATTCAAGTTGACAGAAGAAAAGGCCTGGAATCAGGATAAAAAGTGAGATTGAGGGGTTAAGAGGTAGAATGTAATAGATGAAGGCTGGGGAGGAGGCAAAAGAAAAGGAAGAGGAAGCAGGGAGGGAGGGAGAATAAGGGGTAGTGGAGAACTAAGGATGAGATGAGAAGAAAAAAGGGAAAGAAAAGCTGGGAATGAAGTGAGTGAAAGACAGTCAGTATATTGGTAAGAAATGAAGATAGGGTTACCTTACACTATATTAAGTCATAGTAGGGTGAGGCATAAACAGGAAATGCAGTCGTAGAAAATGGGGATCACCCATAAAGTATTCTAGGGGCAGTGGGGAACACCATGAGAGATAGAACCTGTTTCAGCATTTTTGTCCATGGCTCCTTCAGTGAGCCATGTTTTTAGTTGTTTTCTAAAGATTAGCAGGCGAGGCTGCAGTTTGTTAATGGTAGGGCATTCCACAAGGTTGAAGATGATTTCAAGAAGGTACTTTCTCTGATAGTTGGTTTGACATTATTAGGCAGGGTTGAGCCTAAGAACAGAGAGGCTGGAAAGACCTATAACGGGTAACCAGGATTTAGAACTTAGCTCAGTACAGTTTTCAGAAATTGGTGCAGGGATTTTAACACAGGCTGATCCTTTCAAATGTTTTGTATTCAGCAGCTTATAAATTGCAAGTGTTAGCTGAGATTTTTTGGAATCCCAGTATAGAGCAAGTTAAAATAATCCAGACAGGAAATCATGCAAGGTTGATTGACCGATGCAAAAAAATGAGGTAGTGGAAATAATGCTGATTTTTCATAGCTCTGAACTTAGCTGAAAGGCAGAGTTATCCCTTCTACAATCCGCTGTGAGTTTATGCATCTGGGATCTTTTTTGTCTATTTATGTTACTACTTCTTTTTAGTGGATTTAACTTCAATTTGTTTTGGCACTTCTGAGAATATTAGACTATCTCAAGAAGTAAAATCAGTAACATTCTGTTGGGCAGTCTGGATGGACCGTACAGGTCTTTATCTGCCGTCACTTACTATGTTACACAAAATGGTGCTTTTCAGGCCCCTAACAATGGTCTTGGCAGTACTACCACTTCTAGATAAAGGAATGGGAAAAGCAGTCTGAAAAAGAGGTGTTCACATTCCATGAGAAGAGCAAAGCTCAAAGATCACACAAAATTCAGTGCAAAGCAAAAACAGCAAAAAGTCGGCATAGGGTTGCCAATTGGATCCAGATTTGCCTGACAGCGTTGATCCTTCTTATTTTAATTCATGCAAAGATAGTAGCCTTTTGGGTACAAAAGACTATCCAACTATGAAGCCGACTTTAGCTGGATAGGGCAACAAAGCAGGTACCTGTGATAGATAAGGATATGAAGCAAGAGAAAAAGTAAATCCTTCACTGGGCTGTGTTTGAATAGTGTGTAATTTTGTTAACTGTTCGGAATGATCAAGATAAATAACATTATCATAATCGAACAAGGTTAGTATGAATACTTGTAGAATTAAGCAAAATTGATCATGTTCAAAGTATTTACGTACTCTATGAAGTTTGTGCATGGTTTAAAAAAAAAAAAAGCTTGTTGGGTCAATATATTGACCTGTGTCTGTAATGTAAATCTGGAATCCAAATAAACTCCCCAAATTCTAGTAGAAGTTGAAAACTGATAAGTAAATTTTTAACCACCACACTTCTCATCTTCGCTCAAAGCATTGTTAATAAGTAAAAATTTTGTTTTATTGGTATTAAATTTTGATTCATGAATCCTCATCCAATTTTCCAATAAAATAACCTCCTAGATTACCATAATTTCTGATGATACAACTGAAGGAATAGGGATCAGAACTTTAACTCCTAACCCTTACTCACTTATTCAGTACCTATGTTTTATCATTCCCACCGTAGCAATTCCCATATCTCTTATTTGTCCTGTTTGTCTGTCCTAGTTAGATTGTAAGCTCTGTCCAGCAGGGACTGTCTGTGTCTAGTGTACAGTGTTGCGTATGTCTAGTAGCGCTATAGAAATAAATAGTAGTAGTAGTAGTATTAGAACTGCTATGTCATTTGCATAGATATAACTACAAAAAACCTCTCTTTTCTTGGTGGGAGTGTCCTAAGGTACAGGAATATTGGAAAGCAATGCTGGCCCAGATAAGTTCAGTATTGCAGTGTACATATCCAGCAAGGGTGGAACATTGTTCGTTACACTTTCCACCTAAAACAATTAAAGCACCCCAGCATAAACTGGCAACTCAATACTTCGTGGCAGCAAAATTAGCACTTGCAAGAGCATGGAAACAACCGAACCTCCCAGACATGTCTGTGATAAATCAAAAAGTGGGTTACCTACACCAAATGTCAAAACTAACAGCGTTAAGGAGGGGTAATTTGGAGACATTCAATAAAATATGGAAAGCTTATGAACGGTATAACTCTGAGTCTCAGCCTCACCCGGATGCGGGAAGGGGGGATGGGGGAGGTAGGATTAGTATGGGGATGTATTAGAATAGGGATTGCATATGTTGTGCATTTATTGTTGTTAAAGCAGTTGTTAAGGCTGGTGAAATAAGCCAATTGAGATAAGACATATTGAGCTCAATGGAATGTGATTTATATTAATAAAACTTTAAATAAATAAATAAAAATACCTCTCTTTTCTAATTCAAAGCCAAGTGGATGTAGGTAAATGGAGAGCAGGGAAGGGAACCAGCAGTGAGCAAGCAGCACAGGCACATCAGGAGGAGGAGGGCAAATTGATGGCTACTGAGGATTCACAGGAGGGTACTGTGGGAGAGGAAAAGCACGCAGAGGACATTTATGTGACTGAAAGATATTCTTGGGTTTTTTGTTAACTCCTCCTGAGGTAGCTGCGAAACAGAAGAGACCCTTTGTCAAGGAAATGGTATGATGTTACAGCAGATATAATCAGAGCTCATCCAGCCTGAATGTTGAACGCACTGGGTGGAGAAGCTAAGTGATTATATATTTTTTTTCTGTGCACATGTTATTTAGTTGATGCAGGGGTGGGCTGAGAGTGGTCTGGGCCCCCCACCTGGCCACTGCCCGATGCCCCGTACTGCTGCAGCCGATGCCTCCACCATCCCGGTTCTTTCCTGCCCACTGCGCTGCTGCTACTCCCCCGCCTGCAGATGCAAATTTCAAAAACTGACATATTTCAATCACTATACTATAGGTTAACAAATACAAATAAAACAAAAAATTGAAAATATGATGATACCAAGTTATTGGATCAAATATATTTTCCAATTAGCTTTCAGAGGCCAAAACCTCTTTCCTCAGGTCAGGACAGTATACTGCTGTTAAGGTATTCTGTTCTGACATGAGAAAGGAGGGTTGGGTCTCCAAACATTAGTCAAAAATGTATTAAAATTAGTCCAATAGTCCATTTTCTTTATTAACACAGCTACCACACTACTTTATACTAAACTAAAAATAAAATTTATTTTTCCTACCTTTGGTGTTTGGCCATTTACTTTTTCTAATTGTGTTGGTCCGTCTCTTGTTTCTTCTTTCCTCGATCTCATAACTCTCGCCAGCATCTACCCTTCTCTCCCCCCCCTATCCATCCAGCATCTGCCCCCTCTCTTCCCCTTTTCCATCCAGCATCTGCCCCCTCTCTCCCCCTTTTCATCCAGCATCTGGCCCTTCTCTCTCACTTCCATCCACTCAGGTCCCTCTCTCTCCCCAGTTCCATCCAACATCTGCATCCTCTCTCCCCCCCTTCCATCCAGCTTCTATCCCCTCTCCCCTTCATCCAGTGTCTGTCCCTCCTCTCCCTCTTTCCATCTGACATCTGTCCCCTTGCTCCTTCACACCCAGCATCTGTCCTCCCTTCCCACTCCATCCAGCATCTGTCCCATCTCTTCTCCCTTCCATCCGGCATCTGTTCCCCCTCTCCACTCTTGTCCATCCATTCTCTGTCCTTCCCCATCACCCAGTCACCATGTACCTGTGGTTCTCCTTATCCCTGCTCAATTTATATGTCCCCACTATCACCCCACCTAATCCCCATATCCCCACTCTTCAACCCTACCCTCGCAATCCCCCCTCCATTCACTGCTGCTGCCCTGCTACTGTTTCAGCAGTGGCAGCAAAATAGAAAACAAAAAGATTGTGGGGCTACACTGTTTCCGCTTGCAGCTGACCGGCTCTGCCCCGGAACAGGAAACTGTCAGAGGAAGGCGGGACCAGCAGCCATGAACAGGAACAGTGTGGCTCCACGATCTTTTTCTGGTTTTGCCGCCACTGCTGTAACAGCAGCAGCAGTGGTGGCCGCCGCAGCAGTAGTTGTGGCATTAACCTGGCACATGATAATTTAAGATTTTCCTCCGGTTTTCACTGAAGTATTTTTTTCTCCATTAGGGAGTTGTTTTGCACTGCAGTTGGTTTCAGAGGTTCTATTGAAACCCATGATGTGAGCCTATGTAAGGGGAGGACCATCACTGTGGGCGCCCCAGGATTTTGAGGTTTCCTTTATTTAAATTTATTATGTATGTGATGCTCTGGGCTTAGAGCATTTTTGTGATAAAGTTTTTAAATGAATATTCAGCCCCTATTGACTTCTGCAAATAAGGTCCCACATCCCACACAGGCTGCCCCTGCATGAGGAAGAGGGGAGGGGTCTGTGTCTGTGACCATTTCTGTACAGGAAAGGCTGTGGCTAGGAGTAGAGGGCACACTCTTTCCATACGTGCTTTCTTATCATCCGCCACCCCACCCCAAGCAAACCTCAAGCAACGTTGGCCTTGCAGATGCACTTGGCTGACCAGACAGCCACCTACAGTACTATAAAAGTTGACATGGCAGCAGTAAAACCTACTGCTTCAGTCAGCCCTACCTCACTCTTTACTCTGTCCCAGAACAAATCTGATAAAGCTAGGGAGGCACATAAGTTGACAGAAAACATATCATTGCTGCTACAGTCTTTCCCCTCCCCTCCCCATGTCATACCTCCATCCAGAACCAATGCTGAGGTCTTAAGAGGTCAGTCCTAGAGCATGCACTAATGCAAAGTAGCAGTACAGGAAGGTGGTATGAACATGCTGGACACTGGAACGCCACAGTGAAGGATAGATTTCATCCTGGTGGCTCGTCTCCACTGTTTTAAGGACTGGATTCAGAGACCAGCCAGCTGATATTTCTGGCCAGTTAAATAGCATTTAGCTGGATAACCGCTAATATTCAGTGGGAGATAGCTAGTTATCTCCATTGAAAATTCACAGTTAGCGCACAGCAGCTAACTGACTATATTGTGCAATATAGCTGGCTATCTGAACATTCAAGCACTGGCCGGCTAAGTTTAGTGGCCAAATCAGACCACCTAAATAGCAGTCCTATTTTTGGCCACTATAAACTTAACCGGCCAACGCTGAATATTCACTTAGCCAGTTAAGTTTGAACAGGCCAAATAAAAGGAAATTCAATACCAGTCACTGGAAACAGCCCAGCATTGAATTTCTCAGGTCAGTGCCGCTCACTGCATTTATGCAGGCTGCCTCCCATGGTCTGAATATCAGGCCCCGTATGTCTAACTGCGCAAGCTAACCCTCAGGTGTGTGTGGGGGGAGGAGATGGGGAGGGACAGTTGTGGAATTTCAGAGCAGGGGGAAATTCTGTATGAATGCTGCTGGAGATTGGGAGAATGTGAAGGATGATGATGGAGCCAGAGCAGTGTTGGGGCTATGGGGGGCCTGCCCCCCACCCCCAAAAAAAATTGACTCTGGGGCCCCCGGTTTGACTGGCAGGGGTTCCCAACCCCCGCCAGTCTCACATTGCCTGGTGCCCTGTCCTGTTTTCAGTCGCTGTGCACACTCGTTTTAATGAAATTGAGCATGCTCAAACATGCTCAATTTCAGTAAAACGAGCGTGCACAGCGACTGGAAACAGAATAGGGCACCAGGCAACATTAGACCAGCGTGGGACAATTTAGCTGGTGGGGGTTGGGGACCCCCACCAGCCAAGGTGCTTTTACAGTGGTGGGGAGGGAGCGGTGGCTGTGGGGGGGGGTGGCAGAAACAGTAGCAGGAGGGCATCAGCGGTGAGGCGGTAGTGGCCATGGGGGGGGGGGGGGGGCAGAAGTGGCGGTGGGAGGGCAGCGGTGAAGAGGTGGGCCAAAATGTTCCCTCGCACCTTGGGCTCTGGACCCCTCTCCCGTTGAGGTCTGGCTACACCCCTGGGCCAGAGGGAGAAAGATTGGAAAGGAAAGAGGAACAACTAAGTGCTGTTTGGGCTGAGAGGGGGGACAAGAAAAAGTAGAATATTTCTGAGGCTGAAAGAGAAAGTATGAATGATATTAGGGGTGAAGGGCAGTTTGAGTGTTCCTTTAGGATGTTCAGTGCCCTTGCTGCAGTCCTACCAGTTCAGAGCCATCTGCTAAGATCTAAGAGTTGGTCTGTGGTCTAGGGGTATACTTATCTACTCCCAAGAGATTCTCTACATCTTCAGGTGCTGGGATGGAGGCCTCCCTACCACCCTGTAGTTTCTGATGACACCAGCTTCCTCATTACTGCTCACCTCCTCAGGCTTTCACCATCTGCAGTTTTATTTATGTATGACAAAACAAACTGACAGCCTGATTCTTTACAGCAGGTGCCTGTTATGAAATGTGTGTAAATGTGCAAAGAACAAATGCAAACATAGGAATTCTGACATTTTTGTACAACAAAATTCGTATTGTTTATGTAATACTCAAATGACTAAGCACTAGTTTAAATAGCCATAGTTCAAAGTCTTCTATAACTGTTCCTCCCTTAAGACCCAAACCAGAAATTCTGGTCAAACTAAAACATAACCCACCTCTGGAACATTCATGCCTTCCCCTCCTTACTCTACTTCATCTTGAGCATTCATCCTTTTCCTGCACATGTGCTTCAACCTGGACTATCAATGATTTACATTTTTTTATGAGCACATTGCTGTAATATAATATTGATCATTAACCATGGCTTTTGAATTCCACGTATTGCCTGAGATCATTAAATTTAAAAGAACCATCTAGCCCAATAATTCAATGATTTCCCATAACAATTCAGTATATGAAGGCAGCCTATGTCACTGGACAAGAAAATTGGCAATAATTCCAAAATTGCTTCAAGTCTCTTTACAGTTGAGGACTAATCTAAACATATTATCTTGTCTATGCTAACGGTCAAACATAATCCTAAATTGTTGCTTTGGGGCAGCTCAGGATTAGTTGGTTGTATAGTTTATTTAGCTTTTTTATACTGTCTTGGTCTGGTGAACAGGTCTAGATAGTTTAGAGTCTAAGAAAAATATATCAGAAAGGAACTCCAATTTGGTGATAGAAAAGCGCTGGATAATTCTGATGTATGTCACAATTCTGATTTTACAATTTGTGTGTTTTATTCTTTTTGGAGATCAATGGATGGGGGAGGGGGTTATGATCTTAGGTATGAATGTTATGTTGGGAGAGGACCACAGCAATTGGGGGGGGGGGAGGAGATTGTGGATTGAGGGGTCTTGGGGATAAGGGAAATTGGAATGCAGAAAGGTGTGATGGGGGAAGAAATTCAGGATCAGGTAAAGAGGATAAGAATTCCTCTTGTTATTTTTCAGGTTAGCTGTCTCCTAGCACCTTTACCTGCTGGATCATCGCAAATGTAACAGTTGAGCCACATCCTGATCCACCCTCAAGGCGACATCATTGCACTTTGTATTTTAAATTTGTGCTAGGTTTTGTATAATGCCCCTAAGGAGAGTGCACAAGTAGCAAGCATACTCCTTTCTACACTCTTGAGGGTCCCACTCTGTTCAGTCTACTAGAGACTGACAATTTCGGTTTCAGTTTTCAGTGGGAGCCAAAAATGTGTGCTTTATTCCATTTTGTCTCCCTCCCCCTGAAAAGAGTTCTCCCTCCTTCCAGAACACCTTTGAATGCTTCTCCCCCAACCCGTAGGCCACTGTGGGCCTAGTTTCTAATGCTTGGTGGTCTAGGGCTGTAATTGCGGGCAGGAGCGATCCTCAGTCTCTACTGCCCATTCTGGCTCTGCTCTCAAAATGCCTGCAGCAATTGGGGCATCTCCTCTGACCTGACTGCACCACTAGACCACCAGGCAATGTAAGGTAGTCCTGTTGGGGAGAGGGGGCATGAGAAGGGCTAGACTTTGTTTTTTGTTTTTTTTTTGTGTGTATGTGATTGCAAGTAATACAGTTATGATATTTCATAATAGTTTATATGCTAAATAAATGCTTTTGACACAAAATTTTAGCAGGAATTTAAGTCTTTAAACTCCTTAGGAATTAGCCTCTCTGTGGAGTTATGATGTTAGCTGTCACTCAGAGTGTGATGCAAAGTCAGCCACTGTAAAAGCACCATGGTCTTTAGTTTCAGTTTTCATTAGTTGTAGTTCATGTAAAGGGTCATGGGTTTCATATACTGTCTTTCTGTGGTACAACCAAAGTGATTTACTAAATACAGGCTATTTTACTTGGAGGTAAAATATGGTCTTTCATTATTTAAGAACATAAGCATAGCCATACTGGGTCAGACCAATGGTACCGTAAGATTGGAGGGTGGCCAATGTAACTCTGATTTAAAAAAAAAAAAAAAAGGTCCCAGATGTGATCTGGGAAATTATAGATCTGCGAGTCTGATGTTGGTGCCAGACAAAATGGTAGAGATTACCATAAAACCGTGAAATTTATCCACAGCCATCTTAGCTTCAGGAAGTTACTGAAAACCAACTTGTTTAAGAAGGCCTACCCTCCTGCCCCAAATTAACTTTCTACTTCCTACGACACATCAAAACTATGGACCGTATTGGACTTTTATTAACACCTCCTCTTTATTTCTTTGTTGCTTTTATTTATGTTTCTTATATGTCTACTACTATATTGTGTATTTGTATTTTACCAAACCGGAGCCTGCCTCTATGGTATTGTATAAGCCACATTGAGCCTGCAACTAAGTGGGAAAATGTGGGGTATAAATGTGTTAAATAAAGTAAGAAAGAAAGAACAAAATTACAGAGCATATACACATAAGCATGGATTAATGAGACAACACCCAAGATGGGTTTAGTGAAGGGAACTCTTGCCTCACTAATCTACAACATTTTCTTGAAGGGGTGAACAAGCATGTGAATAAAGGTGAGCCAGTTGAGACTGTGTATCTGGATTTTCAAAAGGCATTTGAAAAAGTACCTTATGAAAGACTCTAGAGGAAATTGGAGAGTAAAGGGATAGGAGGTAGTGCTCTGTTGTGGATTAAAAACTGGTTAAAAGATAGAAAATGGAGAGTAGATATTGGTGTTCCCCAGTAGCCTGTGCTGGGACCGCTGCTTAACATATTTATAAATGTTCTAGAGATGGGAGTAACTAGTGAGGTAATTAAAATTTCCAATGACACAAAATTATTTAAAGTGGTTAAATCGCAAGAGGATTGTGAAAAATCCCTTTCATGGTTAAATCGCAAGAAGATTGTGAAAAATCCCTTTCAACTTCATTAACATCTCATCCCCTTTTCCTTGAAAGCTTACATAAAATGAGATCCCCTTGAGTAAAAGGCTCTTCCTGCATTGATGCAGAAATACAGAGAGCCGAAGAGACTTGATCAGTCAAGAAGGCAAGCTCCTCCTTATGAAACACCTCACCACTGAGTATCCTGAAAACCTGATTGGCTAAGTGTGTCCCAAGGACTGAGTTGAGAATCATTGCCTTTGCAGATTCTTAAATATCTGAGGGTCATAGTAGATTTTGAACCTTCCATTGCCCTCAGGTGTATCATCAGGCACAAAAAATGTGTTTTTACAGTCTGCAACTACAGAGCCTCTGTAATTATCTCAGTGACACAGCTCAACATACCCTGCTCCACCACTTATTACTTCTCTAACTTGACTACTGCATCTTCATCATCTAGACAGCATTTACAATTCAGAGAATAAGTGTCTCTATGATGTTCAAAACACATTTGTATGTTTCCTGTGCCATGCTCACAAACATAACATATGCTTTTATATACCGTCCCCATCATTAGTTCTAGACACTTTACAGATAAAGTGAGGTAATTAAATTTGCTGATGACACATTCAAAGTTCTTAAAATCACAAGAGGGTTGTAAAAATTGCAAGAGGACCTTACAAGACTGGGCTTCTAAATGGCAGATGTTTAATATGAGCAAGTGCAAAGTGATGCATGTGGGAAAGAGGAGCCCAAACTATAGCTACATGATGGAAGGTTCAACGTTAGGAGTCACCACCCAGGAAATGGATCTAGGTATCGTCATTGATGATACGTAGATATCTTCTGCTCAATGTGCAGTAGTGGCGGCTAAGGTAGCAAATAGAATGTTAGGAAAACAAAAAATAAGAAGGTTATGCCTCTATCACTTCATGGTGCAACTGCACTTACTGTGTGCAATTCTGGTTACCGCATCTGAAAAAAAGTTATAGCAGAATTAGAAAAGGTACAGAGAAGCAAAGAAAATGATAAAGGGGATGGGATGACTTCCCTATGAGGAAAGGCTAAAGTGGCTAGGGCTATTCAGCTTGGAGAAAAGACGGCTGAAGGGAGCTACAATAGCAGCCTAAAAAAAAAAATCTGTTTTACTTTTGGTGTCTTGCCCCTTACGTGACCTGGATCGACCACTGTTGGAAACAGGATACTGGCCTTGATGGACCATCGGTCTGTCCCAGTATGGTACTGCTTATGTTCTAGGCTTCTTCTTCCCCTTCCATAAGAACTGAATTAGCAATCTATTTCACAAGTGTACATCCTTACTCAGCAAGCGAATGGGAAGACTTTGCAAAACATAACTACTGGAGCAAAGAATCATTTTAATTAAATGTATATGCTCATTCAGTGGTAATGGGAAGTCCTTCCTGTTAGATAATCTTCTCATCTCCTCCATCAAAGATGTAACATTGCATGCATATAAAATATTTAATTGTCTGGGGATTATCAAACTCAAGTATTTCAAACTTCCCTTTGCCTAAGTAAAGGGAAAGGTTCCTTGCCATTTTCCCTTCCTATCTCAAGCAGTTGTAATACAGATTTATAATTTTCAAGCCCACAAACTGACTAAACATATCAAAATGAGACAAGACACTAAAATGCATAACTTGCAGATTTCTCATGAAATAAAATTTCATGTAGAAATAAAATAAATTTTCACCTTATAATCACCTACTTTAATACCTTCAATCGCTACATCTTATCAAAACGTTTGCTCTAAGAGCTCAATATAAAACAGCAAACAAGGGTTGGGAAGAGCAGGTAGCCTTGTCTCATGTCTCTTTCTATGGGAAAAGCAGAGGAAACACACCCAATAGTCATAACCTGACCCTTTGGTGTGTATAAAGCAGTCTAATCCATTGTACAATTGATCCAAAATCTGTTTAATACAGACCACATACAACTCCTGGACACAGACTCAATTGCTTTTTCTATATCTACACTTACTAAGGATGTATTCTGCTTTTCCCTATGGGCTTCCATGATAACACATATAACACTTTGAATATTAGGGCAGCTATTTCTGCCTGAAACAAAGTCCGTTTGTTGCAAATCTTTTAAATGAGGCAACACCTTTGTAGACTTGTTGCTATGATTTTTGCATAAAATTTTAAGTTTGCATTTATTATAAAAGTATGCTTATATGATACTTGCAGGTTTCAAAATATTAGTTATCAATGTTGTATTCAACCCTGGTGAGAATTCATCCTTTTGAAGGGCATACTCAAAAACAGCTTTCAAAATTGGGATTCCATAATGGCCCAACACTTTATAATCCTCCACTAGCAATTGATCAGGCCCTGGGGTGTTGGTGGAGGTGTACATTGTACTTATGAAGGCCTGAACCAAGCAGTTTCAGTGCTGCTAAGTATCTGATGTCTAAGAATTAATGTACAGACGATGAGAAGTGGAAATTTCTCTTTTTTCTGTAAATTACAATGATATTAAGCAGGCCAGGTGGAGCAAGTACCCGCCACCTCTTTCCCCCACCTTCCTCTGACCAAGCAAGTGAAAGACAATGAGCTCCTGCCATTTGTTGTCCATTTGCTGTTCACATGAATGTGTGTATTAGCCTTTGAGAGACTTTTAGGATGCAGATCAAAGGAAGTTCCAGGTGTAGGGGGCAGGGTTGACAGAGGAGAGAGAGATAGAAATCCTGTAATAGGGACTGGATAAGAAAACATTATTGCAGAAGGGGGAGAATCTCTCCCTTTGAATATGGCCAAGAGACAGAATTCTTTCCCATGAAGTAAGGCTACTATCCAGGACAGAATTACCCTTTTACAACCACACTCAGGTAACACCTTATTTCCTTCTCTGCCTAGAACAATTCAAACAGTATCTCCCTGGTCCCTGGAGTCAAAAGCAATAGTTCTATTGACAAGAGAAACCTAACACCTCTATAGCAACTGGAAGCAGTAAACTTTTGTCTCCTCTTTTAGAATAGGAGAGATATTAAATTAAAGGTTTGAGAAATGTATGTCCAAAACATTTGGACAACAGACCAAATGCATCTTCAAAAGGAAATATAAACAGATGCTGTGTATTTTATTGATACTAGATATCCTGACTGACTGTAAGGTGCTAACTAAGGGGGTGTGACAACCCCTCCCCCTTGTGCTCCCTTTTTGTCTTGTAAAGGGAAAAGAAACTCTATATATTATGTCTTTGCCAGATAAGAAGTTGGTCAGTGTCTAGTGCACTCTGCCCCATGCCAGGGGATGGAGAGCCTGACCTGATAATTTCCATTGTCCTTTCATGTTTTCTCTCCTCTTTTCTATACTAGACTATACTTGAACATTTTCTTATTTTTTTTATCCTAATCTCTGGATAATTAAATGTGTTAACCCCAGGAAGCGCTTCCTTGGTCTCTTTTTGTCTTTGTTGCAGTCTAAATAGTGCTACCAGTTGTCTGGTTCTTTTAAGGTACCGGGGTCGAGGGGATTGCATTTGTGTAAGTAGTGCTGACCGTGATTAGAGACTCTGCAGACAGCACGAAAAAGCACAAACAGGGGTTTTGTTGTTTGTCAATTGGTCACTGGCATCCTTGATTTCTTCCCCACTCACTGGAGCATTTAACAACATTAACTCAGTATCCCAGAATATGGAAAGATCCACTCTGGACAAAAAAAAAAAAACCCTCCATAATTCACTTGTCCCCCTGATATAGGACCCCTTTTCCCAAGCTGTGGCAAAAAGGGGCTTGTGCTGGTGTCAGCGTGTTTTTCACGTACGCTGAGGCCCCCTTTTACCGCAGTAAAAGGGAAATGGCTGTGTGGCAAGTAAAGCACTTGCCGCATGGCCATTTCGGGGGGGGGGGGGGAGCCCATTGAGGTGGCGGTAAGGGCTCCTGCGCTAACCGGGCAGCATGCGGCTCTGATTACTGCTTGGTGCACTCTAGCGTTTCACTTCTAAAATCCAGAATGCTTCAGATCGATTGTTTAGTGGAAATCTCAGTTTGAGCATGTTTCACGTGTGCTTCATTCACTGCATTAGTTACCTATTCAATTTAGAGTACTGTTTATGATTGCATGTTTAATTCATCAGATGCTGTATTCTGAATGTGTTCCATGGTACCTTAAAGTTATTTCTGTGTATCAGGGTTTAAGGGCCTTGCGGTCAGAGAATATGATGTTGTTGGTGATTTCAGACTTGCATTCTGTGAAATATACTTGTACTCAGAACGCAGCATTCTCGACTGCTGGTCCATAGGTTTGGAATGCTTTACCTGGGGTTTTAAATACTGTGCAGCATGTGAAAGCATGGGGCTGAGATTTTTGTTTTTGACCGATGTAAGATGAGTTTTATTTATGTTTTTTGTGTGTTTTACTTTGATCAGCTTAGTTGTAGGCGGAGTATAAATTTTTAAATGAATACAAATTTAGTATCCTCTTTCTTACTCAAAATGTATGGGCTTTGGAATGTTTTTTAAAGGTACAGATGAATTTACATCTCCAGTTTTTGGATGTTGTACTATTGAAGTGCTTTTATACTTCAGCACTTTTTGAGTATCTGGATTAGTTGATACCATTAAGTGTGCCTGAAGGCCTAGGCAAGTAACTCTTTATATATAATCTCTTTCTAAAAGGCCCATGCCTTCTTTGGCTCTTGAAATGGACCATCTCAGCATACACTGATTTTTATAGGATTCTCTTATGGGCACGGAGTAACTTACTACTACTAACATTAAAATTTTGAAGACCTTTCTGGGGCCAGTCTACAAATCTAAAGCTGTATGAGCATATTGAGCTTGGAAACTGATTGATAGTTTGCATTTTATTCCATGCTGTTGAAATAATTGTTCAATGCCAATTTCAGTCTTTACTTATTTTTTGTTCTTAATTTATACTGGATTATTGCACTTTCTTCCTACTCTTATGTATTTATATATACTTTCCTGCTCACATGCTTAAGCCTTCAACTAGAGAGATGTTTTCAGTTTGTCTTCGTTTTCCATTACAGAATGTTGCCTTTGCTTTGCACATTTATCCAACCCAAAAGTCAACCTGATGACAACTGAGAAATGCATTAAGAGTTGTTCCACCCATTGATGGGCATATGAGCTATACAGTTCTGAATCATCTACACATAGTAG
Source organism: Microcaecilia unicolor (assembly GCF_901765095.1). Classification (NCBI taxonomy): domain Eukaryota; kingdom Metazoa; phylum Chordata; class Amphibia; order Gymnophiona; family Siphonopidae; genus Microcaecilia; species Microcaecilia unicolor. The sequence continues at coordinate 202,267,813 of NC_044036.1, read as the reverse complement.
GTGTGATGAGTTAATAAGAACACATAGTGGATTTAGTGCCAGACAAATCAAGAGTGGTGACAGTGGTGAAATATTCTGCACTGGATCTTGATGTTGGGAATGACAAGCTGTCATTCTTCATTTTTTTTTTTCAGCATTAGTGTACGATACTTTCCTTTTTAAACTTGATGTACTTGATCAAGGTTAACACTATACATTTCAATGCACTTTATTAACGATAAAAATTAAGTCAAAATTTCTTACAGGAATCAATCACAGCATCTTTTCATAAGTCTAGATCTAGACTCATAAGTATCCGATTTGTTTCATAATAAAGCGTATCTTTACAGCTGCTCATCACCAAGAAACAGGTGGGATAGATTACTGCCCCACTGAAATATGCAGAGAACTTACTCAAGCCTCAATAGGGATACCCCCCATTTGAGTTGGTGTATGGGAGACATCCAAGAAGTTCACTAGATATATTATATGAAAACTGATAAGGCAGCAGAAGGCCGGAGTGTCATCATTTCTATGAATTTGGTTGAGGAAGAAACTGAGTGCAATGTCAGTTGTCCAGAGTAGAGCTCGAATGAACCTGAAGTTGAAAATGAAACCAGCCAGGCCCCACCTCCTCACACAGCCAAGTCAGCCTCCCTTCACCCCTCCCTGGATTGGACCCAGTATAGGCAGAAACAACTGTAAATTGCTCTTGCATATACTGGCTCTAATCCAAGATGCAGACAAAATCTTCAGCGAATCTTCTGGTAAACACTTAAATATTGAGCTGAAACTTGTTTATATACACATTAGTATTTTATTTCCCACTGTGAGACTAACTCATCTGACATGTAATGGAGAAAATGACCTCAGCAGTCCTTGCATAGCAGATCAACATTTCTTAAGTGCCGGCATTTTTTAGACTCCAGTTTTATCGTTGGTCAAAAAAAACCTCCATATTCAATGTTACTTTTATTTTTTTCTGTTAAAGTGACTTTTCTCTTCAGAAGTAATTATAATTTCAAAGGCACATCTTTCTTAATCCCGGAGGCACTTGATTTCATACATTATTCAGTCATAATAAAGATGTTACAAGACACTTAACTTTGCTTATCTGCCCAACGGGGCTCGCCGTTTCACTCTTGCAAAAAGCTTTGTTAGGGGACTAAGTATTTTTTTTCTTTTTCTATAACTGTTATGTCAATCCTGAAAAGAAGTCAAAATCATGAAACAATTCAAAACATCATAGATAATCATCACGGTGGTATGTTTACATTCTACTACTTATGCTGCCAAACCTTATAACATGGCGTTCTTAAACTTGAAAGACACCAATCTTTAGGATGTTCGCCGGAAGTGAACTCTTGAGTATTTATACATTGTCATAGGTTCTAATTATATTTATACCCCACATTATCCCGAAATAGATTCAAGTTCACTGTGTGTTAGTTAAGTTTTAAAATTGTATTCTTAAGTTGAATGTGATGGGGGGGGGGGGGGGGTTCTTTTAACTTCAAAGTATTTTTGTAAAGTATATGCTATTTTTTTTGTAAACCTTTTTAAAACATAGTAAAAAGTGGTACGTCAAATCAATAAATCAAATCTAACATCTATAGATTATGAAATGGCACGGCTAGCAGAATGCATGCAAGTTTCTCATGTTATTTACTTAAAAAACCCCGAGTACTAGCGAGACTTTGACCACAAGATACTAGTATAGAGGATTTAGAGCTGCACATATTGCACTTTCAGAAAGAAAGGTGGTGGTCATTAGCCAACAATTTTTTCAGTGTACTTGGGCAAATACATCTGAAAGAACTTGAAACAGTGACTGAGAATGGGAACAATGTCAGGCAGAAACTATAGACTACCTAAAAAGAGGTGATACATACAGAAGAAACTACTGCATGATGGCATTATAAAACTACTGCATGATGGCATTATAAAACAGTCATGGTGTGTGTAAGGCCTGTGTTACTTGTTCCCAAAAAGTACGGTCTGAAATAGGATAGTTAATATAGTGTGAATATTCAACACAAACCTCATGTCAAGAGTGGAACTGTCAGATTTGTTGGATGCTGCTTAATATTTGTACTATTGATCTAACAAGGAATTATTGGTATATTCTCCTGGTACCTAGTTTAGAAGAGAAGGAAGGCAGTATTTATTGTACAACAGAAACTGTGTCAGTTTTGTATTACACATTCAGCTTACAAAGATCTGGCACTACATTTTGAAGGATAATTGCTATAATTTTAAACCAATACTGCTGCAGACCTAGATAATTAAATTCTCATCTAGCAATGTCAGCTATGATTTTGTAGTTATACATAAAGCAGGCACAAAGCACATAGATGATTTTTTCCCCCTGGAGGTAGTAGATGGAGAATACAAGAAATGTACGTACACCACAGCAGAAAGGGGAAGATATGTGAGGGAGTACAATTCCCTATATAAACTGGGGGCTGGAGAATCATACAGAAGAAGAGAGTCAAGAACTATTTCATAACTACAAATCCCAGAAGTGGAAAACAGGCTCTGAAGGTTGAGACTTTGTTTAAAATGGTTGAAGACTCGCAACATAGAGTGATGTGAAAGTCCCCACCTCCCCACCCATCCTGATTTCCCCAATTATTGCATATATCTAACTCTGAATGGTTGCTGATCTTTAAAAACCATATTACGTGTTTACTTGGGTTCTCTTTGTCTAATAGAACATTTTGTTTAGACTATTGCTTCATTTAAGATGCAAAAGTTAATCAACACCATATCACCCATGTGAATCAGTAACTACCCCTTTAATTAACCAATTGACCAAATGCAATTTATAATTATAATAGCGGAATGAAGAGAGTCAGGCTTGATCACAGCCAGCGCTGTTGAATCTGCACTAAATATTCAACTTTACAATGGAGCATGAAGTAGTCACCACAAGGTCTCTATAAGAATGCTATACCACAATGAAAAGAAATTCCAGAAAAGATGAGAAAAAAAAAGTTGTTGAAATATATCAGTGTGGACAGGGTTACAAAACCATTTCTAAAAATCTAGGACTACACCAAACCACAGAAACAGCCATAACACTGGCACTTGCATTGCATCCATTCTCCACTCTCAGATGAATAAATCAAAATGGACAACTTATTTTGTTGGAAAATTAATTTTGACTGCAGCTTTATCAATCATTTTATTAATCAAATAATGAATATAATGAATATAAATAATATATATTAACTTGGCACAAACTCAATTTGACCTTCACCTCTATATATTCACTTGCCAAAGCTAGTCGGTGCTGACCTAGCCTTAAATATATATTCCATCAAATGAATTAATTCTCAATACTCCACTTATAAGTGTGACCTCGAATGACGTCAAGGCCTCACTTTTGCTTATGATGGTTCTGCACATAAGCAAATTTACCTCATGTCAAAAAACCAATCCAGTTTAACACTCTTGTCCTTAAGTGAAGATTGCTTAAATCCACATCAAAAGTTTCCACTGCTGCAACAAATGTCCTATTCTAACATCTTGAAAACATTTCCAACACCCAAAAGCAATATTTAAACCACAAATACCCACCTCAATTCAAATTAGGGAGGGACAGGGTGGGAATTAATTTAACCTCCCTAATGCCTGCTGCCTCTCAATCTCCTTCCCACCCTTCTAATCACCTCAGCCCACTGCCCGCCAAAAACACCACGCTACTCGTGCTTAAGCCCCACCCCTGAACTTTAATATACCTGTTTTAAACGCCTTACAGTCATTAAATTAACCCTCAAATCCACCCTTGTTTTAATAAACCTTTTTTCTCCCTCTTTTCAATTCATTTTTTGAGACCTCACTGTAACTTAATTGAAATGCTAACATTTTTAAATTCCCCCAAGCAATGAACTTAACTTTCCAAGTCATTTAATCAATTTTTCTCCTTTTAAAATAAAAATCCACACATATATTTTAAATTGATTTAAAACTTCCTAACCAGCCCAGCACCTTTGTCTACACTACCCAAACTCAACCCCCCCTTCTGCAAATAGCATTAATTACACTACTGCAGCAATACCAATGTTGTCATCAGCCCATGGGTCATAAAGAAAAGAAATGGAACAGTGATGAATCTTCACAGAAGTAGCTCGCCTGCTAAAATGACTCCAATGGCACAATGAAAACTTATTCAGGAAGTCACAAAACTTCCCAAAAGACCATCCAAAGAACTGCAGGCCTCTCTAACCTCAGTTAATGCCAGTGTTCATGACTCCACAATAAGAAAGACTGGGCAAAAATGGGATGCAGTGGAAAAACTGCTGCTATTCAAGAGAATCATCAATGCTCATCTCACAATTGCAAACACACACCTGGTTGATTCTCAAGCCTTTTGGGATAATGTTCTACGGGCAGATGAGTCGAAAGTGGAACCCTTTAGATCATACAGGTCCTATTACAACTGGCACAAAACCAAATACAGCATTCCACAGTAAGAACGCCATGCCAACAATCATAGTAGTACTAGTGTGACGATTTGGGGATGCTTTTCTGCCTCAGAACCTGGAAAACTTAAGATTATTGAAGGAACCATGAATTCTGCACTGTACCAGTTTATTCTTAAGGAAAATGTCCAGTCATCTGTCTGAGATGAAGCAAATTGGGTTATGCAGCTAGAAAATGATCCAACACACAAAAACCAAGTCTACATCTGGATGGCTGAGGAAAAACAAAATAAGTTTTGGATTTGCCTAGTCAAAAGTCCTGACATGAACCCAATAAAGATGCTGTAGCAGGGCCTGAAATGAGCAGTTTATGCACAAAAACGTATGCGTCTGAATTAAAGCAGTTCTGCAAAGAATAGGATAAGATTCTTCAACAGCAATGTGAGACTGATATTTATTTTATTATGACATTTCTTCCCCGCATTTTCCCAAGAAAGCTCAGGCTCAATGCAGCTTACATAACAAATTAAGAAGCATTACAAGACAATATTAATACAAGAATACAACTATTAAATGTAGGCTTTAAGTAACTTCTAAATGACATATAATCGACTAAGTGTCTGATATACTTGGGTAATGAGTTCCAGAGTTTGGTACTTTGGTAAGAAAAATTAGCATTATGGATAGTTTTGTAGGGTAAGTTTTTACAACTTGGGAAATGTAATACGAGATATTCTCTAGATGATGAAGTGGCATTTAGTGGTGATAACTTAATGAGATCTAAGATGGTAAGATACCATGAAGAAATTTATCAACAAGAACAGAGTTTAAATGAAATTCGTTGATAGGTAACCAATGTAGATCCTTAAGAACAGGAGATGCTTTAACACAACACAGCAGGGCAGCCGTGTTTTGTGCAGTTTGTAATTTTCTTAGGATACTCTGCGTCATACTTGCATAAATTGAATTGCAATAGTCAAATTTAGTTGACTAATGACTGAACTAAAATGTGAAGGACTGATCTTGAAAAGAATGGTCTTAATCATTTACACAATGAATTAAAGACATTCGATACTACTTTGGAAATTTGGCAATCAAAAGAAAAAAACCTGATCAATTAAATATATTAAATATCACATTAAAAGGAAAGGTTTGGCTGCAATTACTGCTGCTAAAGAGTAGGGCACAGTCTTGATCAACACCATTCCCTTGAAGATTACACACTGTGGGTGATCAATTGTGTGTCTGCCCAAAGATGTGGGGGTGACTTAGGCAGAAGTCTGTTACAACTCGAACGATGGATACATCGCTTACAATCAGTGGTACTACTGGGCCTGAATGTAAGGGTCGAGTGGTCAGCTTTTTGCTAACAGTTATAGGTGGGGTTGCTGATTCATGCTTTGACATCCGTCATCATCTTTTTGCTTTAATTTGTTCGTTTTTTTTTTTTTAACTCTTGTGCAGTCTGAGTCTGGTCTATTGCATGCAGTTTAACACCACTATTTTTCTGTGGGTGTGCGCATGCGTCGGCGTTGCTTTAAAAACAGCCACCATACTGAATGTTTTAGCGGCCGTGACGCACAGCCGCAGATATTGAGGTACGTGTGATTTTGCTCCCTGTTTTTGTTTTTAGTGTTTGGGATGGCTACTTTTCATGGTTTTTTTTGTGTTTTGCAGCAGTATTGGAAAGGCAGCATTGAGTTCCCTGAAGAAGCCATTTGGTGAAACGGGTCCCCGCAGGGACGTTTCGCAACCGCCGCACACTGCTGCCCATAAGATGTTTTTTCTTCTACAAAATTTTTTTTTCACATTTTTAAGGTGGTGATAGTTTTTTGCACAAATAAAAACTGAATCGTTGGAGGTTTTTATGACCCATGATCAAAGCCAGCACTGTGATGGAATCGCTGTACCATATGGTATGACAGCGTAATGAGAGGCACAGGCGTCTGAGGTCTTTCCTCCCAACTTTTTAAACAACCAACTCATTGATATTGGTAGCTATAGTAAACACCTTTTCTCCACTTGTTTTCTGGATTGTATCACCTTAGATAGGAAATAAAGCAGAGTAAGAGTGCAGAGGAATGCTGGGGAGTAGCGGGACTGTCTTTCTTCTATGTTAAATGGTAGTAGTAGTAGTAGCGACAATTTGAATTGTTTTTGCTCTTCAGTGAAAGCCAAACTTTAAAAGCCTCTGCACCATTCTGTTGCTAATCTGTTATGGAGTAGATTGGACTTTTGGCTTTTACCATTGTCTGTTTTCTTAAAATTGAAGTGCTGCAGCAATTATGGAAAACACCTGGGGTGTTATATTGGAAAGGGAGAAGGGGAACTGGGATTGAGTTCACTGTATACTACAGCAAATGTTCTATTAATCTAGTAATGTATTTTGTAAGACTATCTAAAAACCAGAATAAATGTACTTAAGACAAACATTTAGACAAATCACACCATTAAGACATTTCAATGTTGCAGTTTTCCAGGATCCCACATGATTTTTGGCTACTTGAGTAATTAGACCTTTTTGTTTCATGGGAGCAATATTCAAACAGCCTGCATATTTCTCTTTGGAAATGATCAGATACGAAGTACATGTATGCTATCTATGCTAGTATTAAAGGAAGTGCAAAAGTGTGCATAAGTGCATACATTTTACAACTAATTTATCTGTGCTGTCTTGCCTTCCTCAAACATGCACAGAGTAATGCTTATTTTTAATGTGGTTAAACTCCACGATACAAAAACAGCTGCATTTTGAGGGCAAATTTCAATTTGACAATTCTCAGGTAAATGCTTTTGAAAATTGCCTTTGTAACATCAGAACTCCATCAAGCTTTAATGGTATATCAATGCCTAAAGTACAACAAAAATTGGAGCTCAGTATGTTATGCTGGATCAAAGTAGTGGTCCATCAGTACCCGCATCCTAACTAGATCTGTACCGAATATTTATATTTGAACCGATTTGACTGTATATATTATTCACGTTCAGCAAATAGTCTACAACTGAATACATATATGTATTATAAAAGTTTCAAAGATTCTCCAGTGTTTATGCTGGGCTCATATGAACTTTCCTGTATACTTTATTACTTCTGGTTTAACCTGTGTGTTGTAAAGCAAATGCTCATACATCAGTTCTTAAAATAGCCAAATTTAGCAAGATTTAAGTGGTATATAAGTAACAATTTTATATGTTATAGAAGTGTTAAAAGGTTAAATGATGTCCTGAATGGAAGTACTTTACAGTAAAAAAAAAAAAAAAAAAAGATCCAAGCAAGAAAGCTATATCCACCATATGCAAGGTATTGATTTCATGTGGTGCGAGCCAGTCAGATTTAAACTTCCACTTTAAATAATCCTATATAATAATTTGCACCTCCAACGTTCTACATCTGGATGCCTGGGTTCTTAACATCCATTCCCACTCACTGCCCCGCTCTCGCGTCAAAACGTAATGATGTCAGAGGGCGGAAAATGAGGGGGAAGGAACGCTGGAGGCGAGATGATGTCAGGAGGAGAGAATCGCGGGACATCGAAGGGAGGAAGGGAATGGCAGAGGAGAATTGATGGACATGGATGGGAGGACAATCATAGGCGCCCTGTATGAGAGGCCCCAGCCCAACTGTGACCTTCTCCTAGCTGCTGCCACCCCAAACGCAGCAGCACTGCAGTCAGGCAGCTCTCGGACGGTCCCTCCGCTCCTTCCCGCCCTCAGCTCCCTGATCAACATCCCTCCTCTCCGTTCCTCCCCCCCTTGCGCGTGTTTAACCCTTTTACTTTTAGGCGCAGTGACGGCAGTGAAGAGGACAACATAGTGGGCTCGCCTCCAGCTTCTCCCTTCCCTCACACAGTGTCCCACCAATGATGTATTTCCTGTTTCCACGAGGGCAGGACACTGTGTGAGGGAAGGAAGAAGCTGTGTTGTCCTCTTTACTGCCGTCGCTGCGCCTGAAAGTAAAAGGGTTAAATAAGGGGGTGGAGGAGGGGAAGTTACGGAGAGGAGGGCTGTCAGGGAGCTAAGGGAGGGCAGGGAGAATTGCTGGACATGGATGTGAGGGCAGGGGGAGAGAGGAGAATTGCTGGACATGGATGGATGGATGGAGGAGAGGGCAGGGGGAGAGAGGAGAATTGCTGGACATGGATGGATGGAGGAGAGAGCAGGGGAGAGAGGAGAATTGCTGAACATGTATTTTGTTCAGTACAATGCATTTGTTTTTATTTCTCCTTTCTTGTGGTACATGCCTAGTTTGACTTATTGGAGTGTCAAGTTCAATTTTTGTCTAGTATTTGAATTTCTAATTTGTTATCCCTTGTTCTGTATTTGGTGTGGGTTTGTCTGTTTTGTGTTTGACAGTGTGTTATTCTTTCCACAGGTAATTTCTGAGTAGGGAAGGTGGAAGGGGATGGGACCTGATATACCACCTTTCTGTGGTTAAAATCACAGCGGTTTACATATTATGTACAGGTACTTATTTTGTACTTCAGGCAATGAAGGGTTAAGTGACTTGCCCAGAGTCACAAGGAGCTGCAGTGGGAATCAAATCCAGTTCCCCAGGATCAACTCTTTAGCAGTCCTACTTTTTCTATCAGTAGTAGGTGTATTGGTTCTAGTCTCCATGAAATAGCTGTAGTGCAACCTGTTCTTAAGTAGAGTTCTTGTTTAAATCATAGGAATCAGTGCTACTGTTCTATAGTAGATTTGCTACATGTATGAGTTAGAATTGTTTTGATTTTTGTGTTATTTCACAATATGCCTCCTAGCGGAGAGATTTATTTGGCTATTACTGAGATGACATGAGATTCAGATTTTTTTTTTTTTTGGAGGTGGGTAAGGTAACTTTAAAACAATACATGAACGTAAGACCTTTGAAGTCAGAATGATTGAATATTTTGACACCAACAGACAGGACTTAATAAGGATCTGGGTTTTCTAGCCCATTATAAACCATAAAGTTGTATTTCTCTGTTTATCACCCTCCTCTCACCTTCCCACACCATCCTGTTAGAATATCAATGAAATGCTTTGATGTTCCCATGCATACCCCCACCCTCCCACTCTGTCAGACTGTCAAAGTAATGCTTTGCTGATTCTCTTATATATACTATCTGCTACCACATTTATTTCCGATCTGACGAAGGGCAACCTTCGAAAGCTAATCAAGAAATGTATTAAGTTATGTCCAATAAAAAAGGTATCTTATTTTCTTTTCCATGTTTTATTTTGTTTGATTTCTATTGATAACCTTGATGTTTAAAAAAATTTCCTGAAGTCTCTGTCTAGATTTTAAGTTCCAATGTCCACATGTCTAGTAGCACTATAGAAATACAATGTAGTAACAGTGACCATAGTCGGACCTCAGTGTATTTGGTTTAACCCACTTTTTTTCTATTGCTGTAGTATTTGAAGGGGCGGGGGGGGGGGGGGGGGGATGATTCACTTGGCTTTCACATAAAACTATAAGAAATTGAGAAACTTGTCCCAGCTATTGCCTTACTCCACTGTTGCCCATAGGTTAAGTTCAATATCCCTAATTTCTTCCACAACGTTGTGGACTTTATACATACAGAGGAAGTGAGGCAACAAAGAAGATGAAGATTCCAAGGGTTAAATATAGAACCTTTCATCTTGTGAGCAAGTCCTATTGTCTTTGCATTTAAAAAAAGACTTGACACGGCTGTGTTTCAGCATGTGTGCCTGTGTCAAAAGTCAAAACACCTGTCACATTTGATGGTGCAGTATTGTGTTCTCTCTCTCACTCTGTATATATACATATATATGCACTTGGCAACAAAAATATATGAGACTCAGCAGCGTTATGACTGCGGGAGTATACGACAGAATATCATCTGCATAAACAGATACTTTGGCTACCAAAGACTCACCCTTGATAACTCTAATAAAATCATTATGTCAAACTGCAATTAACAAAGGTTCTAGGGCAATGTTAAATAAGAGGGGAGATGGGGCAACCCTGTCTTGTACCTCTAGTGGGTACAATAAGCCATTAATTTGTATGCTCGTTGTAGGAGCTAAGTACAATTATTTAATCATAGCGATGAAAGAGGCATTAAAACCAAACCATTGTAGTACTTCAGAAGAGCCACTCAACACAGTTGAAGGCCTTCTCAGCATCAAGGCCCATGGCCACTGCTGACTTAGTAGAGGAGTTGGCCTGTAGTATGACATTTGTAAACAGAGGTGTATTATCATTTGGCATGAAACCTGATCAATGAAGATGAATTATAAGCGATGAAGACATCTAGCCAACAGTTTTGTATAAATTTCTGCAACTACATTTATCAAGGCCAGTGGGTGATAATTTTGAACATTCACAGGATCCTTATTTGGTTTGTTTTTTTGTTACATTTGTACCCCGCGCTTTTCCCACTCATGGCAGGCTCAATGCAGCTTACATGGGGCAATGGAGGGCTAAGTGACTTGCCCAGAGTCACAAGGAGCTGCCTGTGGCTGAAGTGGGAATCAAACTTAGTTCCTCAGTTCCCCAGGACCAAAGTCCACCACCCTAACCACTAGGCCACTCCTCCACAATAACAGTAGCTTCTGTTATAGATACAGAAATTTTACCAGTCTGCAATAGCTCTAAATAAGAAAGTGAGTGCGGGAGAAACTGGTCTTTAAAAGTTAAATAAAATTCAACAGGGAAACAGTCTGGCCCCAGAGTTTTCCTTTTGGCCATATCAGATAGGGCATCTTCGAGTTCCTGTAAATCAATATTTTTAGATGAATAAATTATCTTCACCAAATAGTTAGGTTATCTAAAAATGATGCATCTATAGCGCTGTCATCTAATTCCAAGGTATATAGGTGATTATAAAAAAAGATATAGCCCAATATTTTCATTCTTTATCATTAATTTAATGGCAGGTATATTAGTTTTTTTTCTTGTTTAATCTTTAAATATTCAGCTAATTGATGCCCGCTCTTGTTTGCATAATACACAGATTGCATAAACAATTGGCTTCTAGCTGTACTGCTAAGAAGCATATTGCAACTGAATCTGATTTTGCCTAATTGGTCTTGCACCTTATGGGTCATTTGTGTAAATTCTCTAATTTAAGAAGCAGAACCTCTACATCAGTTAAGTCTTTTTGAGTAGTTTATTTTATTTAGCAATATATGAGATGATTTCTCCCCTTATAAAAGCTTGAAAACAATCCCATAGGCATGGCCATAATTTATCATTGGGTTTATTAATAGCAAAGAATTCCACAATGGAGAATTCAATTTAGTTTAATGAAGTCAGCATCATTAAGCAAAGTAGTATATTTAATCTCCAAGAATTGGATTTTTTTTGTAATTTGCAGATATTGGAAAGTTTCAGAGAAATACCTGCATGATCACTACTATGCTATGTATTTTTGAAGAAATGCAAAACAATTAACTAACCAATTACTTAACAGAAAAAAAAATCGATCCTCAAGTATGAAGAGTGGGGCGGAGAGAAAAAGGTATAATCTCTATCATTCTGATGTAATAATCTCTGTTGATCCACTAGTGAGTTGATAAATATGTTCTTGTAGCCTATGACAAGCCTTACATTTCCTATACACCACTGCAAAGTTTCTATCTAAATCGGGGTTAAGTATTATATTGAAATCTCCCTCTAAAATTACAGGTAGTGATCCACAGCAGCTACGGTGTTAGCTACTTCATCAAAGAAAGTGGAGTCATCTATGTTGGGACCATATAAATTAAAAATCACATGAGTGGTATTGACCTCTATGCAAGCCTTGACCCATTGCCCATGACTATCATTAGTGTGAGAAATGATTTTAATATCTGGACTTTTCCTTATTAGTAATATCACTATTTTTTTTCCCCCACCAGCAGGTGAAAATATTTCAAGACACGACCATTTAATACAGTTTCATAGACTTATTGTCTAATAGAATAAACAGTATATCACGCTTGAAGTTGTTAGCATAATTAAAGATTTTAGTACTTTTCACAGGATTATGAATGACTTTCACATTCTGGGATAAACAAGAAAAAGCCATAATAGGTATGGAGCTATAAAAGTTACCAATCAAATCTTAGAAGCGATACCAGACTAAGCACAAAGTTACACTGAAAATATCCACACTGAAAGTATTTGTACTGGGAAGACTATGAAGTATAAAATATATCAAAGCAAGTCAAGCCTAAACCATTAGTTTGACAAAACATGCAAACAGGTTCAGATGGTAAATCAAACTATGGGAGTAACAAGACCACAGTAGTAGCTCAAAAACTGGTGTGGAAGAGATTGATCCTTATGTTGATATCATCTTATAATCAAAATAAGAGTAAACACAGCAATTAACAGATGTTAAAAAAAAAATGCAAACGCCATCGTTAAGGAGGAACTAAACAGCAATTACGAGTAAATCATGAAAACAGAACTACACAGACACAGCAGAGTGAGTCTGCTGAGAGAACAAAGACAGCACAAACAGTAACAGACATGTGGAGACTCACACTTTATATCTGTAGGACAGAGTTCCTCAGGAAACTCAGCTAAATCAGTAGGGTTTGTGAAATCTTTGGTTGAATTGTTGATATGGCATGAAGATGTGCGGGATACATCATACCTATTTTGCTCTGAGCAATTTTAGCCGAGATCTGAAAGCTAATAATTGTTTGTGTAGTTTAAGTCATTTTCCAGTTGAGCGATTTATTCTGGATTGGTGTCTCCACTCTCATTTTAAAATTCCACAATGTCTTCTCAGAGGGAGGCCAAGTCTTGCCTAATCTCCACAGTGTCCTGCTTAGTGTCAGCAAGTAGATTACGCAGGACCACGAGTTCTTCAAAGATTACCTGGGTGATTTCATCATCCGCTTTCTGTGAGGGCAATTTTGTGCTGAAGTAAGCTCTAAAGATTTCCTTTAACCTGGCTTATTTGATGACATGATTTTCTAGCAGCCAAATTCTAGTATAAAGAAAGGCAACTTCAAAAGATTGAAAGAAGATATATGTTTTTAAAATTCTCTTCCAGAGCACCAGCTTCAAGCTAGCATCCTCTGCAGGTCTCGCTTGTGCCCCTACACTGTTCTTCTGTTTTTGTTCATATTTGCTTCCATTCATGTTTCAGCAGATGATGGAATCATTCATTACTATCGTAAAAAATCAAGAGGGTTTCCCCCCTATACCTCATTTTTTTCAAACCAAAAACTTTAAGGGATTTTCTAGATAAAAAAAATGAAATGTTCAAGGATTAGGCATGCCTATTTAGGTGGGGTAGTTTGTCTCAATCACTATAAAAAAAACATGTATCTTCTCTCTTTTTCTGTTGGATTTCACCCTTGATAGGGCTTGACAGGTAACATTTCCTTGTTATAAGAGCAATTCTATAAACTGGGTACTAACATTTATGCATCCACTGTGTGCATAATTATTAGCAAAATACACAAAGTGCACACTTCCACACATATATGCAAGTATGCCACCTAGTCAAATATTTACAGAATAGTGCTTATCATGCAGAGAGTGTATTTTTAAGGCATGGGGGGTGATTACCAAAGAGTATGGGCAAGACATCTCTGCTTTATTAAAGTGTTCACACTTAAACCAGTTCTATGGCTGGTGTTCAGTGTAGGCACCTAAACATTAGGTGTGCCAATACCACATTATGCTAGTATTCTATAAAGGAACCTAGGTTATAGATGTGGCTCCTATGGTCTACCATTGAGGTGCCTAAATGGAGTTGCCCAGTTCTAAAATGGCTCCCAAAATATGTATTGTTAAATTTTATTTTGCCCTCCTTTTCTGGTGTACTTACCTAATTTTCTGTGCAAATATATTTTTGGTTTACTTTTATATATTTAAGAACATAAGCATTGCCATACCAGGACAGACCGAAGGTCCATCAAGCCCAGTATCCTGTTTCTAGCAGTGGCCAATCCAGGTCACAAGTACCTGGCAAGATTCCAGAACAGTAAAACAGATTTTACGCTACTTATCCTAGAAATAAGCATTGGATTTTCCTGCCCATCTTAATTATCCATACCTTTTTAAAAACCCTAACTACTTTTACCATATTCTCTGCCAACAAATTTCAGAGTTTAGTTACTCATTGCATGAAGAAATATTTTCTCTGATTTGTTTTAAACTTATGACTAGGGGGGTACACAAAGAAGCTACTAAGTAGTATTTGGCTGCTCTGTGTTTACATGAACTTCAGTTCACTAAGATTTTTCTATATTCTGTTCATCAGGATGTTATCTTTCATGTTTTGACAGTATATTTTGTAGACATCATGCAAAACCACACACTCCTCAGTGAGTTAGCTTTTCCCAAGTTCTACTTTAGAAACTGCTGAAAATGAAAAAGGAGTAAGAACAACAACAGGAGGATTCTATTCTAGATAAGGTGCTGCCCATCCCTTTGGTAAAGACATGCTCTTCCTCCAATAAGTTCTCGCGTTCCAAATTAGAGAGCTGCATGGGAGCGGGGATAGCGGGCCACTGCTTGAAGTCTCAGCAGCCATTTTAAAAAAGCAGAGACAGTGAGAGGATCAGTGGCAGTGGGCAGGAAAGAGAGTGGGAATTTTTCCTGCCCCGAAGAAGCCACTAGACCACCAGGGTGCCTTCAGGTTATGTGCCAGAAGGGCACCCATGGCTGGAACAGTGGATGGATGGAGTCAGGAATCCATGATGTCAAAAAAGTTGAAGCCAATTAGGTTTATCTCCATTTCCTCTCTCTCTTGCAGCTGTACAGTCAAAACAAAGCAAGCAAACCTATGAGTTGCTGTATCCATGTTGTATTGTTGGTGGCATTTTTATTTAATCTCACTTATATTTTTAAAGGTGCCGGCATGTGCAGCATATGGATGTACACAGAGGAAGTATAATAATGGAGTTAGTACAATAATGGAATAACTTTTCATAGGCTGAGTAGTAATTTGTTATAAATCATAATCAGTGTGTCATTTGGAGGGGCTGGTTATAGGGACACCCTAGCACTGTTATATTCTACACCATCCTGAGCCATTGGTACCAAGGCAGCTTAACAGCTGTACCTCACTAGCACATTATAAAATCCTATGTAGGCCATACATAAGGCCTGTTCCTTAACACCAGGCAGGCAAGTGATCCTCTTGGTCAAAACCAGCCCAGTTATGTACATTCTTAATGACTGAATCCAAAAAAAATCATCTCCACTATTTTGAATATACACCTCTAGGGAGACGACCTCAGTTCAAGAAGGCAGGAACCAGCTGCAGAATGAGCTAAGTTACTTACCTGTAAAAGCAGGTGTACTCCATAAATAGCAGGACCTGAGTCCTCACAAATACCTTTGCTCTTCCAAAAACCACACAGAGGCTGCCAGAGTGGTTGGACTGTCCTCTCATATCCTGAAAGCACTATCTGCCCCTTTAGCTTTTCAAAGCCGAGAATACTTTGCACTCTTTTTTCCCCCCTAATAATTCAGTCTTCAATTAAAAAACATGCTTTTTTCTACTTTCCCTCTTCTTAAGAAAACAAAAATTAATTGAACTTTCTGGAAGGTAATCAGTAGGATTGTTCAAACTTAGAAGTGTGTCTGTTCCACCTTAATTTCATTTACATTAGAAAAGAACATAAGCACCACAAATTTTTTTTGAAGTTAAGACCAACAAAGATAGCATTTTTAGAGACGTGGCTTGTATCGCTTTAACTTTTTGACCCAATGGACTTGAGTCAGGAAAGAGTGAATTCCACATTCCATGGTTCTATACTTTAGAAGATTAATTACTTTACTAAGTATTAACCATATTTTGAAACAGGAGAAGTGATTATGTTAAAGATCAGATTTTTAAGTTAAATGAATTTGTTCTTGGACTTAGCTGATTCCTCTCTTATGTTTTTATTGAATAGTGTCATCAGTAGTTTGTGACTAACTTAGATTATCTAAAAATGTGGATAATCACACATATCCACAGCAGACAGTGTGTGTTGGTGCTTTGTTAACATTGGCTTGTTTGGCAGGTCATTTCTAAGTGAAATACATTTTCTAATTAAAATATTTTTTCATCTCAAGGGTAAGGAAACAACAAATTGAAAATTGTTCATTGCAATATGAACATTCCTGTTTGATACTGCAAAAAAAAAAAACTCTTTTCTTATATGTATTCCTAATTTGAATGAGAAAAATATTGTAGTAACAGTACAGTAAATGTTTCAGTGCATTTCACCTTCCAACCATTAAAATGAAATTAAAGCAGACCACAGAGGGGAAAAAAGTTTTACTTTTCAATAAACTTCCAATGCAAATTATAGGGAAGAAAAAATGATATATGCTCCAAATGCAGAAATACTGTCAAGGATTTTCCCCTGGCCTGAAAGAATGTCACAAGAACCCCCCTCCCTATTTCATGCTCATTTCTCTAGCATATACTGTACAGTTTCTAAAAAAAACTTACAACATGAAATGTGCTTCCCACAGATCATAGCACTTCTCTTGCTTTCTGTCTGTTGTCTTCTGACATTAGCAGTTGTATTTCCTCCATGACTAGCTACTGAAGTACTAACACTGGGGCTAATTGCTGGAATCTGGAAACTCTGACACCAAAAACAGAGGATGTACTGACCACTTCCTCCATTGACACATTTAAGATTAATTAGGGCAGAACAGTGATGAGGTTATAAAAAGGCCAAGAAAGAACCCATAATACAGATTAACTGGGAAAAAAACCACACACAAAAAAAAGCAACATTAAAAAAAGTTTAGCTGTGTGAAAAGGAAAGAGCCCCATCTCTGTGTACCAGAGAAAAACCGAAGGGAGAACTCTGTTCCATTATTTTATCTACATAATAATGTATAGATTTTTCAAAAAATTTATCTAGATATGTAGTATTGTACACATCTACATACACTCCTCTTTGGATTTAAGATTAACTCAAAATTGGCATGGTGGGTTAAAGTTGGCTTACCCTCTATGGAGTCCTAGCAAAATTAAATAATTTGTTAGATAAGTTGCAACTAGGCAACTAAAAACTGGCTCTTTACTCTAAAACTCTACGACTTTATCTATCAGACTCACTTAACATGTAACACCATTCTCAGCCTTTACTTTCCAGCACCAAAATAAAGAAAAAGCAAGATTATGGTTAGATGCTTGTGATTTAGAAAGCTTTGTAACATCTATGTCTATTTAAGTAATCTGCACTGAAAAACTATCTCCTAATGAGGGAGCAAACACAGTTTAAAACTATAATAAAGTAAACATCTTGGGAAAGGGACAACTGCTATCAAAATATACAATTTGAATTGTAGACTATTAGCTAAACTTATTTAAAAAACATAGTAAGCAACCCCCCTCCCACAGCTTGTCAATAATATTAAAGTATCTATCTCATTACAAGGAGTAGATTCCGGAAGAACCCAAGAAAAGGCTTCACACATGTCCATTCTTCATTTGGAAAGTTCAACAAATACAGTCCCTGGCAATTCCAAGTTTTGCAAGGGGTGTAGAGCAGCTTTCTCCACTGCATAGTCCAAGCTCCCAGGAAGCAAGAAGCAGCAACGGAAAATATGGATTCAGAATCTCAAGTGGGATTTGTGCTTTATCATGTACCTGTGCCAGAAACAGAAACAGTGTGCAAAAATGATAATTAGTTTGCCAATGGATGATTGCCATGTCAGTCCCCTTCTGTAGGTAGATTCCTTTTTATTGAATGTTGACAGTTCTATCCCAACATAAAGGGGTCCTTTTACTAAGGTGTGCCGAAAAATGGGCAGCACTAGCGTAGGTGCCAAAAATGGACGTGCGTCAAAATAAAAATTGGAATGTCCATTTTGGGTTCGAGACCTTACCGCCAGCCATTGACTTAGTGGTAAGGTCTCACGTGGTAATTGTCTACACGCATACAATGACGATTACCGCTCGGTTTCTGTCGCACGCTAGAAACTAAAACTTATTTTCCATTGCGCGTAGTGGATGAGTGTCAAAAATGAAATTACTGCAAGGGTCACGCAGTAGCCTGGCGGTAACTCCAAATCGATGTGCATTGGGTGTGCGTACGCACCTACGCGGCTTAGTAAAAGTGCCCCTACGTCAACATGGAATCAGCTATGTATTAGCTATTAAAGAAAAAAAGTAAACCTGATTTCCTCACCCATTACTAGACAGTCCTCCATATTAACCCCTCTAATTTATAATAATTTATAGCTTTGAAGACTACCACCACTATTCCAGTGCAGTAATGCTAACTAATTTATTTGTATATTTGGGCAACATCTTCTAGTGTTTAATTTCCACTTATTTGATGAATGAAGCAGAACTCTAAAGAGGGAAAAATGATAAAGGTCCACAATTTACAAAAATGTAGTTAATGCTGGTACCCAGTGAATGCCTACATTACAAATATTACAGTTCTGTACAGTGGTTCGTTTTATATCAAGCAGCCTTTTAAAATACCCTCTTAATATACATAAGAGTCATTTTTCTCCAAATATCAATTTTTGGACTTACTTTCCAATTCTTATAGTTCACAGATACCTGCTCAGCTCAGAGTGGGTTACACATATAAAAAAAACTGGGGACAACCCAGGAAACACAGAATATTGACAAAAAAAACAACTTAATGTTGGATGTAGAAAATAATTGACCATCAATCCAATATTCCCAAAACAACTGCCCATCTAAATGATAATCTTCTTTGGTACTCTGTGGTACTTAAAGGACCAATAAAAATATGCTGTATGTAGGCTTTTGAGACCATATAGATCCTTGTCTTCAGATACCAAACACAAGTACCTTATTTTAATCATTTGGGACGAGCCATAAAATGCTCGTTTCCTGAGATATTTTTATGTCTAAGAATTTCACAGCCAGATTTTAAAATATTAATTTCATGAACATGCCATGTTGCTCCAGAATGCACAGATGACCACGTTTGTGGCACTGAGACAGGACAGCATTACTGCATGTGATATAACGAAGACAACAGGAAGATAAGAAGGCTGCTGTTGGATCAGCAAGGTAACAGCTAGCCTGGAACATTCTGGCAAGCTGGTCTTACTACATAAGCAGAACTGCTAATTTGGCTTTTTATGGAGGAGTTACATCCCTAACAGCTTCCAAAACCTATATGCTTTAAAATAGCTTAATTACAATGTATTTATTATTTCAGTTGAAATGATCATCCTAAACTAATAGACACCCATTTTCAATATTTTCTATGCTAGTGTAATTTAAATAGCCTTTCAGCATAAGCAGCTCAACAGTTAGCTATGCTTCCCCATGGCTCTATACTATGAATCCATACCTTAAGGATATAACACAAATGTAAAAATCTGTATTATGGGCTTAATGCATACTAGATACTATTGGTTCTTTCTCTGGTCACACTTAAGCAACCCCATGTACCCTACCACTCAGTTAACACACACTCAAGCTCTAAAGCAGTAACAAGAGAGAGAATAGAGCCGAGTGCTACTTATGTATTTAAATTATTTTTATTTTCTAAAGTTT
Source organism: Microcaecilia unicolor (assembly GCF_901765095.1). NCBI lineage: Eukaryota > Metazoa > Chordata > Amphibia > Gymnophiona > Siphonopidae > Microcaecilia > Microcaecilia unicolor. Next base: position 202,247,952 of record NC_044036.1, on the reverse strand, counting down.
TGTGGCGTTTAACAGAAAAACAAAACAAAACAACAAAAAAAAAAAGGTTTGAATGGCTGACTTGAGGGAGCAATTGCTTAAGCCATTTACCGAAAGTGCACAAAACCATCTAGCACAAAAGGGCAGCTATTCCCACATTTATTTCTTTTGAGGCTCAATTCCTAATCCTTCCAAGCAGATTAAGTGAGGTGTTTTTGGTGAAGAACAATTTCCTTCATAGGGAAAGAGAAAGGAGATGGAATCTGATAGACTGTCTTTCTCTAATTACAAATCATATTATATACAGCCACTTCTTATTCTGTACCTGAGGGTAACTTGCCTAGAGTTACAGGAAGCTACAGTGGGAATCCAACCCAGTTACCCTAGATCTCAGGTTACTGATTAACCATTAGGCTTATTCCAATCCATTCCACTCTATATATAGAATACCCCCCAATATATATATCGAGTAGCTAGTAATGGATTGTTCAGTTTAACATTACCTGTCCAGGGTTTCCCAGAAACGTAAAAAGACAGGTCTATCCAAGTGCCGTTTATGGTAGCTTAGCTCCAACACTGTTACATCCCATTTCTGTACATTTGGATCCAGACGCACTTCATCGTACTTGAGGTGAAAAGCTTTGACTGGAAAAAAAAAGTATTTAATGTTACAAATATATATACCTTTAAAAAAAAAAAAAAAGACTGGTTAAATGAACATCAGGGAGTGCTAGGAAAGTAAAATTCCTAGACATAATAAATGACTGCTTCTTGGAGCAAATGGTCCAGGAACCAACAAGAAGAGGAGCTATTTTAGATCTAGTACTTGGTGGAATGCAGGATTTAATACAGGAGGTAACATATTGGGTCACTGGGAAACAGTGATCGTAACATGATCAAATCTGACTTAACTGGAGTGCAGTCACTAAAGAAGCCTACTGTAGCAGCATTTAATTTTCAAAAGGGTAACCATGATAAAATGAGGAAAATGGTTTAAAAAAAGCTAAAAGGATCAGATGCTAAAGTTAGGACTCTAAATCGGCCATGGATGTTTAAAATTACCATTTTGGAAGCTCAGACCAGATGTATTCCACAAATTAATAAAAGTGGAACGAAGAGAAAATGACAGCTAGCCAGCATGGTTAAAGAAAGAAGTTAGACTATTAGAGATAAAAGAACATCTTTCAGAATTTTGAAAAAAAAAAAAAAAAGGTCCGAATGAAGAAATCAAAACCAGAAGCAACTAGCAAGTTAGATACAAAACATAGATAAAGATGGCCAAAATAGAATATGAAGAGAAACTTGCCTCATAGGCAAAAACTTATGCTATTAACCTTTTCAGGTATATCAGAAGCAGAAAGCCTGTGAGGGAATCCCTGGGACCGTTAGATCATCAAGGAGCAAAAGGGGCACTCAGAGCCTTAGCAGAGATGGTTTTCAAGGGTGACTATCCCGAGAAACTGAAAGCAATCTCTGTGAATCTTGAAGTACCTGAAATGGAGTAGGCCATAAGAGGTCATGCGACCTATAAGGACCATTACATGATGCAATATGATATTCACCTCAGCATTCTGGACATTCTCTCTCTCTTTCTATATATATAATCTAGTAATATACTTTTTTGTATGATTCCTGATTTTTTTTTTTTTGTGTTGCCACTATTTTTCTCCTGCTTGACTTGATAGTGTGGGAGGTTTTTGTTAAATATTTTATCCCTTAAAGAGATTTAACTGTACCAGAAATGGTTTACAAGGGTGACGATGCAGAGGAAGTGAAAGAAATCTCGTGAACCTGGAAGATGTACAAAGCCAAATCAACAAATTAAAGAGTAGTAAATCATCTGGGCCAGATGGTATACACCACAGGTTATTGAAAGAAATCAAACATGAAATCGCAGATCCACTGTCAGTGATTTGTAACCTGTCGTTAAAAACATCCTTGGTACCTGAAGATTAGAGGGTGGTCAAAGTAATGCCTATTTTAAAAAAGGGATCCAGAGGTGATCTGGGAAATTACAGATCAGTAAGCCTGATGTCAGTGCTGAGCAAAATAATGGAAACTATACATTATAAAGAATAAAAATCATTGAACAAAGACAAACATGGTTTAATGGGACAGAGTTAATATGGATTCAGACAAGGGAAGTCTTCCCTCACCAATTTGCTTCATTTCTTTGAATGCATGAATAAACATGTGGATAAAGGTGAGCTGATTGATGTACAGTATCTAGGTTTTTAGAAAGCATTTGACAAAGCCCCAATGACAGACTCCTGAGAAAATTAAAAACCCATGGGATAGGAAGCAATGTTCTGTTGTGGATTAGGAATTGGTCAATGGATAGAAAACACAGGGTAGGGTTAAACGGCCAATTCTCTCAGTGGAGGTGAATAATGGAGTGCCGCGGGCATCTGTACTGGGACCGGTGTTATTTAACATATTAATGATCTGGAAATCGGAATGACAAGTGAGATGGTAATTTGCAGATGACACGAAATTATTCAAAGTTGTTAAAATTGCAGATTACTAAAAACTGCAGAAGAAGTTTAGGAAGTTGGAAGACTGGGCACCTAAATGGCAGATGAGATTTAATGTGGACAAGTGCAAATTGAGGCAAAGTGATGAACATTGGGGATGATAATCCAAATTATTTGATACTAGGTTCCACCCTAAGAGTTCAGCACCCAAGAAAGATCTAGTTGTCACTGTGTACAATACGATGAAATTTTCAGTCCAGTGTGCGGTGGCAGCCAAAAATGTGAACACAATGCTAGGAATTATTAGGAAAGTGATATAAAATAAAAAAAAGAATACTCCTCTGAATTGCTCCATGGTGCGACCATACCTTGAGTACTGTGTGCAATTCTTTTTCCTGTATCTTACTAAAGATATAGCAGAATTAGAAAAGGTTCAAAGAAGGGCGACCGAATGATTAAGGAGATGGAAATCCTCTTATATGAGGAAAGGCTTAAGAGATTAGGACTCTTCAGCTTGGAAAAGAGATGGCTGAAGGGGGTATGATAGAGGTCTACAAAATACTGAGTGGTCAAGAACGGGTAAATGTAAATCGATGTTTACTCTTTCAAAAAGTACAAAGAGTAGGGGATGCTCAAAAAGTTACATGGTACTACTTTTAAAACAATCAGGAGGAAGTATCTTTTCACTTAACGAATAGTTAAGGTCTGGAACTCATTGCCAGAGGATGTGGTATCAGTGGTTAGTGTTATCTGGGTTTAAAAAAAGGTTTGGACAAATTCCTGGAGGAAAAGTCCATAATCTGCTATTGAGAGACATGGGGAAAACCACTGCTTGTCCCTGGGATCAGTAGAATGAATTTTGCTACTATTTGGGTTTTCTGTCAGGTACTTGTGACCTGAATTGGTCACTGTTAGGAGCAGGATACCGGGCTAGATAAACCATTGGTCTGACCCAGTATGGCTATAAATCCCAACCTGTGTTATGTTTATTCCTGTCATCATGGGCTTTCCTGATTATCACTCTACCCTGAATATCAATATTGTGGAGTAAAGAATTATCCTAATTCATTTCGATGAAGACCTAATGTTATATTTTGATGCTAATTTTGAGAGGACAAAGACCCAGGTATTTAATCCACAACATACTAACATTTAACTCACAGATCATTCATGAAAGGTCTAAATCTGCACACTGGTTCATAAAATTATCTACAGCGAAGCCCCAGGATACATGATAGACCTCACAGACCTACCAACCAGAAACACAACAAGATCAGCACGAACATACCTAAATCTCCACTACCCAAACTGCAAAGGACTCAAATCAACTTATGCATGGGTTTTTCCTACATAAGTACACAACTATGGAACGGCATTACCAAAAGCCGTGAAAACAACATATGACCACCTACACTTCCGGAAATCACTAAAACCTAACCTGTTCAAAAAGGCATACCCCACCGACCCAACTTAAATGCCAGAACCCTGCAACACAATCAAAACCAAAAAGCATAATGGTATTGGCACGGTGTCCCAAACCACCTCAAAGGTTAGTAATCGTGGCAGTATTCCCTTGCCAAGCAGAGGATGTGTTTCTATCATTTATTAGTTTTACTATACCATCTTAATTGAAGGGGAAATAAGAACGGTTTACAATGACTAAGGGCTCTGTTTAAGGCACGCTAGCATTTTTAACGCTTGTTAAAAATTAGCGTGCGCTAATGCTACAGATACTAGTGTGCGCTAAAAACGCCAGCGCACCTACAGCACGGCTCAGTAAACAGAGCCCTAAGTATCATACTTAATACTTAAAGGAAATCTATAAAATGATGGGAAAGTAAAACAAGCAGTACATTCAAATTAACAAGAATATACAATTCTAAAATAAAAAAAAATGTAAAGATTACAACAATGTCTATAAAACATAAGTCAACATTCCTACATAGATCAACAGTTCTACATTGCAGGATGTCCGCCAGGTCTCACATTTTGCTGAACGTTGTATCAAAGGAAACCAAATGCTAATTGAAAGAAGTGGGTTTTTTTTAACATAGTACGGAACAGTGTATATGATTTTTCCAGTCGTATCGATGTGGAAAGAGAAAGTAAACGGCTGAAGTGTACGCAGATTACCATCTGGCCATGGCAAGGGATGGCAAAACCAGTCTACTGTCAGTGAGTGATCGGAGAGTACATGTCGGAGTATAAGGAACAGTTAGAGCTGCCAAGTAGGAAGGAGTCAAGGTATATCCTTAACTGGATGGTTGGCTGATGCATTTGGAGTCGGAGGCATACTCCAGGCCCGAAGGGTTTAGGCTAGGTGGTGAATTTTGCCAAGAGTCATCTGTTCATTCAACAAGTCAATAGAGCATGAGAGTCTGGTTTGATATCAGAGAGTTGGTCTTCCTTCCAGAGCAGCGAATGAAAGTTCCAGGCTCAGAGGACAGCCTGTGTGCCGGCCACACCGAGGGCCTAGAACTAACTGCAGCTTCTGCAGTCTATCGTAGTGACCCTCAGTGTAGTGGAGATGAAAACTAACGGAATTCAAAAATGCGTGGGATAAACATAAAGGAATCCTGTTCAGAAGGAAGGGATCCTCAGAAGCTTAGCGGAGTTTGGGTGGCAGAGCCGGTGGTGGGAGGCTGGGCTAGTGCTGGGCAGACTTCTACAGTCTGTGCCCTGAAAATGACAGATACAAATCAAGGTTAGGTATACACATAAAGTAGCACATATGAGTTTATCTTGTTGGGCAGACTAGATGGACCATACGGGTCTTTCTCTGCCATCATCTACTATGTTACTAACACATCTCTTCCACTCTACGATTCCCTATTGTGTGTTACACATGAACCTTATTCTACCACTACATCACTTTGTAATTGTTCATACCGGAATTGGCGATCGCCTTTACGGTACTATGTAAGCCACATTGAGCCTGCAAATAGGTGGGAAAATGTGGGATACAAATGTAACAAATAAAGAAAGAAAGAAAAACTGAAAAGGCTGATAAAGTTGATAGTCTCTCATTTTATATTTGTTGTCAGGTGCACTGTGTTGGGCTCCAAACAATAATTAAAAAAATAAACCCCAAAATAAGAATTCACTTTAATTCACTCCCATCATAAACTTTAAAAAAACAACTACATATTGGCCAGTATTAATCAAATGTTCTTGGGGGGAGGGGGAGGACAACTTAATGGAGTACGTTATAAATTAGAGTCTCAATTTTTGGGATTGTATTAGATAAGCACTTAACATTTGACCATCATGTTAATTTGTTGACATCAAAGGTTTTTAGGCATCTCTGGAAGCTGAGATGCATAAGATCTTGCTTTGAAAGAGGTGTTTTTTTGATTGATTGTACAACATTAGTACTGGGACACCTGGATTACTGTAATTGTATTTATGTTGGCTGTAGTGCACAGATCCATCAAAGAATACAGTTACTGCAAAATACAGTGGCTGGTCTTATATTTCGATCTCCAAGGTTTGTTAGTGCTCAGCTACTACTGTGTGAACTGCATTGGCTTCTACAAGAAGCTCGCTCAGTTTTCAAGTTGTGCTATATGATGTTTACGATTTGATGTGGTCGAGCACTGAATTATATGTCACCTTTAACTACTGTACATTGAAAGAATTATGCAAACAGCTCAATGTACTATTTGACTTTACAGTTCCCTTCCTCCTGGGTTTGACTGATAAAAAAACTTCGATCCATACTACCACTCAATACCACTGATCACGAAAAATTTATGGATTGTCTGGACCCTACACCCGGTGAACACCCAGCAGACCAAACCTGGAATGACTTCGATCTGCTAACCGAAGAAACCATCACTCAAGCACTCAACAAATTCTCCAAAACCCATTCCAAACTGGATATCTGCCCCAGTAATCTAATAAGGTTCGCCCCCAAACGCTTCATAACAGACCTCATGTCACACCTGAACCACATGCTACAACACGGACTCTTCCCCAAGGACAAAGGAAACATATTACTTACACCCATACCCAAAAAAAGTCTTAAAGAAAAAATTAAATGACACAACCAACTATCGACCAGTAGCATCCATCCCCCTGATAGTATAACTAATGGAAAGTATGGTAACCAAACAACTTACCAACTACCTAAACAAATTCACAATATTACATGAATCACAGTCAGGATTTCGATCCAACCATAGTACTGAAACAGTGCTAACCACTCTCCTAACCAAATTTAAACAACTAATTGCAACTGGGAACAATGTGCTATTCCTACAATTTGATATGTCCAGCGCGTTTGACATGGTCAGTCACCAAATACTCCCGAACATTCTAGACTACTTCGGGATTGGAGGAAACGTACTAAAATGGTTTAAAAGCTTCTTAACAGCAAGATCCTATCAAGTGATCTCAAAAGCAAAAACGTCAACACCATGGAAACCTGAATGTGTGTACCACAAGGATCACCGCTCTCACCAACCCTTTTCAACTTAATACATAGTAACATAGTAGATGACGGCAGAAAAAGACCTGCACGGTCCATCCAGTCTGCCCAACAAGATAACTCATATGTGCTACTTTTTGTGTATACCCTACTTTGATTTGTACCTGAAGAGCCCTGAAGAGCACAGACCGTGTAAGTCTGCCCAGCACTATCCCCGCCTCCCAACCACCAGCCCCGCCTCCCAACCACTGGCTCTGGCACAGACCGTACAAGTCTGCCCAGCTCTATCCTCGCCTTCCAACCACCGGCTCTGGCACAGACCGTACAAGTCTGCCCAGCTCTATCCTCGCCTCCCAACCACCGGCTCTGGCACGGACCGTACAAGTCTTCCCAGCACTATCCCCGCCTCCCGATCTTGACTAAGCTCCTTCGGCACAGGATTCCTTTATGCTTATCCCACGCATGTTTGAATTCCGTTACCGTTTTCATTTCCACCACCTCCCGCGGGAGGGCATTCCAAGCATCCACTACTCTCTCCGTGAAAAAATACTTCCTGACATTTTTCTTGAGTCTGCCCCCCTTCAATCTCATTTCATGTCCTCTCATTCTACCATCTTCCCATCTCCGGAAAAGGTTCGTTTGCGGATTAATACCTTTCAAATATTTGAACGTCTGTATCATCACCCCTGTTTCTCCTTTCCTCCAGAGTATACACGTTTAGTTCAGCAAGTCTCTCCTCATACGTCTTGTAACGCAAATCCCATACCATTCTCGTAGCTTTTCTTTGCACTGCTTCAATTCTTTTTACATCCTTAACAAGATACGGCCTCCAAAACTGAACACAATACTCCAGGTGGGGCCTCACCAACGACTTATACAGGGGCATCAACACCCCCTTTCTTCTGCTGGTCACACCTCTTTCTATACAGCCTAACAACCTTCTAGCTACGGCCACTGCCTTGTCACACTGTTTCGTCGCCTTCAAATCCTCAGATACTATCACCCCAAGATCCCTCTCTCCGCCCGTACCTATCAGACTCTCACTGCCTAACACATACGTCTCCTGTGGATTTCTATTCCCTAAGTGCATCACTTTGCATTTCTTCGCATTGAATTTTAATTGCCAAACCTTAGACCATTCTTCTAGCTTCTGCAGATCCTTTTTCATGTTTTCCACTCTCTCCCGGGTGTCCACTCTGTTACAGATCTTAGTATCATCCACAAATAGGCAAACTTTACCTTCTAACCCTTCGGCAATGTCACTCACAAATATATTGAACAGAATCGGCCCCAGCACCTATCCCTGAGGCACTCCTTTCCCTCCTCCGAGCGAATTTCATTCACCACCACCCTCTTGCGTCTGTCCGTCAACCAGTTCCTAATCCAGTTCACCACTTCAGGTCCTATCTTCAGCCCCTCCAGTTTATTTAAGAGCCTCCTGTGGGGAACCGTGTCAAAAGCTTTGCTGAAATCTAAGTAGATTACGTCCATAGCTCGTCCATGATTCAATTCTCCTGTCACCCAATCAAAGAACTCAATGAGATTCATTTGGCAAGATTTCCCTTTGGTAAAACCATGTTGTCTCGGATCTTGCAACTTATTTGCTTCCAGGAAATTCATTATCCTTTCCTTCAGCATCACTTCCATTACTTTTCCAATAACCGAAGTGAGGCTTACCGGCCTGTAGTTTCCAGCTTCTTCCCTATCACCGCTTTTGTGAAGAGGGACCACCTCTGCCATTCTCCAATCCCTCGGAACCTTTCCTGTCTGCAAGGATATATTAAACAAATCTTTAAGAGGACCCGCCAAAACCACTCTGAGCTCCCTCAATATCCTGGGGTGGATCCCGTCCGGTCCCATGGCTTTGTCCACCTTTAGCTTTTCAAGTTGTTGATACACACTTTCTTCCGTGAATGGTGCTCTATCCACTTCATTCTCATTTGTACTATTTCCAGTCCATCGCGGTCCTTCTCCAGGATTTTCTTCTGTGAAAACAGAACAAAAGTATCTATTTAGCAAATTTGCTTTTTATCATTTTCCACATAGCGGTTCGCAGTATCTTTTAGTCTCACAATTCCCTTTTTAGTCATTCTCCTTTCACTAATATACCTAAAGAAATTTTTGTCACCCCTCCTTACATTTCTAGCCATTTGTTCTTCTGCTTGCGCTTTTGCCAGTCGTATCTCTCTCTTGGCTTCTTTCAGTTTCATCCGGTATTTCTCCATGTGTTCCTTTTCTTGAGTTTTTCTGTATTTCTGGAACGCCAACTCTTTAGCCTTTATTTTCTCAACAACTTGCTTGGAGAACCATATTGGTTTCCTTTTTCTCTTGCTTTTATTTACTTTCCTTACATAAAGGTTTGTGGCCCTATTTATAGCTTCTTTTAGCATGGACCATTGTCCTTCCACTTCTTGTACTTCCTCCCAGCCCATCATCTCCTTCCTCAGGTATTCCCCAATTTTATTAAAGTCAGCACGCTTGAAATCCAGGACTTTGAGTTTTGAGTGGCCGCTCCCCACTTTAGCTGTTATATCAAACCAAACCGTTTGATGGTCACTGCTGCCCAGTTGGGCACCCACTCGGATATTTGACAAGCTATCCCCATTTGCTGAGCACCAGACACCTTTAGCCAAATCGCTATCCAACCAAGGACTCAACCCGTACATCTATGCTGATGATGTAACGATATACATCCCATTCAAACAAGACATAACCAAAATCACAAATGAAATCACCCACAGCCTCCAAATAATGAGCTCATGGGCGGACGCATTCCAACTAAATTTAAACCCAGAAAAAAACACAATGTCTTATCCTGCCTCACAATACAACACAAACAAACCCAAGCCCATAAACACTCCGGTCTATACACTTCCGGTCTCAGACAACCTGAAAATCCTGGGAGTCACAATTGACAGAAACCTCACACTCGAAGACCATGCGAAAAATACAGCAAAGAAAATGTTCCACTCAATGTGGAAACTGAAAAGAATCAAACCTTTCTTCCCAAGGGAATTATTCCGCAGCCTAGTACAATCAATGGTGTTAAGTCATCTAGACTACTGCAATGTCATTTATGCCGGATGCAAAGAACAAATCATCAAGAAGCTCCAAACAGCTCAAAATACAGCAGCCAGACTTGTATTTGGGAAAGCGAAATACGAAAGCACCAAACCCCTAAGACAAAAACTACATTGGCTTCCACTAAAAAAACGAATTACGTTCAAAGTCTGCACCCTGGTCCACAAAATCATCTACGGGGAAGCCCCGACCTACATGTCAGACCTTATAAGTAATGCCACACTGGGAAAAGACCAAGGGTCCATCGAGCCCAGCATCCTGTCCACGACAGCAGCCAATCCAGGCCAAGGGCACCTGGCAAGCTTCCCAAAAGTACAAACATTCTATACATGTTATTCCCAGAATTGTGGATTTTTCCCAAGTCCATTTAGTAGCGGTTTATGGACTTGTCCTTTAGGAAACCGTCTAACCCCCTTTTAAACTCTGCCAAGCTAACCGCCTTCACCATGTTCTCTGGCAACGAATTCCAGAGTTTAATTACGCGTTGGGTGAAGAAACATTTTCTCCGATTTCTTTTAAATTTACTACACTGTAGTTTCATCGCATGCCCCCTAGTCCTAGTATTTTTGGAAAGCGTGAACAGAAGCTTCACATCCACCTGTTCCACTCCACTCATTACTTTATATACCTCTATCATGTCTCCCCTCAGCCGTCTCTTCTCCAAGCTGAAAAGCCCTAGCTTCCTTAGTCTTTCTTCATAGGGAAGTCGTCCCATCCCCGCTATCATTTTTGTCGCCCTTCGCTGCACCGTTTCCAATTCCACTATATCTTTCTTGAGATGCGGCGATCAGAACTGAACACAATACTCAAGGTGCGGTCGCACCATGGAGCGATATAGCGGCATTATAACATCCTCACACCTGTTTTCCACACCTTTCCTAATAATACCCAACATTCTATTCGCTTTCCGAGCCGCAGCAGCACACTGAGCAGAAGGTTTCAGTGTATTATCGACGACGACACCCAGATCCCTTTCTTGGTCCATAACTCCTAATGTGGAACCTTGCATGGCGTAGCTATAATTCGGGTTCTTTTTTCCCACATGCATCACCTTGTACTTGCTCACATTAAACGTCATCTGCCATTTAGCTGCCCAGTCTCGTAAGGTCCTTCTGTAATTTTTCATAATCCTGTCGTGAGTTAACGACTTTGAATAACTTTGCGTCACCAGCAAATTTAATTACCTCGCTAGTTACTCCCATCTCTAAATCATTTATAAATATATTAAAAAGCAGCGGTCCTAGCACAGACCCCTGAGGAACCCCACTAACTACCCTTCTCCATTGTGAATACTGCCCATTTAACCCCACTCTCTGTTTCCTATCCTTCAACCAGTTTTTAATCCACAAGGTAAAATTATGTATAATCATACCTGATAATTTTCTTTCCATTAATCATAGCTGATCAATCCATAGACTGGTGGGTTGTGTCCATCTACCAGCAGGTGGAGATAGAGAGCAAACTTTGCCTCCCTATATGTGGTCATGTGCTGCCGGAAACTCCTCAGTATGTCGATATCAAAGCTCCATCCGCAGGACTCAGCACTTAGAGAATTACACCCACGAAGGGACACTCTGCCCAGCTCACCACCGCCAAAACGGGGGAGGGGAATTAACCCAGCTCATCCCCACACAAGTGGGGGAGGGGAATCCGTCCAGCTCATCCCCGCGGAGCGGGGGAGGGACACCACACCCGCCGATGCGGGGGGATCTGGCTTATCCTGCAACCGCAACCGCGGGAGGAGCTGACTGACCCTAACACCGCCGAAGCGGGAGGGGTACAAAGCTGCCCTACAGCCGCACGAAGCGGGAGGGAGTGCCGGCAGAATTTATGTCTCAATCCAGCCCCGTAAAACGGGGGGGAGAGGAATGCAGCAGCTCACTGTAACACAAACTCGTCTCAACTCTTGAAGAATCCAAGTGAAAAAACTTGAACACGAAGTCTTTCTGAAGTAACTGAAGACTAAACTTGAACCTGAAATGCAACCAGAATAAAAACAGTACAGATATCTGGGAGGGGCTATGGATTGATCAGCTATGATTAATGGAAAGAAAATTATCAGGTATGATTATACATAATTTTACCTTCCATATCATCAAGCTGATCAATCCATAGACTGGTGGGATGTACCGAAGCAGTACTCACCCAGGGCGGGACATTGAAATCCCTGACCTCAACACTGAAGCTCCAAACCGGGCCTCCGCCCGTGCAGCCACCGTCAAACGGTAATGCTTGGCGAATGTATGAGCCGAAGCCCAAGTTGCCGCCTTGCATATCTCTTCCAAGGAGACGGATCCGGCCTCTGCCATCGAGGCCGCCTGAGCTCTCGTGGAGTGAGCCTTCAGCTGGATAGGCGGCACCTTCCTTGCGGCCACATAAGCCGCTGCAATGGCTTCCTTGACCCATCTTGCCACTGTAGGCTTAGCAGCCTGCAGACCCTTACGAGGACCTGCAAACAGGACAAACAGATGATCCGATTTCCGGAAATCATTGGTCACTTCCAAGTATCTGATGATGACTCGCCTCACATCCAGATATTTAAGAGCAGAGTACTCCTCTGGGTAGTCCTCCCTACGAAAGGAAGGGAGACAGAGCTGCTGATTCACATGGAAGCGAGAAACAATCTTGGGCAGAAAGGAAGGCACTGTGCGAATAGTCACTCCTGCCTCAGTGAACAGCAGAAAAGGCTCTCGACATGAGAGCGCCTGGAGCTCGGAAACTCTTCTGGCTGAAGTGATAGCCACCAAAAAGACTGCTTTCCACGTCAGGTCTTTCAGAGATGCCCTTGACAAGGGTTCAAAAGGCGGCTTCTGCAACGCTCTTAGCACCAGGTTGAGATTCCACGCAGGCACCACTGAGTGCAGAGGAGGGCGCAGGTGATTAACTCCCTTGAGAAAGCACACCACATCTGGCTGCGAAGCCAGGGAAGCACCCTTCAGGCGGCCCCTGAAGCAAGCCAGAGCCGCTACCTGGACTTTAAGGGAACTGAGCGACAGGCCTTTCTCCAGACCTTCTTGCAGGAACGCCAACACTGAAGAAATTGGAGCAGTGAAGGGAGAAAGTGAGCCTGCTTCACACCACGCTGCAAAGATACGCCAAACCCTGGCGTAAGCAGTAGAAGTAGAGCGCTTCCTCGCTCTTAGCATAGTGGCGATGACCTTGTCTGAGAAGCCCTTCTTCCTCAGACGCTGCCGCTCAATAGCCAGGTCGCAAGACCAAAGGGGGAGGGATCCTCCATCACCACGGGACCCTGATGTAACAGGCCCTGCTCCACTGACAGCCGCAGAGGATCGTCGACTGAGAGCCTGATCAAGTCCGCATACCAGGGACGTCTGGGCCAATCCGGACCCACCCGGATTACCCTGCCGGGATGCTTTGCCACCCGGTCTAGCACCCTGCCCAACATGGGCCAGGGCGGGAACACATAGAGGAGCTCTTGTGTCGGCCACTGTTGGAGAAGAGCATCTACTCCCAGGGATCGAGGGTCCCGTCCTCTGCTGAAAAAGCGCGGCACTTGGCAATTGGCCGATGACGCCATCAGAACTAGGCTCGGCTGGCCCCAGCGCTTCGTGATGTCCAAGAACGCCTGAGCAGATAGTTGCCAGTCTCCGGGCTCCAAGGTATGGCGACTGAGAAAGACCGCCTTGACATTCATGACTCCGGCAATGTGGGCCGCTGAAAGCTGCTCCAGGTTCGCTTCCGCCCACTGGCAAAGATTCATAGCCTCCTTGGCTAGAGGGGCGCTCTTGGTACCTCCCTGGCGGTTGACATAGACCACAGCCGTGGCATTGTCTGACAGGACCCGTACAGGCTTCAACACCAGTACCGGGATGAACTCCAAAAGCGCCAACCGAATGGCTCTGAGTTCCAGGAGGTTGATAGACCACTTTGCCTCTGCAGGAGACCAGAGCCCCTGCGCTGTCCTTCCCAAGCAGTGGGCTCCCCAGCCCGACAAAGAGGCGTCCGTCGTGACGACAATCCACTCTGGGGTCACCAGAGGCATTCCCGCAGACAACTTGTCTGTCTGCATCCACCAGCTCAGCGCCTTGCGCACTGCTGGGTCCAAGGGAAGGCGCACAGCATAATCCTCCGACATCGGAGTCCAGCGCCGCAGCAAAGATTGTTGAAGTGGTCTCATATGAGCCCTGGCCCAGGGCACTACTTCCATCATGGCCGTCATAGAGCCCAACAGCTGCACATAGTCCCAAGCCCGAGGAGGAGAGGCTACTAGGAACTGGTCCACTTGAGCCTGAAGTTTGACAATCCGATTGTCTGGCAGGAACACTCTGCCCACTTGGGTGTCGAATCGAACTCCCAGGTACTCCAGGGACTGAGTCGGGCGCAGCTGGCTCTTCTCCCAGTTGATGATCCATCCCAGGGAGCTCAAAAGAGCAACTACCCGGTTCACAGCTTGCCGCACTCTGCATAAGAGGGGGCTCGGATCAACCAGTCGTCCAGATAAGGATGGACTTGTACCCCTTCCTTTCGTAGGAAGGCCGCGATGACCACCATTACTTTGGAAAAGGTCCGCGGAGCAGTAGCCAACCCGAAAGGGAGGGCTCTGAACTGGAAGTGTCGTCCCAGGACTGCAAAACGCAGAAAGCGTTGATGATGAGGCCAGATGGGAATATGCAGGTACGCTTCCTTGATGCCCAAGGATGCCAGGAACTCTCCTGCCTTCACTGCCGCTATAACAGAGCGGAGAGTCTCCATGCGAAAGTGCCGCACTTTCAAGGCCCGATTGACCCCTTTGAGGTCGAGGATAGGCCGGACAGAACCTCCTTTCTTTGGTACCACAAAGTAAATGGAGTAACGTCCCTTGCCAAGCTGACTTTCTGGCACCGGAACGACCGCGCCCAGGCGGATCAGATTGTCCAAGGTCTGCTGCACTGCCACAGCTTGACCGGAGACTTGCAGGGAGAGAGTACGAACCCGTCTTTTAAGGGTCGGCAGAACTCTAGCTTGTAGCCGTCTCTGATGACTTCCAGCACCCACGCGTCTGAAGTTATTGTGGTCCACTCGCCCAGAAACGAGGACAGCCGTCCTCCAATCTGCACTGGGGCGTGGACCAAGGCCCCGTCATTGGGTACGAGACCCTGGGGGAGGACCGGAGGGAGCACCTCCGGGACGGCGGTCTCTGCGAAAGGAATGCTGCTTGGGGGAGAAATTCCTCTTGAAGGAAGAAGGGGCAGAGGAGCCCGACTTGCCCGGGCGGTACCGACGGGCTTCCTGCAACCGTCCTCTGAAGGTACTGGGACGAGTACTAGCCCGAGCCCTGACCTCTGGTAATTTCTTGCCCTTAGACGTGCCGAGATCGGTCACGATTTTGTCCAGCTCGACCCCAAAGAGCAGCTTGCCTTTAAAAGGCAACCTAGCCAGGCGGGATTTAGAGGCGTGGTCAGCAGACCAATGTTTCAGCCAAAGTCACCGCCGCGCAGAGACTGTCTGAGCCATGCCTTTAGCTGAGGCTCAAGACATCATACAGCAAGTCTGCCAAATAGGCTAAGCCCGATTCCAGGGCCGGCCAATCAGCCCTCAAGGAATGATCCGAGGGGGAAGCCCGCTGCACCATAGTCAGGCACGCCCTGGCCACATAGGAACCGCAAACCGAGGCCTGCAAACTTAAAGCAGTCGCCTCAAAGGACGACCTTAAGGCCGCCTCCAATCTTCTGTCTTGGGCGTCCTTTAGGGCCGTGCCACCTTCCACCGGCAAAGCCGTTTTCTTAGTCACCGCAGTGATTAAAGAATCCACGGTAGGCCACAGATAGGCCTCACGTTCACTTTCAGGCAAAGGATAGAGGCGGGACATAGCCCTAGCCACTTTGAGGCTCGCTTCCGGGACATCCCATTGAGCCGAAATTAAGGAGTGCATGGCATCATGCACGTGGAAGGTTCTAGGCGGGCGCTTCGTCCCCAGCATAATGGCAGAGCCAACAGGGGCTGAGGGAGAGACGTCCTCCGGAGAGGAAATCTTCAAAGTGTCCATGGCCTGTAACAACAGGTTGGGCAAATCCTCTGGGCTAAAAAGCCGCGCTGCAGAGGGGTCATCCGCTCCATCCGAGCGGGGATCTATCTCCTCCAAGGAATCCGCAAAGGACCGTTGGGAGACCTCAGACACGCTGCCCTCATCTACATCGGAGGAGACAAAGTCCTCCAAGGCCTGGGAATCAACCCGAGGGCGTTACCTCTGGGAACCTCAACCTCTTTACCAGACGAGGGAGCAGGGGCAGCGTTTTGCATGAGGAAAGCCTGATGCAGCAGCAAAACAAACTCGGGGGAGAAACCCCCCAGACTGTGCACTTCCGCAGCCTGGGCAACAGCCCTAGATGCACCCTCAACCGGCGCTCGCAAGAGCGGGGGAGAGACATGCTGCGCATCCAAAATGGCGTCCGGCGCGACACTCCGCGAAGGAGCCGCGCGGGAAGAACGGCGCTTAACTTAGCCGCTTTTGCGCCGTCGCCCAAATTAAGGGCGTTCATGGCATTAATGTCTCCAACCTCAAGGGCGGCCCACGAAGAAGCCGTCCGAGCCGCGTGGCCGGCCAAGATGGCGGAGGCGAGGAGCGGGGGATGGGCGTTTATGGCGGGAAAAACCGCCACGCCGGAGGAAGGACCGGGACATTCATCGATCACTAAACTGTCACCCATCAAGGGCGAATCAGGCTGTAAAACCCCCGCATCCCCTCTAGAAGCGCTCCAGCGATCCGGGGAGCGACCCTTTGCGCCCTCGCCCTCCGACGCCATATGCCACGAGGAGAAGAATCGGGGAACCCCCTGCCCGCTATAAAAAGGTAAAATTACCTGCTTGCCGCTCCGAGCTGTAACGAACTGGTGTCCCAGTGAGTAGCTGCAATGAACGTTTAAATAAACGCCTTTTTTTTTAACGGAGCCAGCGGGAGGGGGGAGAAAAGGAGGGACCTGGCACCACCAGGTTTGCACTTGCTCAAAAGAGCCCTCAACCCCAGGCCTCAACAAAACCTAAGGATTAGGCTTGGAGGCCTAGCCAGAGCTGCTGCTGTGTGTGACCACCACCTGCTGAGATAGAGAACATACTGGGGAGTTTCCGGCAGCACATGACCACATATAGGGAGGCAAAGTTTGCTCTCTATCTCCACCTGCTGGTAGATGGACACAACCCACCAGTCTATGGATTGATCAGCTTGATGATATGGAATAGGACTTTTCCTCCTATCCCATGACCCTCCAATTTCCTCTGTAGCCTTTCATGAGGTACCTTGTCAAACGCCTTTTGAAAATCCAGATACACAATATCAACCGGCTCCCCTTTGTCCACATGTTTGTTTACTCCTTCAAAGAATTGAAGTAAATTGGTCAGGCCTATTAGGAACGTAAAAAGATCATCACACACATTCCTCAATCTCCACTATCCTAACTGTAAAGGGCTAAAATACAAATCCACATACACGACCAGTTTCTCGCACATCTGCACGCAGCTATGGAATGCTCTACCAAAGGCCATAAAAACAACGCAAGACCTAACCATCTTCCGAAGGCTATAAAAACAACGCAAGACCTAACCATCTTCCGAAGGCTACTGAAAACAGATCTTTTCAAGAAGGCATAACATCAACATCCATCTTAAATACTAAACAATACCATTATATACTATCTATACAAAACCAAACTTTTATCGCCTGTTTAACCTCTTTGCTTTTAATGATCAAGCACTACCACTTTAAACCTTATGTCGAATAGGGTCTCTCTACCGCCGATGACCTAATGTATGTTACAACCCAATTTATTACTCGAACCTTCTTGCAATACCACAATGTACGCACATGTATGCACCTTGTATGTACGCACGTGGTATATATATATACCATGATCTGTTCCATATATATTATGTTCCATGTATGTTACCATGAATGTATGCACATTAACGCAATACCATCTGTAATCATGTTAACCGGAAATGGCAACCGCCATTACGGCAAATGTAAGCCACATTGAGCCTGCAAATTGGTGGGAAAATGTGGGATACAAATGCTACAAATAAATAAATAAAAGAGTTCTCACAGCAATTTGCATACTGCGCTGCTACCTGGTGGAATAAGGTACTCTTAAATATTAGATCTGAAACTAGTTATGTATGTCTCCGTAAAGTGCTAAAAACCTGGCTGTTATACAATTTTGGAAAAGTCCACTAGATGTAAATTTGATAAACATTTTTCTTGAAGCTTAGCCTGTTATGTGGTCAAGGATTATGCCCTACTTCTTAGCTGCAAGCCACTTTGATCTAAAAGTGTTTGGTATAAGTGGCCTATAAATGATATCTTTAATGTAATGTAATTCTCCGGTGCTTGCGAAAATTTAAATTAAAGAAGCTGTATGCCCATTGCATAATCTCAAGGGTCACAAACAGGAAGACATACCCCGCCTTGCAGTACAGGACCTATACTTCAGGTCTCAAAGTCAATTCCCAGGTCACATCTTTTTTTTTTTCTTTTTATTTTATTCATATTTATAATATATCACAAAACAATGTGAAGAAGCAATCGGCATAAATTTTACTGAAAAATACAATAGTTTAAGGAAAAAAAAAAATTTCTCGGCCTTTCCGACCACTAATAAAGAAATTAATGCCAAGATTTCAAGAATCAAATAATAAAATAGAAACATATAACATACATTAGCTTCCTCTGTTTTCAAACCCCAGCTTACGATAGGGAAGAGGCACAACATTCACATCCACCCTCGCATCAAGAAATTCTTTAAGCTGTTTTGGTTCCATAAACTGAAATTGTTTAGCCTCAAGCATTACATTGCAAATACAAGGAAAACGCAACACAAAATTTGCCCCCAATGCCACAACTCTGGGTCATAGTTCTAAAAAAGCCCGACGGCGCACCTGTGTAGGCTTTGAGAGGTCAGGAAAAATTTGGACTTTTGAGCCAAAAAACAGTCTAAGTGTCTTAGGGAAAGTCTTAATACAGCATTTCGATCTGGCTCCAAGACAAAAGTGACCAGCATAGTTGACCTTTGAGTTATAATTTCCAATGAAGTTTCCAGGAAAGAAGTAAGATTCATTCCCTCTCCCATCACAGAGGGATTCTTCTCAGTCTCCTTAAAATTCCAGATATAATAAGCTCGTATGATGGGAGGTAATGTATCCTTGTCCATTCCTAGTACTTCAATCATATATCTCTTAACCATTTCTAATGGGGAAATTAATGGTGATTTGGGGAAATTAAGAAACCTAAGGTTGAGCCTTCTGACCTGGTTCTCCAGGTACTCTAAACGTTTGTGTAGGAAATTATTGTCCTTAACCAAAGCCGTTTCCAAAGTCCCCATTTCATGAATCTTAGTACTCACCTTTTCCATTTTTAAGGAGTGCTGTGCAGTCACTTGCGCTTGAATCAGAGCAGCCTCAGAAAGAGTCTTAATATCAGAAGTATTTTCTTTCAAATTACTTTGCATAGTGGATTGAATGTTGTAAATCATATCCCACAGTGACTCAAGTGTCACTATAGCAGGTCTAACCACGCCAGTTACACGTAAGGAAGAGAGAGACTGAGTCTCATTGCGAGCAAGTTTGGAAACAATATCTTGCGGTAATACCTTCAATGATAATTGAATTTGTTGTTCTCGACCCTGGGATCCAGTCTCCGCCGCTGCAGTCCTCCCCTCGAACAGGTCTGGTCTTACCACTTCGGTATCCGTCTCTGTTCGGGCTGCCTCAAGCAGTTCACTTCCTGGCTGCGGCGGTGCTATGCGTTCCATGGGGCTCAGGGAAGCCCCATTACCACTCTCTATCGACGTCAACGCGTCGACAGTGGCAGATGGGGTCGATGTACCCAGAGGACTCGGCTGCTGTTTGGAAAATTGCAATGTCGTCTGCCTCAATGATGAAACGGCTTCGGGAGCCGAGGGGTACTCCTTAACCTTTCCCCTCCGCTTCCCCATTATCAACGACGAAGCGAAGGCACCAAAAAAAAGGTAAAAGACTAGAGCAACTTCCAGAAGCAAACTCAAGAGCTTCTGTTCAAAGCGCCATCTTGGAATGAGCTCCCAGGTCACATCTTTATAACTGTGCTATAAGCACATATTGGCTAGGAACACTCTGATGCCTATCACCAAAAGAAGTATTCAAAAGTGAGCTCTGCAAACAACCTAGCAAACTATATACAGTATTAACCAAAGAAATGGTATAAAGGCAGGTTGCTTAATATGACGCCAGAAAAGATATCATCTTATTTGACAAGGTTATACCCACAGCAGCTTTAAGAAAAAAAAATTACACTTCATAAAATATTAGCAATCCTAACACGAACACAAATTGTTCACAATTCATGTATATCAATGGCTCCAAATACTATACAGGTATATGATATGAAAGAACATTAGTGCTACCAGAGAAGTCACTATCAATATAAACAAGCTTATTTTTGCTGTTTCTAGCTTTCCTGAAATATAACAGTTTTAAATATTCTTTTTTACTAAAAGAAATTTCATGTACAATATATTCTTCCTAAGATCTACACACACTTAAAAATTATGACAAAACAATCATCTTGGAAATTCTGTAATTAAATCTGGAAACGGTAGGGAATTAAGAATTAATCTAGATAAGCAAATGAGCCCAATTATTAAACTGTGAAAATAGTTTCAGGCTATTAGGAAGTAATGTAAGTGCTGAATGAAAATCTACTTATTAATGTACAGCAATAACTCATACAGGCGCATGTTGGACTTAATCCTAGAAGAAAAAAGAAGGGGTTCACACCTTCCATAAATCCAACAAGGAAAACAAATGCAGAGTGGAAGAAAATCCAATCCAAGAAACCAGTCAGAACTCATGGAATGAGAACTCCAAATAGACTTTATTAGGACCCTACACGGTCCGTGTTTCGGCTATAAAGCCTTCACCAGGGATGGATATGCTGATGTTCTATTGAGCATATGATACTACTGGAGCATTGAAAATAACACAAAGTCAAAATCAGAGATAAAGATAGTAGTAACTGGCGATCACTGCAAACTAATACAACTGAGCTATATGGTGGTGCCCAACTACAAGCATTTAAGGTTATACTTCACACCTACAGGAATATTCTCTCTGCAATTCCATGCTACCTTTCTTCTTATCATTTTCAACAAATCTTCATTTGTCAGTCAGGGTTCTCCTATCTGTGCCCTTATTCTCAACTGCTAGTTGTACAGCAGATGACATGGTAGACAAGCCTGGAATCGCCTTCCTGAGTTGGTGAATCTTGTTTAAATCTCTGGAACGTTTTTTGCTGAGAATGTGAAAGCAGTTAAAGCTGGGTTTAAAAATGGCTTACATAAGTTCTTGAAAAAAAATAAAAAAGTCAGCAATCCATTTTAGCCAGAAAGACTTGGAATATCCACTGCATATTCCTGGGTGTAAGTAATAAGGAATGCATTTATTCTTTGGGATCTTGCTGGGTACTTGTGACCTAAATTGGCCACTGTTGAAAATAGGATACTGAGCTTGATGGACTTTGGTCTGATCCAGTATGGCAAACCTCACAAGTGTGCTTGGATCGTAAGCACACTTGTGATGTTTGCCATACACAATTAAAATAAAACAAATACCCCTCTGAAGGGACACCACCTTCTAGTGGTGGAGGGACTTCTGTGTTTCAATGACTTAGAGGGCTATCTTGAAGGGTTACCCATATTAGACAGGCCTCTGAGGAGAAACCAGACTAACAGTGTCCCAAACTGGGGAGAGTGGAGAGATGGTGACCTGAAGCTCGTATGCTCAACAGCCCAGCTGTCCTCTGAAGTTCTGCTTTGATTACCTGAATTTCCTCTTTGCAATTGCAGTTACCTTAACTGAGAGGAAGGGGACAATCAGGGATCAGCCGCTGATGGCCAGCGTTTTGTCCCCTGTGCAGCCAGTGTGGGATCGCTGCGGGATGAACAGTCCACAGATGACTGGGTTGGCGAGTCCTTTGATTAGCACCGGCGAAGGAGCGTCGACGCTCTTGCACCTGGAAACAACTTTATCGCTCCCAAATCATTTAACCACCATGTCCAAAGGAGTGGAAGAGTGAGTTATGAGTGTATGCTGAAACGGAGGACGTTTACAGCAGAACCCGAATCGGCGGTACCACTCCTAAACCCATAAGAGGAATCAGCTTGGAGTTTTTGGCTCTCATGGAAGTTACATTGAATATCATCTGGAAAGTGCTTCGGGACTTAACGGTGGTAGTAAATAACTTCGTTCCAGATATAATCTTACTAGTGAGTTACATAGATAACCGAATCCTTTGAGAATGAAAATCAATATAACAAATGAAGCTTTACAGGAGTCAGAAGCGGTTAAGATTTTGAAAATGATAAAAGACCAGAAATTGAGAATAAAATTATTATTATTACAGATGATTAATATTGAGATTATTGTTCTTTCCCAGAGTTCCGGGTATGACTCCTAAAGATTTCCTCAGAAATTTTATGAAGTTTTTTTTCCCTCTTTAAATTATTCCTCTTAGTAATATAAATTATTACTTAGTAATATTAATTCAAAAGGAGTGAAGCCTGTGAAAACTGGGATTGCCTTAATCAGTGGGATTTGAATTGAGACTTAAGTGTTTGCACTGTTAAACAATTTCTGGATTTAGAAGAGAAAGAATGGAATCAGATGTATTATTTCTATTAACATTGGACAATAAGTACGTTTTCAATTAAATGAATGGACTATACACAGTTTTGGCTTTGAAGGAGCAAACCAGACGATCAATATGGAATAATGATTTAAGACCAATAATAACTGGGGATTATCAGGTTAATACCACGTTTTTTTCTTTGTTTAGTGTTGTTTAATTGATCTCCTTGTCTTGTTTCACTCTTCCTATTTAGTGGTCTAAGGAGGAATATAGAATTACCTGATTGAAATAATTCTTGTGTATTACTTTCTCTGTATTTCTGGCAAGTTATTTTATCACTTGTAAATTTAAATTGCTATTAAAAAAACAACAACAACAAAATAATACAGTATTCCAGCTGATCAGCAAAGATCAATTCCATGCGTGTTCAAACTACTACATAATCTCAGGTAACCTGGCAATCTGTTTCAAATTTGTGGTTCTGCTATTGAAAAAGCTGATTTCCATGACAAACTTCTTGACATCACATTATTTCTGAACAAAAAAAACAGCACCACGGGCCTTTAAAAATGGAACACAGTTCTTTAATGAATGAGCCTTGACAAAAAGACCCGACACGGGCCGTGTTTCGGTGACTAGCACCTGCGTCAGGGGTCACAGTGATGACGTGGAAAACTTGGGGAATAACTCGAATATATTCCTCTACAATATATTATTCCTTACCCCACGTCTCATGATACAGAAAGTGAAAGTGCCTTGGTGCTTTGTAGCTTTTACTACATGAGACGTGGGGTAAGGAATAATATATTGTAGAGGAATATATTCGAGTTATTCCCCAAGTTTTCCACGTCATCACTGTGACCCCTGACGCAGGTGCTAGTCACCGAAACACGGCCCGTGTCGGGTCTTTTTGTCAAGGCTCATTCATTAAAGAACTGTGTTCCATTTTTAAAGGCCCGTGGTGCTGTTTTTTTTGTTTGGACTTTAGTTTGTACTTTGTTCCCTCTCTTTTGTTACATCCAAATCACATTATTTCTGAAAATGTCTTCAGGTATTTATTGGTTTTGCAGGTGTGATAATAAGTGCCAAGAATAATAGAAAAAAAAACGAAGCCCCATACACCAGACCTACTGTTAACAGAAGTTTACCTTTTATAAGGCAAGGGACACTTTTCTACTGTTTTCTAGTGTTAAAAGGCTGAAAAACACTGCTGGACATAAAAAGTAATACTTTTAGTTTTTAAATGCCATGCATGGAATATTTTGTAGGAAGAGGCCATTATGTGATGTCAAGTATACAAGGGAACACCAATGCATCTAGCAACCAATGAGTAGATCTTTTGTTAAAGACCATTTAATCCTTCATTTACAAATGGAAGCATTAGAAAATCAAAGTAAGAGTAAGAAATTAAGATTGCTAAATTTCCCCAAGACCAAGTTTTTGTCTCCTCGAGAACACATATTCAAAAGAATCTAAAAATTTTGACACCAGAAGAAATTGGAGTTATTACCTACCATATGAGAGGGAGAAAAAGTCCTGAGGAAGGTGGACTAGATTCAATATTATCCATGGACAGTTTAGATATCTCAGAGTTCTTGGAAACGTCCATATATGACATTCCTATGAGAGCTACGTCAGTACTGGTTTTCAATGTTGGAGGATATTTTAAATTGAAGGATGTTTTCTTTTGTGAGCAATATTTCCAATGTGTCCAAAGGCACTCAAGTGCAGAAGGAAAAGTTATGTCTTGCCTGATAACTTTCTTTCCTTTAGTCCTATCAGACCTGTCCAGACCTACCAGCTGATTGAGAAAGAGAATGACAATAGTTCCAGTGATCTGCCCCTTAAGGGTATTCTGCCATATAGAATGTTCAGTATTTCGAATAGCCAAGCATTTTGCTCAAAGTTTGCCTGGTGGCCAATACTGAAATTCTGAAACCAAATATCTCAATCCAGTCAGAACTGTACCAGATACTGCAGCATATACTCTGTCATGTAGATATTTCACTGACTCAGTAGACATGCAACATACAATAAGTGATCTCAAAGATATAGCTTGAAACTAAATGAAAATCAACCAGCGAGGGATTCTGGATTGGTCCGGTCTGATGGGACCAAAGGAAAGAAAGTTATCAGGTAAGATATAACCTTTCTTTCCATAGCATCATAAGAACATAATAGCTATACTGGGTCAGACCAATGGTCCATCTAGCCCAGTATCCTGCTTCCAACAGTGGCCAATCCAGGTCACAAGTACCTGGCAGAAACCCAATTAGTAGCAACATTCCATGCTACCAATCCCAGGGCAAGCAGTGGCTTCCCACATGTCAATTTCAATAACAGACTATGGACTTTTCCTCCAGTAACTCATCCAAACCTTTACTAAATCCAGAAACGCTAACTGCTATTAACACATCCTCCAGCATAGAGTTCCAGAGTTTAACTATTCTTTGAGTGAAAAAATATTTCCTCCTGTTTTAAAAGTATTTCCATGTAATTTCATCGAGTGTCCCCTGGTCTTTGTACTTTTTCAAAGAGTGAAAAATTGATTAACGTCTACCCATTCTATACCACTCAGGATTTTATAGATCTCAATCATAGCCCCCACCCCACCCCTGGCCGTCTCTTTTCCAAGCTGAAGAGCCCTAATCGCTTTAGCCTTTCCTCATATGGGAGGAGTTCCATCCTTTATCATTTTGATTGCTCTTTGATCCTTTTCTAATTCTGTTATAATCCTATTAGACCGGTCCAGACCAATGAGACGCAACAAAGCAATGTCCCCAATATAGGGCAGGACAAAAAGATTTAAACATTCAAGAGAGAGAAACTGGAACAGCCTTACAGATCCTTCCCAGCAAAACACAGTAGAAAGAACCAAGACCAAATCAAAAGAACTCTGAAAAGACAAAGTATATAGAAGAGAAGGAAGCAAGTTGCATGATAAGTAGAACAGAAAATAGCACTGATAGAGAAAATGGAAGACATGCAGAAAGGCAGGAAACAAACCCAATTGGTGGTTTTTCTTGAAGGGTCTTTGAAAGCAACAGCCTAAGACCAAAGCACATCTATGAAGGGAATATTGTAACTACAATAGAAGTCCTGGAGGAGGAGAGTTGCTACCTGGGATTCTGTGCTTGGGATCGGAAAGGCTTGAGAGGAAACGACAGGGGAATACTGAGCTCAGAGGGGAGAATGGTGTTGAAGCCCCATCCCTGTGCTTGAGGTCAGCAGCCTGCAAGGATGCATCTGCTTTCCCCTGGAGGGAAGTAAAGAGAGCTGCTACCTGGGATCCTTGCTTCAGATCGGCAAGGCAACAGGGGAATACTGAGCATAGAGAGGAGAGTAGCGTTTGAGCCCCGCCCCTGTGCGTGAGGTCAGTAGCCTGCTGAGGATAACATCTATTTTCCTTGAAAGGGTAGAGAGGAGAGCTATATATTTTCTCTTTATTTCCTTAAGTTTTGGAGCCATAATCTGAAGCTTTGGGACTTGTTTTTTTGCTGTCACAAGGAAAAAGAAAACAAATGTTAAGCCTGTTTTTTTACCATCATCTCTTCTGTTATAGGACCCATGAAAAGCATGGGTCCTATAGTCTTCAGAATCTGGTGAGTAATTTGGCTTTAGTCAGCTCTCTGCCCTCTATAACCTCTTCATCATGGGCTACTTTAAGTCCTGACTTGAGAGTGCCTCCATCTTTTCCTGGTACTCCTCTTTGACCAGGCTTTAAGATGACTCAGTGAATATGGTTCAATCTGAGACTGTCTCTCTACATTTTAAAAAATTTTTGTTACATTTGTACCCCGCGCTTTCCCACTTGTGGCAGGCTCAATGCGGCTTAGCAATGGAGGGTTAAGTGACTTGCCCAGAGTCACAAGGAGCTGCCTGTGCCTGAAGTGGGAATCAAACTCAGTTCCTCAGTTCCCCAGGACCAAAGTCCACCACCTTAACCACTAGGCCACTCCTCCACATTTGACTTCTTCACCTGAGATATTTATACAGAAGCCTTTACCAAATCCCATTGGATTGCTAACTGATTTGGATATACAGTCATCTGTGTCTGGAGAACTTTCTAATGATTTTCCTTGAAATATATTTGGACTTTACTTGCTAGAAATAATTTGCTACTGCAGGGATTTTGTACGTGATTCTGTGAAATTTGCTCAGGAAACTATTGTAAAATTGAATGAACATGAATCTGATTTGACTAAAATGGGTGGTATTCTTAATAGATTAGAAACACAGGTAACTGCAATTTAGAATGTAGGTATTGCTTGTGTTAAGAAGAGTATGAGTATTCACAGGCATATAGAAAATTCATTTAAACCTAGAAACCTGCGTATTCTTAATTTTCCTAAAACTCATCTTATTTCTCCTCAGATTTTGTTACAGAATTATTTTCATGATATATTGCAGATTACTAATGTGGATAATATTTTAATTTCCAAATTATATTATTTAACCCCTTTGGGGGTGAACAGCCTAGGTCTTCTCTTGTAGATAAAGATCCTATTATTACTAATTTAACTTATTTCCGGAATCATCTCAGGATAATATTTTTACTAGAGCAACCTTGGTAGTCACTTTCTTAAATGAGGCTGATAAGACAATGGGTCTTAAAGCTTATTTTCCTAAAAAGGATGTTCTGTATTGCGGTTATAAGATGATGATTTTTCCAGATGTATTAAGATTGACTCAACAGTGAAGGAAGCAGTTCCTACAGTTAAAGTCTTGGGTTCTGGCTGTGGATGCTTCCTTTTTTCTGC
Organism: Microcaecilia unicolor; assembly: GCF_901765095.1. Lineage (NCBI taxonomy): Eukaryota > Metazoa > Chordata > Amphibia > Gymnophiona > Siphonopidae > Microcaecilia > Microcaecilia unicolor. The sequence continues at coordinate 202,220,637 of NC_044036.1, read as the reverse complement.
GTTTCCCATGTAGATGCTGTATTTCTTATCAGGCTAACAATTATTTTTTCCTGGAACCTGCTCAATTAGAGGGTTTTTTTGCTAGATAAACAAGTGCTTGATCACTGATTGTAGTACTGATTATATTATGATAGTTGGTATATATCTTTATTAGTTTTGTACTGGGACCTTTGGGACAGGCAACACTGCTCCATGATGTGGTATGTTTTGATTTATATATTTACTGTTTGGAAGATTTTTGAATATCTTATTTCTTAATTGCTTTTTTTCTATAATAAATAAATAAAAGACGCCCTCAAGGAGTTGAATATTCAGAGAAGGGAATAAAAGATAGATATCAGGAGCTGAAAAACCACTGTACTTCCCTGTCTACATCTGTGATAGCCAGGAAAAACCAGAAGCAAATTGAATCACCCTTTGCTGAGAATAAAGAAGGCAGAACAATGGTTGACTGATCTGGTGCCAAAGAATTCCCTATTCAGCCATGAAAATCCAAATGTCATCAAGAAGACAGCATAAGAGCCCTGAGACATGCCATGAAATATGAGACACAAACAGGACAACCAATGGAAGCTTATTAGGCTCAGAATAAAACCATAATATCAGAAACTTCCTGAAGTTGTGTAACAGCGGTGGCTAATGCCAGTGCTATCGAGTTAGCAGCACAAAACAGAATGTAGAATTGCACAACATAGGTGGTTTATATCACCTGAGCTATATGGGTAACCGGAGAAACTGTACTAAATAGTTGTGCAGAGCAGACGAGGCACATAGTAGGCTACCAAAACTAGAGAAGACAGTCTACTGACAGCCAAGCACCATAAGCAAATGATCAAGAGATGTTATGTATGTAGCCACAGTAGCTAGAGATAAAGATGTGGCTGTCAAAACTGGAGACATTCATGCCACCACCGTAGCAGGAGTTACAGAAGCAAGTGTGAGCTGTATCCATACAGGCAGCTGCAAGAGGTAATGTCATTCAGGCAGCCATGGTATCTGGTGTCATAGAGGAGCTGTGGCAGCTAGTTAATACTGGCAGGTGCAATGCCAAGTACAACACTGTTGGCTGCGGTGGCTAATGTTATACAGACACTGCAGTGGCTGGTGTGATACTAGTGGATGTGGTGACTGGTGACAGAGACTGCTGCAGTAGCTAGAACCATACAGGCAGCAGAGCAGTAGATGTAGCTGTGCAAACTGGCATCATACATGTGGCCACTGCATCTGAGGCCACATTGCTGCATACTGAATGTAATATGATAGCTATGGCGAGTGAGTAGATGCTACATCTGATACCCTACTTACAGGTAGTGCAGCCAAGGTCATTCAGTCAGCTGCTGCCTAGGAAGCCACACAATGTGCATCTAATGTCCCGCAGATAGCTTATATATCTGATGCCCAATATGCAACTGTGCCATATAGCCTCCATAACCGAGCCATACAGACAACTGCTGGAACTGTGTTATATAGGCAACCAGTGCATATACAGGGTGACAGAGTAGCCGAGCTACACAGCTGGCTACTAGAACAGCTCTATGCAGCTTACTTGGAATGCTAGTCTATGGAGGCAAATGTTGAAGGTAAAAATGAAATGCAGCTGATTGTTCAACTGTATAAGACGGATGGTTGTTACATCTATGAAATACTGATATGGTGCAACCCAGCTGGTTGCTACAGGGAGGGAAAAAAGGCAGCTGTTGCAACTCCAGAAACAGCCCAGTTGTTGCAGCTAAGCAAAACAGGTGACTGTTGCAGCTACACAACAGAGATGGTAGTAGCAGGAGCCACACAGGTACAAGTTGCAGGAGAGCTAGACTGGCAGTCACACCGGATAGCAGTACAGGTGGTTGCTGTTACAGGGAAAAAACCTCAAGGGGCGCTGCAACTGTGCAATATAGGTGGCCGCTATTACCATACAAAGTAAGTGGCCAGCACCACTGTGCAACTAAGGGAGTGCAAAAGAGCCAAGACCTGTCTGTGACCTGTCGGCTCTCTTGCTTCAATGAAGTTCAAATGAGCCAATTGCCTAGGTATGGATGGACCTGAATGACCTGCCTTCTGAGGTAGGCTGCAACTACTACAGTGACCTTGGAAAAGGTATGTGGTGCCTTCGCTAAGCACCCAACATTGAAAAATGACATCTCAGAATCGCAAAGAGAAGGAAACACTGATGAGGGGGCCAAATGGGAATATGCAGATAGGCCTCCTTTAGATCCAGAGGCGTGAGAAACTCTCTCGGCTAGACCGCTGCCAGCATGGATCATAATCCTGCTTATTTTCGAAAGAGAAAAACACCTATAGTGCGACCTAAATCGGGAAATAGACGTTTATCTCGCAAAGGCACCCAAATCGGTATAATCGAAAGCCGATTTTGGGCGTTTCCAACTGCACTCCGTCGCGGAAACGAATAAAGTTGATGGGGGCGTGTCGGAGGCGGAACTGGGGCGTGGTTATCAGCCGAGGAGAGATGGGCGTCTTTAGCTGATAATCGAAAAAAAAAAAAGGCGTTTTGACCGCGATTTGGGTCACTTTTTTTGGACCCTTTTTTTTCCACGAACAAGTCCCAAAAAAGTGCTCCAACTGCCCAGATGACCACTGGAGGGAATCGGGGATGACCTCCCTGGACTCCCCCAGTGGTCACTAACCCCCTTCCCACCAAAAAACCCCCACTTTACAAACTTTTTTTCCAGCCTCTATGCCAGCCTCAAATGCCGTACCCACCTCCATGACAGCAGAATGTGTTCGATCCTGTCACAGCCTTTCCCTGGGTCAGATGTGGCTCTCGGGTGCAGTACAGGATCACATCAGCATTGCATTTTGGTGTGTGTAGGGGTATTGGGCTCTGTGATTTCATTAGCTTGTGTTACAGTCTCACGATGGTGGTAGTTGGTAGGCTCTTCTCCCATGGTGCTTTTCCCCCTGCCTACTGGGTCAGAGTGTGCCCTGTTGTGTTTCCTGTTGTAGTGGCCATTTTTGTAAGCCGGTTTTAGTTCCCTTTCCTGTTAGCCACGTTACAGAACTTAGTTCTTCCCTTGAATATGGCTGAAAGAGGGCATTGTACAGCATTCTGCCAGCTCTGACCTACTGCTCATCTCAGTGCCAGGGAGACTCATTGCCAGTGGGGCACAACCTCTGATCTGCAGTTAACTGTGAGTAAACGTGGTTATTCCAATAAAGGACTTTTCGGAGAGATTAGTCTTCAGGTGTCAACTGGTGTGCCAATGTTATACAGCAGCAACAAGTCCTAGAGGCCTGCGTGTATGCAGGTCCCTGGAGCACTTTTAGTGGGTACCGCAGTGCACTTCAGCCAGGTGGCCCCAGGCCCATCCCTCCCCCCACCTGTAACACTTGTACTGGTAAATGGGAGGCCTCCAAAACCCACTGTACCCACATGTAGGTGCCCCCTTCACCCCTAAGAGCTATGGTAGTGTACATTTGTGGGTAGTGGGTTTTGAGGGAGGGGCGTTGGGAGCTATGTGTGTGGGAGCTTTTTCTGAAGTCCACCACACTGACCTAGGGTTGCCAGTTGGTGTCCTGACATATCAGGGGGGCCAGTGTACTATCAATCCTGGCTCCTCCTACGACCAAATGGCTTGGATTAGGACGTTTTTGAGCTGGGCGTTTTTAGTTTCCATTATCGCTAAAAAAAAAAACGCCCAGCTCAAAAACGTCCATTTTTTCGAAAATACGGTTCGGCCCGCCCCTTTACGGACCCGTTCTCGGAGATAAATGCCCATGGAGATAGGCATTTCTATTCGATTATGCCCCTCAATGTCTCCATTTGAAAGTGGCGGATCCGTACGAATCGATTTTGAAGTCCAAAACTGGCCAGTAAAACCCGCCTTTCTTGGGCACCACAAAATAAATGGAACAGTGCCCCTGACAGAGTCTGTGCCGCGGAATTGGCACCACTGCCCCCAGGTCTTGCAAGGAGAGGAGCATGGTCTGAACCACCTCCCACTTTACCATAGCACTGCATGGGGATTCAGAGAAAAAAAAAATCATCGATGGGAGAGCAAAACGTAACTTATAACCTTCTCTGATAATCTCTTAAGACCCACTGGTCCAAAGTAATTAGACTGGCACCCCATCAATGTGCTGGTCTGGGGATAATTCCTGCCCTAGCTGCCATTGTAGGTCTCTCATCAGAATAAAAGGACTGGCACTGTTGAAATCTAGACTTAGAAAGGAATGCGAGGAGACAGACCTCCCTGGGTGATACTGGCGGGCATCCTTCAGGTGTTAACACGACTGGGATGTATGGAAGGCTGCCCTCTTTATGTCTTCCAGCAACTGCTGCATCCTAGAATCACCCAAGTCCTTTAGCAGCTTTTCCAAATCCTCTCCAAAAAGGAGAGTATCCCAGGCACTGCACAGTCACTGCCAACGCCATCTGTTTGGCTAAGGCCCTAACCATATTGTACTAGGAGTCTGCCAAATATGCAAGTGCCGTCTCAATGTTGGGGCGAAATTGAGCAACAAAGGCAAATTGATCTTTGCCAAAACGTCAGCCACCTGTTGTACCTAGCTGAAGCAAGCCCTAGCAGCATATGAACTGCAAAAGCCACTTGCAATGAGAGAGGCAAAACCTAAAAGGATTACTTCAACAAAGACTCCAGTTTCTGATCCTGAACATCCTTTAGCGCAATGCCACCTTCAACCAGAAGTGTGGTTTTCTTCGTAACCGCAGCCACCAATGCATCTACCTTGGGAAACTTAAGTTTGTTCTATTATACCTGAACCAGGGGATACAACCTGGACATCACTCTGGAGACCCGAAGGCTACCCTCTGGCATTAATCACTATGCCGAGATGAGTTCCTGTATCGCCACATGGACCAGAAAGGCATTAGGTGGCCTTCTAGTGCTGGCCATCTTAGGATTTTCTGCCATGGGACAGGCTCCTCTGTACTGGAATTTTTGAGAGCCTGTAAGGCTTTGCAGATTAAAGCGGGGAACTCCTCTCTGTGAAAAATGTGAACTGCCTTGGGATCATCAGTCTCGTCTGCTAACAATTCATCCTCCTCAAGATCCTCAGGAAAATGTCCCAAAAGCGAGGCCACCACAGACCTTGCCACAGATTGCAGAGGGAATGGGGAAACAACTCTCCTCTGTGAAATCCGCCAACTGCCTCTTTTTAGCCTTTGCATCCTCTGATGGAGTTTGTACGAATTGACCAGCTCCTGCCATGTCCATCAGTAAAGAAAGTTTGGCAGGCGCTGAAACAGGGTAAGCCTGCTTTAAAAGGTAGGCTTGGGGCAAAAGAAGCACAAACTAGGGTGTGAACAATTCCAAAACTGCCCCCCCCCCCCATTCAGCATCCAAAACCGCAATCGATGGCATTCCTAAAGGGAGGGAACCTGAAATCAGAAACATCGATGTTCAACTCGGACATCGCAGGAGCAGAAACCAGCATGTTTAAAATGGCCACAGCTGCACAAATTGACAGACTTACGTCAGAGCGGGAACGTTGAGGGGCGCATGCAGGAGAACCGGAAATGTAGAAAGAACATGGCCAACAAACCCTGCACAACGTCCCGACGCTGTGCATCGCTTTCCACAGAGGGAGCAGCGATGCACCCCTTCACTCACCCCAGATGAAAGGAAGCGTCTGTACCAGCTACCAGCGAATTCAAACAAGGGAGGCAGGTTTGCTGTCCCCACAGAGGCAGGCAGTACAGCCACAATGCTCTTCCTTCCAAGTAGTTTTTTTCTTTACACAAAGAAAGGAAAACACAAACAACTCCCCCCCCCCAAAAAAAAAAAAAAACCAGACAGCTATATGGGCCTTTTTCTTTTAAACTGAGAGGAAGGAACATAAAGAAGAGAGCAAATGGTTGGCTGGGACTCATGGTAGGGGGTGGACCTGGAACCACCAGGTGTACCACACCCCTCACAAAACAAAAAGCCAGCACCACACAGCCAGGCACCCCAGAACTGTAGCACAGGCCAACAATGAAACCCGGAGCTTGTGGAGCATTGTCCACCACCTGCTGGAGACAGAGATATATTGAAGGTATACAGCAGCGTTCAGTACTCTATCAGATAATCACAACCCACAAGTATCTGGATTCATCTGCTGCTGATGCAAAGGGCGGGCAGTTACAACTCCTCTTCATAAAAACTTAAGAAAGGAGGCTGGAACTACAAGCTACTTTGTCTCAACTCAGTGATAAGTAAAGAAATGGAATGGTTACGAAAACAAAGGACAGTCTGGGTTCTGGTGTCCAGAGGACTGGAAGATCTAAGCGGTAGATCATAACACACGTCTGACAGGGTAATCAGAGAGTTGGTTCAGAGGACAGCAGTAGTGGTTTGTGGAGGAGTAGCCTAATGGTTAGTTAGCACAGCAGCCTGAGAACCTGGGGAACTGGGATTGATTCTCACTGCAGCTCCTTGTGACTCTGGGCAAGTCACTTAACCCTCCATTGTCCCAGGTACAAAATAAGTAGCTGTATATAATACGTAAACCGCTTTGATTGTAACCACAAAAAGGCTGTATGTCAAGTCTTATCCCCTTAGATTACTGTGCCTGATTTCCCCAAGGGAAGTGTTAGCTCTGAAGAGTTAATCCAATAAAAAAGGCATTACTTTTTTTTTTGGGGGGGGGGGGGGCAGGGGGAGGTTACTTTTATACCTATGCATTCAAGTTAAGAAAAACACTATTTTAAGCAAAAAGAGTTCACTCTGACAAAAAAGGGGCATTATCTGTGATATTCCATAAGAAGCAGTCCTTATTCTAGGACTTCTCAGTATTTTTCTTATATATTTCTCAAAAGGGCTAAGAAAAAGGTTTGCTTTTTTTGTGTATGATATCAAAATATGCAACAGAGTAGATACCTTGGAAAAGTGTGAGTAACACAAGGAGGAATCGAGCAAAGCTTGCAAAATGGTTTACAGAGTTTGGCAGTTAATAACCACAGGATCATGTACTTAGACTGCAAAAGCCCAATGGAGTGGTATATTACAGGGGATTAAGTTCTTCTGTGCATGAAAGACTGAAGTGGGGTAAGGGGATGGTATACCTAACTACCTTAAGATGGCCAAAAAGTAATCAGAAGGATGTTTGAATGTATAAGGAAATCAATGGCCAGCAGAAAAAAATGTTGATATTTTCTCTGTATAGGATTCTTCTGAGACTTCATTTTGAGTACTGAATATAATTGAGACGTATCTTCAAAAGGATATAAACTGGATCTAGTCTAGAGACTGGCTACCTAAATGGTCAATGGTCTTTGCCAAAGTATATGGAGAAAGTTTGAGAAACTTATATATGTACATCCTGGGGAAAAAAAGTGAGAAAGATATGATAGACACACTGAAATAGATTGAAAGTATAAATACAAAAGATACGTGACTGTTTAAACAGAAAATTTGAGGAGTAATCTAAGGAAATATTTCTTTGGGGAAAGGGTGGTGGATACATGGAAAAGTCTCCTAGTGGAAACAAGGACAGTATCAGAAATCAAGAAAACACTGGTCAATCTTTCTGAGGAAAAGTAAAAGGGACAGTAGAGTTGTGTAGGTGATGTAGATGGGTAGACTAGATAGGCTGCATGGTTACATCTGCCATTATATTCAATAACGTTTCTCTGTTTAAGGATTCACTCTTAGAAGAAAAAATTGTGTGGTTGATTCATCCTGTCAAGGGAAATAGCATTAAAAGCAGATGCAAAATCATTTCCTGCAAGTAAAATACCAAACTATCAACATCTTCAACTTTTCCACATTGTTTTCAGAATAATGCCCACACCCAACAGAAACTCTTTATTAGCAGTTCATAGAACTTACTTTTTGCAAATATATCAACTGGTGATCCATCGGGCAACAGCCATGGCCAGCCTTTGAATTGCCAGGCAGGGCCTTGCACAAATACTGCTACCACACGATCCCTATAAAAAGAAAAGGGAGAAAGACAGAAGCTAAGACCATGAGAGTGAAGTTGCTGTAAACCCCCTAGGAAAGCAAGCCTCATAACTATTCATACTACAGAGTCTGCTGTCAACACTACTGAGAGACAAACCTTGTGCATTAGCATAATTTCTCTTTATAATGTCACCATTACAGCACATTAATGACTTCTGTACTTCCAGTGCCTCTTTCTGCTGCGCTTACAGATACCTTTTCAGCAATACATGAATATTCCTATATTTTTCATCCTCCTAGACTTCCTTCACAAATCACCTGCCAATTTTAAGCTTCCATTTATCATCACACCCAAACACTGGCAATTTGAGATAGTATACCAATATTTGAAAGTTTAAAAAATCTCACCTCCTAAACAGAACCTGCAATCACAAGCATGTAAGACAGTGTAAAATGTGTTTCCTGTGGTTTATGAACTCAGACTGTGCTCTGCTTGACAAGAAAGCAATATGAAGTTGTTACCTCTCTATTCAGACCAAGATGTCTCTTGGTACAAATCATCCACTGAAGACACTACCTAACAAATCTGCTACAAAATTTCAGTTGTGCAAATTGTAATGACTGCTTTTACCCAGGTAAAATACTATGAGTTCTCCTCTTTCTTCAGGCAGGTCTTTATCTTGATCAACTGTAATCAGAGTAAGAACACTATACAGTTTTTCACAGATCTCAAATAAGACCTCAGCTACACATTGTTTGGGAACAAATGAAGAATGTTTATTCACCGAGCACGTTGCACATATTATTCTTTATCAAGAGATATCAGAACACCCACTTGCACCAATGACCCCCATTTATCAGATAAGTTTTGAACATGGACTCTGTGTGTATATAGGAGATTTGAGTGCATAAGATCTTAAACATTGGATACTATTGTTAAAAAAACTTCTAATGAAGCAATAATAGCGAGTGAAGTAGTAACCGTGATATTTGAGAAACCTGAGTTTTCAGCAGATATTTTTTGCACTTTCTATATTAAGAGGCTTGTTTCCCTCTGTGAGGGGAGTGGTTAGGGCATCTGGTGCAATGATGGTATTAAATTAGTACTCAGATAAGCACCCATATCTTTGGGTGCAGGGCATTTCACTCTGAGAACCATAAAACATTTTAAATATTTTTATATTGTATATAGGTATAATTTAAAAAAAATTAAAGCCAAGAAGTGCAGAGCGTTGCACTTGGGATACAGAAATCCAAAGGAGATGTACCAGATAGGAGGAGATTGATAAGCACAGCTCAGGAGAGGGACCTTGGGGTCACGGTGTCCGAGGATCTCAAGATGATGAAACGATGTGACAAGGAGGTGGCCATGGCCAGAAGGATGCTAGACTGCATGGAGAGGGGTATAACCAGCAAAAGAAAGGAGGTACTGATGCCCCTTGTACAAGTCATTGGTGAGGCCCCACTTTGGAGTACTGTGTTCAGTTTTAGAGGCTGTATTTTGTTAAGGACTTGAAGAGGTTCAGAGAAAAGCAACCAAAATGGTATGGGGTTTGCGTTGCAAGACATCTGAGGAGAGACTTGAGGACCTGAACATATATACCCTAGAGAAAAGGAGAGCCAGGTGCGATGTGATACAGATGTTCAAATATTTGAAAGGTATTCATTTACAAACAAACCTTTTCCAGCATTGGGAAGGTGGTAGAACTAGAGGACATGAATTCAGGTTGCCGGGGGGGGGGGGGGGGGGGGTGGACACAGGAATAATGTCAGGAACTACTTTTTCATGGAGAGGTTTGCCTGAAATGCCCTTCCACGGTAACAGAATTCAAAAATACATGGGATAAACGCAAAGGAATCCTGAATAGAAGGCGTGGAACCAAACAAGCTTAGTGGTGATTAGATGGCAACACCTAGGGTTACCATATGTCCGGATTTCCCCGGACATGTCCTCTTTTTGAGGGCGCCTTCGGGAGTTCGGGCGAGTTTCTCCATTTCCTGGATTTCTCCGGGTTTCAGTCTTCGGGTCATTACATGACTTGTCCTCGGTCCGACTCCGCTGAGGCTCTGAGTATGCACGCACGTGGTGTGGGCCGACGCAGGCAGGCTACAGGCATTTGTGCGTGTGCCAGCCAGCACCCGATCAGCTGATGTGTGTCTGATTCTCCTGCACGCTGCATGCAGGCGCAACGGTTTTTACTGTCTGCAGCCTGCCGCCATAACTCCAAGTCGACGACGAGGCTGCAGCATCTGGTCTGTGCGTGACGTGACGTGTGTGTGCCAGCGGCCAGCCAGCCTTCCTTGCCCTTAGCCGCTGCCATAACCTGAGGTAAGATCGAATAACCTACCAGATCGATGACCTTTAAAATTCGGAGGGTAAAATTTGGAGGGGAGGGACCCTGGAACTTGAAGGGAGGGAGGGAGAGGGAGGGCCAGGCCCCTGGAACTTGAAGGGAGCCTGGAACTCAGAGGGAGGGGGGGGGAGCCTGGAACTCAGAGGGAGTGGGGGGGAGCCTGGAACTCAGAGGGAGGGGGGCCTGGAACTGGGAGGGAGGAACTTGAACTCAGAGGAGAGAGGGGAATGCATCACCTGTAAAAAAAAATTTCAGAACCCCTAATGCCGCATTATCCTAGAAATAAGAAGTGGATTTTCCCAAGTCCATGTTAAGAATGGCTTATGGGCTTTTTTTTTAGGAAATTATTGAAACCTTTTAAAACCCTGCAAGCTGTTTTACCACACACTCTCTGGCAACAAATTCCAGAATTTAATTACACGTTGTGTGAAGAAATATTTTCTTCAGTTTGTTTTAAATTTACTACTCAGTAGTTTCGTTGCATATGATCCCCTAGGCCTTGTATTTTTGGAAACAGTAAACAAGCAATTCATGTCTACTCATTATTTCATAGACCTCTATCATACCTACCCACAGCTGTCTCTTTTCCAAGGTGAAGAGCCCTAGCCTCTTTATCTTTTCTTCTTAGGGAAGTCATCCTGTTTGCCATTTCGTCACTCTTCTCTATACCTTTTCTACTTCCGTTATATCTTTTTTGAGGTATGGTGACCAGAATTGCACTCAGTATTCAAGGTGCAGTTGCACCATGAAGTGATACAAAGGAATCATAATATTCTCATTTTTGTTTTTCATTCCTAATAGCTTGACAATGGGGGGGGGGGGGGGGGGGGGGGGGGGAGAAACTGGGAGACGTTTTGGAACTGGGAATGAGGTTGAGCATGGGGGAGATATGCTCGATATGAAGACAGGATGAAAGTGGAAGAGTGAACAGGGAGACTGTGGAAATCCTGGACATACAAGGAATAGATATTATGGTTTTCTTGCTTTGTGTTAACAGAGTTTTCACTGCACCGACCTAGTGAACACAGTCATCTAACGTGAGCTATGAACTTGAAATGCCGAAACAAAACTGTTCATTTAATGATATGATGAAAGTGAAATACCCATGTTTTTGTTCAAGCCGACATGACAGGGAAGCGGAATGCATAACATGTGGTAGTGGGACTTATATTTCTGTTGCGCATAAAGGTGCACTTGATTTAGAGGCGCATATCAGAACATTGAAACATGTTAAGAATGTTCAGTGAGAAAGCTCATCTATGAAACTTACAGATTTTTTCATAACACCGTGTTCCAAAATTGATGATTCTGTTTTGGCTGTTGAAGGAACATTGGCGTTTGATGCAGTTAAACATCATTATAGCTATAAATCAATGGACTGCAGTTGCAGGTTAGTAAAAACAGTATTACCTGACTCCAACATTGCACGAAAAATATCATGTGCACAAACAAAAACCGAAGCAATTGTTAATAGTGTGCTGGCTCCGCATTCCGTTGATGTGGTTGTAAAAGCACCAAGCTGTGTACGCTACTGTGGGGTCGCGACAGATGTACATTAGTACATAAGTAATGCCATACTGGGAAAAGACCAAGGGTCCATCGAGCCCAGTATCCTGTCCATGACAGCGGCCAATCCAGGCCAATGGCACCTGGCAAGCTTCCCAAACGTACAAACATTCTATGTTATTCCTGGAATTGTGGATTTTTCCCAAGTCCATTTAGTAGTGGTTTATGGACTTGTCCTTTAGGAAACCGTCTAACCCCTTTTTAAACTCCGCCAAGCTAACCGCCTTCACCACGTTCTCCGGCAACGAATTCCAGAGTTTAATTATGCGTTGGGTGAAGAAATAGTTTCTCCGATTTGTTTTAAATTTACTACACTGTAGTTTCATCGCATGCCCCCTAGTCCTAGTATTTTTGGTAGTAATCATGGATCTCAGAAGTTGCTTCCAATACTTATTTACTACTTTGATTGGAAAAATGGTGGTTTACAGTCGAAACTCATTGATGTGCATAGCACTCCAGATGAAACTGCAGAAAGAATTTCAACATGCATTAAGAACAGCTTGGACAGATATAGCTTGTTTCAGAAGTGTATAGCCTTTGCAGGAGATAATTGTAATACTAATTTTGGAGGTGTCTAGTGTAGAGCTACTGGCAAGAATGTGTTTGCTAATTTAAAGAAGATGAAAGGAAAAAGCAGTGGCAATGGTACATTAGTTGGAATTGGTTGTCCAGCACGTTTTGAATAACTGCATTCAACACGGCACTGATACACTTGAGGTTGATATTGAGTCAATAGTTTTAAAAATTTACAACTATTTCTCAATCTACACTGTTTGAACTGAACATTTAAAAGAGTACTGTGAATTTGTTGAAGTGGAATATCGTCAGCTACTTTATCACTGCAAGACTCGATGGCCGTCTGTTTCCTAGCATCCATCGCATGTTGCAGATGTTTCCAGCCTTGAAGTCTTTCTTTTTGTCTCAAGAAAAGTCACCTGCTGTGATCCGAAATTTCTTTGAAAATGATCTGAGTGAGATTTACTACTACTACTATTTAGCATTTCTATAGCGCTACAAGGAGTACGCAGCGCTGCACAAACATAGAAGAAAGACAGTCCCTGCTCAAAGAGCTTACAATCTACTAGATAAAAATAAAGTAAGCAAATCAAATCAATTAATGTGTACAGGAAGGAGGAGAGGAGGGTATGGTGGAGGCGAGTGGTTAACAAGTAGTTACGAGTCAAAAGCAATGTTAAAGAGGTGGGCTTTCAGTCTAGATTTAAAGGTGGCCAAGGATGGGGCAAGATGTAGGGGGCTCAGGAAGTTTATTCCAGGCGTAGGGTGCAGCGAGACAGAAGGCGCGAAGTCTGGAGTTGGCAGTAGTGGAGAAAGGAACAGATAAGAAGGATTTATCCATGGAGATTTACCTTTGGCATATGCATTCGCTGATGAAATATGTTCCATTCACACATTGAAAAAATTGAACGTGAAAATAACTCACTACTGGAGGTTATAAACTGCCTTAAATCTGTCCAGTCTGTTCTCACATGTCGAGCACAACAGAGTTTCATGTCACTAGATGTCAATTAAAGCCGAACCCTTGTGTTTCAACGTTATTGGTCTACCTCCATTTTCTTGTGGGTTTTTTTTTTGTCCTTGCAAATGGGGGAAAACAGTTGTTCAAAAACTTGAAATCTGACATAAAATCGTGGCTCTACCTGGTAGGGTTACCATGAGGCTCATTTACAAAGCACATAGACTTACAAAGTTATGTATGTTACTATGAAACTTTGTAAACTATGTGCTTTGAAAATGAGCACCCACATGTCCAGTTTTACCTGGACATGTCCTCTTTTTGAGAACACGGCCAGGCATCCGGGTGGGTTTTGCCAACCTGCCCATTTGCCAGATTTGCAGATAAACGGGCAGGCTGGAGGGCAGACAGCTGGGCAGTCCTCAGGGTGTCCTATACTTCCCTCCTCTCCTTTACCTTACTATGGTGCCCTGGTGGTCTAGTGGCCTCTTCAGGGCAGAAAAGAGCCCCCTCTTTCCTGCCCGGCACACCGACAGACTTGTCTTACTCCCTGTGCCGCTTCAAAATTGCTGCTAACAGTTCAAGCGGCAGCCTCGCGAGACTTCCATTGAAGTCTTGCACAGGGGTGCAGGGAAGGGGTGTGACAGGGGGTGGGGTATGTGTCCTCTTTTTTCTTAGCGCAAATATGGTAACCCTAGCAACACCAGTAATTTGGAAGCAAGTGAAGCCAGTGTTGGGCAGACTTCTATGGTTTGTGCCCTGATCATAGCTGGACAAATTCTGTATTCCATAACTGGAGTACAAGGCCAGTGCTGGTCAGACTTCTACGGTCTGTGCCCTGAAAATGAGAAGGACAAATCAAGACCAAGTATATGTATCATACCTTATACTATGAGTTTTATCTTGTTGGACAGACTGGATGGACTGTACAGGTCTTTATCTGCCATCATCTTTTCTATGTTGAGTGCGAGGAAGTGGTTCACATAGACAGCAGAAACTGCTACTGCAGAGGATGGCGAAACTCCAGAAGGTAACCGACTCCCAACAGATCTAGGACCCACCAGTCAGATGTGATGTAGACCCACCTCAGGTAAAATTGTTGCAAGCAGCCCCCTATGGGGGCCACCAGAGAGTAGGCCCGCAAACCTTCACTAGGCATTATGGGAAGTTCCTGCCCCAAAGGTTCCCACCCGGCCTTCCCAAAAGGCCTAAAAAGGAAATGGGACTTGATATACCACCTTTCTGTGGTTTTTGCAACTACATTCAAAGTGGTTTAGAAAGGACTGAGCCCTGGTCCAACCCCGACCTATGGAGGTACTTGCAAAACTGTGATCGCCGAACGTCCCAGGACCAACCCGGAAGGCACTGCGAGTCACTAAGTGAGCCTGAAGCTCCAGCAAACGCGGGACCTTGGATTCACCCAAGTCACTTGACCAGCTTCTTGAGATCCTTCCCAAACAGAGAGGTACCCCAAAAAGGCATCTGGCTGAGGCAGAACTTGGACGCCACATCTGCCGCTTATTGACAAAGCCACAAAAACAGATGCTCTGCAACAGAGCGTGCCAGGTTCTTGGCTAAGGCTCTAAGCAGATCATAAAGGTGATCGGGCAAAAAAACTGTGCCCATCTCCAAACTGGCCAAGTTGTCAGACTCCTCACCCGGAGCATCCGGAAGGTTCTTAGCCCAACGAAAACATGCTCTCACTATATAACCACCACAATTGGTGGCTTGCAGGGCCAAGGTCAACATCTCAAAGGAACGCTTAAGCGGTGCGCCTCCATGTGCCTATTCTGCAGATCCATGACAGCTGCTCCGTCTTCCACAGGCGCCTCAGTATTCTTGGTCACTGCTGTGACCAACACATCCACCTTAGGAACCATCCCTGTGCAGGACCTGGGCAGTCAACCAGGGAAGCTCCTGTTGCCGAAAGAGATGGACAACAGAAGGATCCCTCCACATAGCTAGCTCTGAGTCCTCCTCCAGGAATCTGAGCCCACTCACTCTCAATGAGCTACTGCTCCAAAAGCAGAGGGCCCAAGAATCCTCCACCACTTCCTGAGAGAGCGAAGCTTGGTGGAGCTATTTAGCCCAAAAGCACCTCAGCCCCCAAAGGGCCACCTACGCCAGGTGAGAGACTAACACAACTATTTTTAAGATTGTTACTTTTGCACCAGACGTTATAACTCAGAAGGGGGGAAGGACCCCCCTCCCATGAACCGGGTAGGGAACTAGGCACCAATCGACTACCACCTTCCAGTGGGAGATACTGAGATTGAACCGATAGATCAAGCGCCTCCCTCTGAGCGCCCTCCGAACCTCCCTAAGCGTTTCCCGGGTTCCTGCCCCACGAACACATCAGAACCCATCAGACCACAGGTTCCCAAAACAAAGCCTCCTTACAGAACTGGCATAGGCCCAACGTTGGAGCAAGCACGTGGCGCGCTTGACAGGCTGCACAGCAGCATGCCTCTGTAGCGGAAACTTCCATCCAGAGAAAAGATGGGAAGCAGGCCACACACCTCTCCTCTCAGTGCATCCACACTGCCCACACCCGGAGCGGGATCAAACCTCAGAGACCAGCAGGATGGTAAAGAAAACCACCAAAGCTCCTACTTTCCGACCCAATTTTGTTTGTTTTTTTTAAATTTTGCAAAGCGGGTCGCACAGACGCTCCGGGTCCCCACAGGGCTGCCTGAAGGAACCTATCTCTGAGAATGGAAGAGGGGGCCGAGGCAGACCTTGAAACAAAGGTCAGGCAAGGAGGGGGCCAGAAAAGGGGGGGGGGACCGGCTCCGCAGAGTATGCATCCTTGGGGTCCACGGCAGGACACAGAGACAAAACCAGTAGCTTTCAGAGGCTGTAGAGCGGCAGAAAACCCAGCAACATCTGTGAATAAGATATGCCCCTTGGGTTATTCTCCCCCCCCCCCCCCAAAATGTCTTGCCGCTACAGACTGCAACTCTTCAGTTTGTTTGTGTTTTTTCAAAAACAAGCTAAAAAATAATCAACAGCCCACAGCACCTACCTACCATCTGCTGAGGAGACTGAGAAATGCCGAGGGATACAGGGCTCCAAAGCACCAAGTGAATCCACTTCACAGTTTGTCTCAGTCTCCCATGTGCTGGTAGGAGGAGGACTTATAACCATTTGTAGGGCATGATCTGAAGCTGACACTAAGGAAAATGTGAGTGCAAACCCACAGTTAACCCTATGTTAATGTCAGCAATATTTCTGAGCATCGACCCCAGAGATTGTCAGCTTCTGTTCACTTTGGGTAGGGGTCATCAAATCTAGTCTTCGAGGTTCACAACCCAGCCTGGTTTTCAGGATTTCCAAAATGAATATCTATGAGATTTATTTGCATGCAATAGAAGCAGTGAATGCAAATTGATTTCATACACATTCTTTGGGGAAATCCTGAAAACTTGGCAGGGTTGTGAACCTTGAGGACTGGATAAGGGACACCTGACTTAGGTAGGGATTCATCAAAACATATCATTGACCAGTAGTGTCGAAATGTTGTACACAATTGTACTTCTAGACCATTACAAAATCAGCCGTTTTTATTAAGGCTTTTTTTTCAATAGAGAAAATGGGAGATACCTCTTTGAAAAACAATCTCACTCAATGTATTTTTCTATTAAGTTTCTATAATGAATTATGTAAGGAGCAAAGCAGATAAAATACCAAGTATGATATTCCAGTGTATTACTACATTATTTTACACAAAATCAAAGATATCAGTTTTTTTTTTTTTTTAGCTCTGTGAGAATGTACAAACTAAGCATAATCTAACACATTTTCCTTCTTCAAAAAAGAAAATTTGCAAACTGATTCAGAACTATCATCATCAACAGAATCCAATAGTTACATAACGAACCAACAATTTCTCATAGGTGGCTACCAAAAAACCACTATCTCCTAAAATACTGGACTGCTAAATCTAGTACAAAATCACTGAAGAAACATATACCATTTTAATCCCGAACACAACATTTGCACACGGAACAGCCTATATCATCTGGCTATATTTCTGCCTTGATTTAAGACTAATTGTAAGGTGTCCAATCATGTGAAAAAGTAAATATAACCCAAAACTGATTAGGGTTACAATTAAAGTTAAGTCTGTAACACAGCTCTGGCTCTATAAATCAGGTTCAAAACTGAGAGACTTTGAAAAGAAACATTTACAAGATACCAGATCATAACACTGATCATACCAATCTGGAGGGAGAAGTTTCAGAGGCTGGTCTACTACACGGTAAGGTACTGTAACACTGATTGTCGTGCCCCCAGGCTGTATCTGGTCCTTTCTTCTCTGGATTAATGTTTCATTCTCTCGTTGGCAGCCCTGCTTTTTCTTTTCATCTGATGGCACAAACCTGAAATAAGAGAGAGGAGATTTTACATTCACAGATAAACACTAGTAAATTGACCCACATGGATAAAAGATTTTGAAGAAACAAATCTTGAGTTTTAATAAGTTCAACGGACTTCAGTCAGTGTCTATGTGTTCCATCATGTAGGCCAGGAGTTTTCAGCTCTAGCCCTTAAATACCAAACAGGTCTGGCGGACTGATTAAAACTATACTCAGTTCATGTTCTATTTTTTTTTCTCTCTTTCTTTTTAACCTAGCTGTTTTTCTTACTTCTCTGGGCTTCCAAAATAATTATAAACAATATGGGATCCTAGTGCCATGAGCCCTTATACCCAAGCTGCACAGGGCAGAAAGAAAGCCGACCGGTATGGAGACCACAAAGACACGGGTTAATTGGTACAGCTAGGAAAGAGAGGGAGAGACTGCTTTGATGTTTAACAACATGATATACTGCCTTTCACTTGAAGCAATCAAAGCACTTTATACAATAAAACAAATTAAAAGAAAAAGAAAATAGAAAGGCACTCCATTATTTCAAATAGGAACGTAAGAGACAATGGGAGGAATAGACAAAGTCCTGAATTGCAGGAACTACTAGCACAGGGTTTCCCAATCTTTTTGAGCACATGGATCCCTTTTCAACTTATAAAGGTTTAGGGTTATTGAAAGCCACACCCATCTCCCCCCCCCCCCACCCCAGCCTATGCCTAACCAATTTCATTTTTTTCTCCAGCCTAGTCAGATCCCATCAGTTTCCTAGGCCCTTCCAGCCCAACTAGTCTCTCCTTTGGTCTCATCTCACCTTATTGCTGCTGATTTCCCAAAACATGCAGAGAGAAAATTAATTAATTTGCCCTTGAATAAACTGGAAAGAAGCACAAACTGGCTGAGGATGCAACCTCACAATTATATGATTGAGCTAACAAGCATATACTTCACAAGGAACAGAAAAAGGATACATATTGTGCTCTAATTTAGGAGTCTTACGATAAGTTTCTGGAATACAGCGTCAGATCTCTTTGCTGCAGGTCACTTCAGCTTCTTTAAAACATTTTCATATTGTACATCCTAAATTTAAATTGGCAGAGAATGCTAGAAGGGCTTGTAACTTGAGACTTTTGAATTTTCCATCTACTTATCTATTATCTCCTGAAATATTTCAGAAATCTCTCAAGGCGATATTGGGATTTGCTAATTCAGAAACTTTTCAAATAAATAAATATTTGAGGTCAAAGAAAAGATTGGATCAGCAGGAAGTAGAGCAGTTGGAACCTTTGAGTGTTAATGTTACTGCATTTCTTGAAAATACTTAAGATATTATTCCTTTGCGAGCTAGACTCTTTTCTTTCTTAATGGAAATGATATGTTTTTGGTGCTGAAAAATTATTTTTCAATGAAAAATGAAAAATTCTGTGGAGAAAAAGATTAATGTTTTCCCAGATGTTTCAAGGGCTACTCAGCTGAGGCATACAGCATTTTTGTGCTTGAAGCCTTGTGTTGACTCTTGGGGCTACTTTTTTTTTTTTTTAAATCAAAAATATCATTGTAAATGTTTAATTATCTTTAACAGAAATGAGCTAATTTTTTGGTTAGCAACACAATTGGAGAATGTTCTTAAAGATCATAGGAAATAATTAGATTTTCTGAATGGAGTTTTGAGAACTAGACTTATTGCTTAGTTATTATGCTATTGATATGTTATTATGAGTAGGTTCTCCTCTCATGACATGGACTTGAGGATTCAGGAAATTAAAATTACACTTCCACACATACCATAGGCAAAACATAACAGCTCAACCTGTCCCAAATGATGGCGTCAGTTGACAACACATTTGATTCTGTTCTGAAGTAATTTCTGGCAATGTTCTGAGCACTGCATCTGCACTGGTAAAAATCTGTGGGTGCTTTCACCACTGGGTTTTGCTCCAAATTTCAAAACTAAAGCACCCAAGTAATGCACTTTTCTGCAGATACGAAGTACCCAAACACATCTACACCTGCTTTCTGGCCTTATGGTCACTTTAGCATCAGTCAGTTTACTATGTGGAAGTTTAGCGTGCAACAGCTAAGCGTCTGTCACTTAGGCAACTGTGATACTTTAGCACATGTCAATTAGGTGTGGCGTCACTTAAGCTACTATGTCATTTAAATGGGCGAATGTGTTATTTACATGTGTCAAATCAGCATATGATATTTAAGTGCTACTTGTAGATTTCAGCTTCAATTCAGCATCTGAATATCTCAGTAACTGCGTTGAATGTTTTAACACAAATTTATAGCGTAGAACAATTAAGTGAAGAGAAATATGGAGGAGTAGCCTTGTGGTTAGTGCTGTGGACTTTGATCCTGGGGAACTGAGTTTGATTCCCACTGCAGCTCCTTGTGACTCTGGGCAAGTCACTTAACCCTCCATTGCCCCTGGAACAAAATAAGTACCTGAATATATCTAAACTGCTTTCAATGTAGATGCAAAGGAGTGTGGTAGCCGTGTTAGTCCACTCTTAAGGTTATCAATAGAAATCAAACAAAATAAAACATGGAAAAGAAAATAAGATGATACCTTTTTTATTGGACATAACTTAATACATTTCTTGATTAGCTTTTGAAGGTTGCCCTTCTTCCTCAGATCGGAAATAAGCAAATGTGCTAGCTGACAGTGTATATAAGTGAAAACATTCAAGCATTACTATGACAGTCTGACAGGGTGGGAGGAGGGGGGTGGGTAGGAAGTATGCATGGGGACATCAAAGCATATCATTGATATTCTAACAGGGTGGGTGTGGATAGGTGAGGGGAGGCTGTATGTCTCTGTTGATCACCCTCCCCTCACCTATCCACACCCACCCTGTTAGAATATCAATGATATGCTTTGATGTCCCCATGCATACTTCCTACCCACCCCCCTCCTCCCACCCTGTCATAGTAATGCTTGAATGTTTTCACTTATATACACTGTCAGCTAGCACATTTGCTTATTTCCGATCTGAGGAAGAAGGGCAACCTTCAAAAGCTAATCAAGAAATGTATTAAGTTATGTCCAATAAAAAAGGTATCATCTTATTTTCTTTTCCATGTTTTATTTTGTTTGATTTCTATTGATAAATGTAGATGCAAAAACCTCAGAAAGGAGGTATATCAAGAACCATTTCCCTATCCCTTTATGGAATGCAACTTTACAAGTGGTCAAAAAAAGGATAAAATTTATCTGAATGGCTACTCTTATCCTTTTCCCAAGAAAAACAAGACAACACTAAACTGGAAATGTAATCAAACAATGCTGATAAAGAAGGCTAAAAGAGAATATGAAGAAAAACTGCAGCAGAGACAAACGCTCATAGTAACGCCTTTTTCAGGTACATCAGAAGAAGAAAACTTGTGAGGGAATCCGTGGGATTGTTAGATCATGAATGAGCAAAAGGGGCATTGAGGAAGGACCAGGCCATAGCAGAGAGATCAATGAATTCTTTGCTTTGATTTTATGGAAGATGAACATAAGAATTGCCATACTGAGTCATAAAAATGATCCATATAGCCTAGTATCTTGTTTCCAACAGTGGCCAAGCCAGGTTGGAAGTACCTGGCAAAAACTCAAATAGTGGCAAAATTCCAAGCTACCAGTCCCATGGCAAGAAATAGCTTCCCCATCTGTGTCTCAAAAGCAGACTATGGACTCTTCATCCAGGAACTTGTCCAAAACTTTTTTTGAAACCCAAATAACGCTAACTTCTGTTACTATGTCCTCCGGCAAAGAGTTTCGGAGCTTAACTACTTGTTGGGTGAAACAAAATATTACCTCCTATTTGATTTAAAAGTATTTCCATGTAACTTCCTTCAGTGTCCCTAGTCTTTGTTAGTTTAGAATGAGTAAAATAAATCCATTAACTTCTACACCACTCAGGATTTTGTAGACCTCAATCATATCTCCCCTCATCTGTCTCTTTTCCAAGATGAAGAGCCCTAACCTCTTTAGCCTTTCCTCATATGAAGAGTTCCATCCCATTTATCATTTTGGTCACTCTTCTTTGAATTCTTTCTAATTCCGCTATATCTTTTTTGAAATACGGCAAACAGAACTGAACACAATACTCCATGTAATGTCACACCATGGAGCGATACAGAGGCATTCCAGTATTTTCTATCTTATTTACCATTCGTTCCCTTATAATTCCTACGATATGTTTGCTTTTTTGGCCACTGCCACACACTGAGCAGAACATTTCAGCGTATTATCTATGACACCTAGATTTTTTTTCTTGGGTGCTGACCCCCAAGGTGGACCTGAGCATCAGGTAACTATGCTTCAGATTATTCTTTCCAATACGCAAGTACATAAATGTTGCCATACTGGGACAGACAGAAGGTCCATCAAGCCCAGCATCCTGTTTCCAACAGTGGCCAATCCAGGTCCAAGTACCTGGCAAGATCCAGAAACAGTACAATACATTTTATGCTGCTCATCCCAGAAATAAGCAGGGGATTTTCCCAAGCCCATTTTAATAATGGCTTATGTACTTTTCTTTTAGGAAGAATTCCAAACCTTTTTGAAACCCCACTAAGCTAACTGCTTTTACCACATTCTTTGGCAAAAAAATTTCATTGTTTAATTACACATTGTGTGAAGAAATATTTTCTCTGACTCCATTTAAATTTACTACTTTCTAGCTTCATTGCATGCCCCCCCTGTCTTAGTATTTTTGAAAAGAGTAAAAGAGCAATTCACGTCTACCCGTTCCACTCCACTCAGTATTTTATATACCTCTATCGTATCTCCCCCTCACCCATCTTTTTTTCAAGCTGAAAAGCCCAAGCCGTTTCAGTCTTTCCTCATAGGGAAATCATTCCCATCCCCTTTATCATTTTAATCGCCCTTCTCTGTACCTTTTCAAATTCCACTATCTTTTTTTTGGAGATGTGGTGACCAGAATTGCACACAGTATTCGAGGTGCAGTCACAGCATGGAGTGACACAAAGGCATTATAACATCCTCATTTTTATTTTCCATTCCTTTCCTTATAATACCAAACATTCAATTTGCTTTCTTTGCGCTGCAGCACACTGAGCAGAGGGTTTCAAAGTATCGTCAAGGATGACTCCTAGATCCTTTTCTGGGTCGTTGACTCCTAATGTGGAACCCTGCATGATGTAGCTATAATTCGGGTTCCTCTTTCCCACATGCATCATTTTGCATTTGCTCACATCATCTGCCATTTGGATGCCCAGTCTCCCAGTTTCGTAAGGTCATCTTGCAATTTTTCACAATCCTCTTGCGATTTAACAAATTTGAATAACTGTGTCGTTGACAAATTTAATTACCTCACTAGTTATTCCCATATCTAGATCATTTATAAATATGTTAAAAAGCAACAGTACCAACACAGACCCCTGCAGAACCCCACTATCTACCCTTCTCCATTGAGAATAATGACCATTTAGCCCTACTCTCTGTTTTTCTATCCTATAACCACTTTTAAATCCACAACAGAATACTGCCTCCTATATCACGACTTTCCAGTTTCTTCTGGAGTCTTTCATGAGGTACTCTGTCAAACGCCATTTGAAAATCCAGACACACAATATTGACCGGCTCACTTTTATCCATGTTCGTTCACTCCTTCAAAGAAATGTAGTAGATTGGTGAGGCAAGATTTCCCTTCACTAAATCCATGTTGGTTTTGTCTCATACATCCATGCTTTTGAATATGCTGTGTAATTTTGTTCTTTATAATAGTCTCTACCATTTTGCCCCACACTGATGTCAGGCTCACTGGTCTGTAATTTCCCAGATCACCTCTGGAACCATTTTTAAAAATCAGCTTTACATTGGCCGCCCTCCAATCTTCCGGTACCATGCTTGATTTTAAAGATAAATTACATATTACTAATAGTTCCGCAAGTTCATTTTTTAATTCTATCAATACTCGGGCTGTATACCATCCAGTCCTGGTGATTTGTTACTCCTCAATTTGTCAAATTGCCCCATTACATCTTGCAGGTTTGATTCCGTTTCTGACCCGTCAGCATTGAATACCATTTCTGGCACGGTATCTCTCCCACATCTTCCTCCGTGAAGACCGAAGCAAAGAATTCATTTAATCTCTCTGCTATGGCCTTGATTTCCCCTTTTACCCCTCGGTCATCTAGCGGTCCATCAGATTCTTTTTTTTTGGCTTCTTCCTTTTAATATACCTAAAAGGTTTTTTTTTTTTTTTTTAACTCCAACGTAATCTTCTTTTCAAAGTCTCTAATTGTCTTCCCGATCAGTGCTCTGCTCTTGATTTGCCATTCTTTATGTAGTTACTTAATATTTTCAGTTGAATCCTTCTTACATGTTCTGAAGATTTTCTTTTAGCTGTAATAGCTTCCTTCATCTCACTTTTTAACCATGCTGGCTGTCATTTGGTTTTCCTTGCTCCTTTTCTGATAGACGGAATATATTTGGCCTGGCCTTCTAGGATGGTGTTTTTGAGCCTGGGCGGCTAAATGGCAGATGACGTTTAATGTGAGCAAGTGCAAGGTGATGCATGTGGGAAAAAAGAACCCGAATTATAGCTACGTCATGCAAGGTTCCATGTTAGGAGTTACGGACCAAGAAAGGGATCTGGGTGTCGTCGTCGATAATACGCTGAAACCTTCTACTCAGTGTGCTGCTGCGGCTAGGAAAGCGAATAGAATGTTGGGTATTATTAGGAAAGGTATGGAAAACAGGAGCGAGGATGTTATAATGCCATTATATCGCTCCATGGTGCGACCGCACCTTCAGTATTGTGTTCAATTCTGGTCACCACATCTCAAGAAAGATATAGCAGAATTGGAAAAGGTGCAGCGAAGGGCGACTAAAATGATAGCGAGGATGGGACGACTTCCCTATCAAGAAAGACTAAGGAGGCTAGGGCTTTTCAGCTTGGAGAAGAGACGGCTGAGGGGGGACATGATGGAGGTATATAAAATAATGAGTGGAGTGGAACAGGTGGATGTGAAGCGTCTGTTCACGCTTTCCAAAAATACTAGGACTAGGGGACATGCGATGAAACTACAGTGTAGTAAATTTAAAACAAATCAGAGAAAATTTTCTTCACCCAAAGCGTAATTAAACTCTGGAATTTGTTGCCAGAGAACATGGTGAAGGCTGTTAGCTTGGCAGAGTTTAAAAAGGGGTTAGATGGTTTCCTAAAGGACAAGTCCATAAACCGCTACTAAATGGACTTGGGAAAAATCCACAATTCCAGGAATAACATGTATAGAATGTTTGTACGTTTGGGAAGCTTGCCAGGTGCCCTTGGCCTGGATTGGCCGCTGTCGTGGACAGGATGCTGGGCTCAATGGACCCTTGGTCTTTTCCCAGTGTGGCATTACTTATGTACTTATCCACGCCTGATGTAAATTTTTGACCTTTGCAGCTGTTCCTCTAAGCTTTTTTCCACCATTCTTCTCATTTTATCACAGTCTCCTTTTTGAAAGTTAAATGCTAATGTATTTGATTTCCTGTCTGTACTTACTCCAGAGCTTATACAAAATTTGGCCATGTTATGATCACTATTATCAAGAGGCCCTGGTACCACTACCTCCTGCACCAGATCATTCGCTGCACTAAAGACTAGGTCTAGAATTGTTCCTCCTCTTGTTGGCTTCTGAACCAGCTGCTCCATAATGCAGCCCTTGATTCCATCAAGGAATTTCACCTCTCTAGCATGCACTGTTACATTTATCCAGCCAATATCGGGGTAATTGAAATCACCCATTATTATTGAGTTGCCTAGTTTGTTAGCCTCCCTAATTTCTGATAACATTTCTACATCTGTCTCTTCATCCGGGCCAGGTGGACGGTAGTACACGCCTATCACTATCCTGTTCCTCTTTACAAGTGGAATTTCAATCCATAGGGATTCCAAGATGCGTTTTGTGTCTTGCAGAATTTTAACTCTATTCGATTCAAGGCTATCCTTAACCTACGCTACCCCTCCACTAATTCGATCAACCCTATTACTGAGACATAATTTGTATCCCGGTATGACAGTGTCCCACTGGTTATCCTCCTTCCATCAGGTCTCAGAAATGCCTATTATATCTATTTTTTCATTTAGTACAATATATTTTAACTCTCCAATTTTATTTCTTAGGCTTCTGGCATTCGCATATAGATATTTCAGACTAGGTTTGTTGGTCCTATTTATAACATGCTCAGCAGTTGACAATGTGCAATCTTGAAAACCTGTCTGCTTTTTATTTAAAGACACCTGGTCTACTATGCTCTCTATTGCAACCTCGCTATCGGGATGCCCTATCTTCCTTGTTGATGAGTTCCTAACAAATCTAAATCCCTCATCCCTGCATCATTGTCTCAATCACACATTGATACTCCGGAGTTCTACCTGCATTTTGGGTCCTGCACATGGAACGGGAAGCATTTCTGAAAATGCTACTCTGGAGATCTGGACATCAGCTTTCTACGAAAGAGCCTAAATTTGACTTCCAGAACATCCCTCTTACATTTTCCTATGTCATTGGTACCCACATGTACTAAGATAGCCGGCTCTTCCCTGCAATATCTAAAATCCTATCTAGGTGATGGGTGAGGTCCACCACCTTCGCACCAGGCAAGAAAGTGACCAGGCAATCCTCTTGTCCACCAGCCACCCAGCTATCTATATGCCTAATGATGAAATCACCAACTACAACAGCTGTCCTAACCTTCCCTCCTGGGTAGAAGTTCTTGGAGACACATCCTAGGTGCAAGAGGATAGTGCATCCCCTAGTGAGCAGGTCCTGGCTACAGGAGTACTTCCTACTTTATCAGGGCAATGCTCTCCTTTTAGGAGATCTCCCTCCTCCAAGGAAGCACAGGGGCTGGCAGACTGGAGGTGAGACTTCTCTACAATGTCTCTGTAGGTCTCCTCTATGTACCTGTCTCCCTCAGCTCCTTCAAATCTGCTACTCTAGCCTCAAGAGAATGGACTCGTTCTCTGAGAACTAGGAGCGCTTTGTATCGGGCACAAATATATAACCTCTCACCAACTTGTATCCAGAGTTTTAGAAAGCTTTTGACAAGTTTCTCATGAAAGACTCCTAAGAAAAATAAAGTTATGGGATAGAAGGCAATGACCTTCTGTGGATTAGTAATTGGCTATTGGACAGAAAACAGAGGGTAGGGTTAAATGGCCATTTTTCTCAATGGAGGAGGATGAACAGTGGAGTGTCACAGGGATCTGTATTAAGACCAATGATATTTACCCTATTAATAAATGATCTGGAAATCAGAATGATGAGCGAGATGATTAAATGTGCTAACAAAAAACTACTCAAAGTTGTCAAAAACCATGCAGATTGTGAAAAACTGCAGAAGACCTTAGGAAACTGGAGGAATTGGCATCCAAATGGAAGATGAAAATGAATGTGGAAAAATGCAAAGTGATGCACACTGGGAAGAATAATACAAATCATAGTTACCTGATGCTAGGGTCCACTTGGGAGTCAGTAACTAAAAAAAGATCTAGGTATCATTGTAGGTAATACATTAAAATCTTCTGCACAGTGTGTGGTGGCAGCAGCAGCAAAAAAAGCAAACAGGATGCTAGGAATTATTAGGAAAGGGATACAAAAGAGGACCAAGATTATTATTAGTGCCTCTTACTGCTCCATGGTGTGACCACATCTTGAGTACTGCGTTCAGTTCTGGACGCTGCATCTCAAAA
Organism: Microcaecilia unicolor; assembly: GCF_901765095.1. Taxonomy (NCBI): domain Eukaryota; kingdom Metazoa; phylum Chordata; class Amphibia; order Gymnophiona; family Siphonopidae; genus Microcaecilia; species Microcaecilia unicolor. The sequence goes on along the minus strand of NC_044036.1, from coordinate 202,193,310 downwards.
AAGATGTAGCAGAATTAGAAAAGATTTTCAGCTTGGAAAAGAAAAACGCATAATTAAACTCTGGAATTCGTTGCCAGAGAACGTAGTGAAGGCAGATAGCTTGGCAGAGTTTAAAAAGGGGTTGGACGGTTTCCTAAAGGCCAAGTCCACAGACCCTTCTACTAAATGGACTTGGGAAAAATCCACAATTTCGGGAACAACATATATAGAATGTTTGTACGTCTGGGAAGCTTGCCAGGTGCCCTTGGCCTGGATTGGCCGCTGTCGTGGACAGGATGCTGGGCTCGATGGACCCTTGGTCTTTTCCCAGTGTGGCATTACTTATGTACTTAATCACATCAACAGTGGAAACCAACAGTGATTCAACACTATGTACCTTTTGAAACCGAAACTAATACGAATCGAGAACATTGTTCACCTCTATAAACTCAAGCACTTTCAAGACTGCTTTTTCAATGATCTTACGTACAAAATGGTAAAACAGAAATAGGTCTGTAATTACTCAAATCCTTAGGATCCAAACCAGCCATTTTCAACACAGGTTTTATAGCAGCTTGCTTACAAGAAGAGGGAAAAACCCTCTCTCACAAAGACATTCACCATGTTCTGAACCATAGGAGTTATTTCATTTGAAAATACCTGCAATAGACCTGAACAGGGATCCACCTAGCTCTTATAGGAGTCGCAGATAGAAGTGTCTCACTATATGTTACAGATATGAATTTCAACCATCTATCACCTCCACCCATGGTGGAATCGAAGAACCCATACAAATTTGATCAGTCACTAACATTCCCAACTTACAAGATCTTATCACTCAAGAACTTTACAAATATATCAACATTAATAACCTCAGTCCACATTATCACACTTATAGCCTTCAAGCAAAAACTTTACTGTATGAAAAAAGTCCCTTGGTCTATTCAAAGCTTTTCCAATTATCAATTTGAAATATTTATTCCTATAGAGTCGCAAAATCCCAAATACTCCACTAAATGCAATTTATAACTCAAAATCTTCACTGACTTCCTCCACTTTCTCTCTACCTGTCTCAATTCACGTCCCACTTGTAACACTGGAGTTGTTTTCCAAGGACAAGTAGTATAATTTTAACCACTTTTTAGAGGCAACTACATCTAAAGACTGCTCAAGAATATCCACCCATGTAGCAACTTCCTCATCAAGTGACACAGAATCCTTTAAGTTTAGGAGCCCATTCCTTCCATGACTCTCGAACCTCAAACTGTGATTGAACCTCTATCATGTTATCTATATAACAAACAGCATTCTGTACATTACACAATGCCAGCTGAAATGATCACTCCCGGAAGAAAATAAGACAATTCACTCATTCATAATCACACAATGCCAGCTGAAATGATCACGCCCGGAAGAAAATAAGACAATTCACTCATTCATAATCACACATTCACCATACTCATTCACTTCTGCACAAACCAACTTAAAAATCAAGAACTGCGTTAAAAAAAAAAAAATCACCCCCCCACTTCCTACATCTGCATGCTCATTCCTACTTATAACCATGATTCAGCAATACATAAGACATCATACTTTTGTACCTGCAACAAATCAGAAATTAACACAGATTTCTAGTCAATCTAGTAATCAGGTATCCTATTTTCAAGGCATATAAATTTAAAACTTTCATACTAACAGTAGAAACATATTGCAATCAATCAGCTACATCTGGCAATTCATGCCAAAATGAATTTGGGACAGCCAATGCACCATAACGACCCATCCCCTCAATAACTTCAATCTGCACCATAATCAAAACTTAAACAAAAACACCAACAATTATATAGTACCCCACTTGCCTCAAAGTTCACCTAAAGTTGCACTCAAAGGAGCACTCTATGGAGCAGAACCTGCTCTGTAGTTGTGCTTCTCCATCAGCCCAACAGAGGAGGCTGTTGCTTCTTTGGTGCGTCACACCTCTGGCAATGCCCTGGCATTTTTCACCATGCATCTGTAAGTAACGTCACCCCACAAGGCACACTAGCATGGTCCCAAGCAGGCAAGAGATGGAATCAGGCACTGGATTTTTTGGCTCCCAAGATGCTATTCCGGAAAGCTCAGCACACTGCAACAGACAGAACACAGATGGAAAACAGCTCTAAAGGAAGGCCAGAAAGTTTCTACCAGTGGTAGTCCCAGGAGTAATCTACACCAAATGCTCACAATTAACTCCTATCTCCAGGCATTGCATCTGCTTTATGTCTGAATAGGCTGCTTTCTTTGACAAATCAGATCCTACGCTGTTCTATACATATGAAAAAGGTGCACAGAAGTCACATTAAATTTTTCTTCAAATTGTTTTTAATCCCTATTTTGGAAATGTTTACATGTAGAACTTTACAAAGGCAATTTTTAAAGCCATTTCCATGGGTAAAACAGTAATTTACCCACTGTAAGAAGCTCTTGGAAAAATTGCTAATCCTCAATACGGATAGCATTATATGCATGCTCTATAAAGCACAATTTTATCCACAGTATTGGCTAGTGTTCCCATGGCAAGGTTATGTCAGGGGAATGTGTAGATTTGAATTTTCAAAAATCTTTTTAGGCACTTTTTTCCATGGGCAATGAAATTACTTGGGCCATGAAAACTCTCTTAGGAGTGGCAAGGAATAAACCAAGGAGTCAAAGAAACAGAAGGTTTCCTCTCTAGGCCATTCTGACAACTACTACAATTGACCCTTCTGGCCCCTTTTCAAAAATCCCTTTTTCAGCCAAGCTGCCATCCACTGAACGCTGTAAGCGCATCAGGTCACTGGTGTTCAACTTTACAAAGCTCCCGACTATTCTCTGCAACATCTATACCTTGACAGCAGCATTCATACTGCTTCTCTAAGCCACTGAGGACTATACAACAAACATATTAGTGTTCTAATGCACAGGGGCTGGGGAGTATGGGTATGGGGAAAGCAGCACCGAAAAATGGTCTCACTGCTGACTCAGAATGAGGCTCATACTCAGTAATTAGTGAAATTACAGGACAAACCAAAAAAGATTCTTCCATCCCCCCCACCCCCATCGAATCCTAGATCCATTCGATGCACGGCCATTCCCGGTGGCCAAGGGCCTAGTAGCCACATGGACCGATGCACCCAATGCAACTCTCAATGCCAATGTCAACGCAGAAGTAGAGGATTCAGATTTGGCTCCAAAAGCTTCTTGTTGCTTACTTTATTTATTTTTTGTCTATTAGATTGTAAGCTCTTTGAGCAGGGACTGTCTTTCTTCTATGTTTGTGCAGCGCTGCGTACGCCTTGTAGCGCTATAGAAATGCTAAATAGTAGTAGTAGTAGTAGTAGTAGTAGTAGTTGTGCCTCTCTGGCCAACTGGGTTCTTTTCTTCATATGAAGGCAAAGAATACAGTTAGAAGGGGTATGATCAGCCCCCCCCCCCCCCCCCAACACTGAAGAATGGATGTCTTTTGCCAGAGATGGCCCTATTGCACCGGCTGCAGTGCCTGAAGCCACTGTGAATCTTCAATGATATGGAAGGAAAAACAGTCATGGCCAAATTGAAAGACTCAATGGTGCTGAAAAAATTGGCAAAGAATCCAAAAAGAAAAAGGGGGCAAGCCCAACTGAAGTGCAGGCCTGTGTGACCTACCGAGCATGGGACAAGAAATGAAATTTTAAAAAGGGGACAAAAAAACCTAAAAGTATAAAAGTAAGGGATAAAAAAGTTCCGCCAGAGAAAACAAGGTCGAAAAACATGGGAAGACGAAACATTCTGAAAAAACCATTCTGAGCTGCGAGAAGTGACAAAAACGGCACCCTCTCCTCACAGTGAAAAAAAGAGAACTGGTGGTCCCGTGCTCTCAAATTGGGTAGGAAGGCACTCACACATGCACGGTGGGAACGCTGCGTACACTCAAAGCTGTACAAAGCTTTTTTCAAGCTCCAAACTGGGCGAAGCAGGACACATCACCCACATGCGAGAATTATTGGCCTGCTTGTCCTCAGAGAATAGTACTTACAACACAATGGAAACTATGTATTAAAAGAAAAATAGTAACATAGTAACATAGTAGATGACGGCAGAAAAAGACCTGCATGGTCCATCCAGTCTGCCCAACAAGATAAACTCATATGTGTATACCTTACCTTGATTTGTACCTGCCTTTTTCAGGGCACAGACCGTACAAGTCTGCCCAGCAGTATTTCCCGCCTCCCAACCACCAGTCCCGCCTCCCATCACTGGCTCTGGCACAGACCGTATAAGTCTGCCCTCCACTATCCTCGCCTCCCAACCACCAACCTCTCTTCTACCACCTGCTCCGCCACCCAATTTCGGCTAAGCTTCTGAGGATCCATTCCTACTGCACAGGATTCCTTTATGCATATCCCACGCATGTTTGAATTCCGTTACCGTTTTCATCTCCACCACCTCCCGCGGGAGGTCATTCCAAGCATCCACCACCCTCTCCGTGAAAAAATACTTCCTGACATCTTTTTTGAGTCTGCCCCCCTTCAATCTCATTTCATGCCCTCTCGTTCTACCGCCTTCCCATCTCCGGAAAAGATTTTTTTGCGGATTAATACCTTTCAAGTATTTGAACTTCTGTATCATATCACCCCTGTTCCTCCTTTCCTCCAGGGTATACATGCTCAGGTCAGCAAGTCTCTGCTCATACGTCTTGGAACGTAAATCCCATACCATTCTCGTAGCTTTTCTTTGCACCGCTTCCATTTTTTTAACATCCTTCGCAAGGTACGGCCTCCAAAACTGAACACAGTACTCCAGGTGGGGCCTCACCAACGACTTGTACAGGGGCATCAACACTTCCTTTCTTCTGCTGATCACACCTCTCTCTAGATACCTCTCCCCCTCAGTACCTATCAGACTCTCCCCGCCTAACACATAAGTCTCTCGTGGGTTTCTACTCCCTAAATGCATCACTTTGCATTTCTTCGCATTGAATTTTAATTGCCAAACCTTAGACCATTCTTCTAGCTTCCTCAGATCCCTAGAAGAATGGTCTAAGGTTTGGCAATTAAAATTCAATGCGAAGAAATGCAAAGTGATGCATTTAGGGAGTAGAAACCCACGAGAGACTTATGTGTTAGGCGGGGAGAGTCTGATAGGTACTGAGGGGGAGAGGGATCTTGGGGTGATAGTATCCGAGGATCTGAAGGCGACAAAACAGTGTGACAAGGCGGTGGCCGTAGCGAGAAGGTTGCTAGGCTGTATAGATAGAGGTGTGATCAGCAGAAGGAAGAAAGGAAGAAAATGCAGTTATAAGTTACCATGTTAAAAGCAGAAGCTGTGCACAGCTGCAGACCTATTTTCGGAACAGAGCACTGGATGGGCAGCTCTACATACTCTCTAAATGCTCAAGAGGAGAGCACTGTTTTCTTTCAGAAGAGTAAAGGTGTAAAATATCCAAATTAAACATCTCTCTATATAAAACGCACCTCCAACGTTCTAATGAAGCCGGAAGCCTGAAACCGGAAGATGTAGTTGTGTAGATCGCTTTTTGCCCATGAGTGTCTGCTCCGCCCTTGCGTCACAACGTGATGACGTCGAGGGCGGAGCACTGACACTCACCGAATCGCATCGCTCACCTGTCACTACGCCACGAAACGTAAGGTCACATGCATCACGGACCTATCAGAACGACGGCCATGAAAAAAGTAAGGAGTATCAGCAGCTGCTGGAACTCGGAGGGAGGCGGGACCCTGGAACTGGGAGGGGGGGACCCTAAAACTGCGAGGGAGGGAGGAAGAGGGTGGACCCTGGAACTTGGAGGGAGGGAGGGGGGACCCTGGAATTTGGAGGGAGGGGGGAACCTGGATCTTGGACGGAAGTGGGACCCTGGAACTGGGAGGGAGGGCACGGCCCTGCAACTCAGAGGGAGGGAGGGAGGGCACGGCCCTGCAACTCGGAGGGAGGGAGGGAGGGAGGGCACGGCCCTGCAACTCGGAGGGAGGGTGAGAACACATTTAGCCTAACAATCCCTTTCAAAACATTAATTGCAGAAAGGCAATACCTTGCTAGCGCCCGTTTCATTGGTTTCAGAAACGGGCCTTTTATCCTAGTCTACAATATTCTTGGCAGAGTAATGATATAGATCGCCTTCTTGGTGGCAATTTATGCCATGTAAATAGCTCTGAGAAAACAGCAGGAAGATCAGTGATAGCCTGTGCAATATGAGCTATCCAACAGGATCCAGCAGTAAATTCAAACTATAATCTTGTACCAGTTTAAGCAGGAAAGACAACTCATCTTTTCATAGATTAAAACAGATAAATTACTTGCAGAACTTTGAACCCTATTTCCCTTGCTAGTAGAATAGACAGAAAGAGCATGTAATTTAGTACTATGCTCATCACATCTTCTGTTACCCCCTACACATTTAGGCCTCGATTCTGTAAATGGTGCCCAAATTTGGGTGCCAAAAAAATGTACGCTAAGCATTACTGTTGTGAGGAGAGAATGCGTTGGTTTCTGCTCCTCATAGCGTCTGTGTGTTTCTTTTTTGAGCTTTGTGCCTTCTCTGCTGGTATTTTTTGCCCTAATTTGTCTTTTCAATCCTCAGGATATTTTTTCTTTCTTCTATTAAAGGTTTTAGTTTGTTCTCCCCAGTTTTTAAGTTTTCTTTATTTTTCTTGGGCTAAACAAGACCATCTTCAGCCTGAGCATCAGCTGTGATTTTCCCCTTTATTTTTTCAGTGACTTGCCCCCTTTTTTTTTAATCTCCTTAGCTATTGATTTGGCCATGACTGTTTTCCCTTCCATGTCATGGAATGGAAAATGGAATACATCCTTTGGGTGAAGGATGTATTTGAAGGTGCGCTGTTCTCGGTACAGTCAGACCATATCTGGGGCTGACACCCCATTCCTGGTGTATCCTGTGTTTGGGGCCAGACCATAACTCTAGTTACTGTATTCTTTGGTGGCATATGCAAAAAAAAAAAAAAAACCCAAGTCCAGAGAAGATCAGAAAGAGAAAATTTTTGAAGCCTGGTTCAAATTGTCAACATCAGCATAGACATTGTCAGCATTTGGCGCTTGCACCGGCATCGGTCCCCATGGCTGCTAGACCCATGTCCAACACTGGGAGTGGGCATGCATCAAGCAGGTCTCCAGCTGCTTCGAGCACTGTACAAGGCCTCCAGGACTGGTCAGCATCAGACCCGACACAGAGAAGGCGTGAGGATTCAACATTCCTCATTGGCATCAAGAGGTGTTGATGCTTGGCATCAGGTAAAGCCCGAGAAGCACCAGCATCGATTCTCGACGCACGGTACTGAGGGCACAGAGGGATCTGGTACCTGAGAAGTGCTGGCATTGAGAGGAGTGCTCCCCCTCCATCGAGGAGGTGCTGGCACAAGGGTCTCCTTGTAGCTGGGACCAGGTATCAGTTGACATCAGCAATTCTGCAGGCTGTCTCTGACCTGATGCACCAGCCTTTCCCGATGTCAACCCTCGATGAGTAGATTTGGGCCATGCTCCAGGAACACTTGGCGGGATTCTGCAGCAGAGTGCATTGGCATCGGGGTGCTTGCACCAGCCATGTTTCCACCTGCTGCCTCGCAGGGCTCTCAGCCTGCACTGAGGTAACTGATGCCAGTACAGCGTGCGGTGTCGGCATCCACAGCCGCTCATGTGGGTACCCCCTCGACATTGATGGAGGAAGCTTTGCCAGGTTCAGGGGTGCAGCCTGCATCTCAACCCCAGCCCAGGCAAGGACTCAGTTCCTCCTACCAGAGGTGGGCTCTGCCACGGCCCTCCCATGAGGAGGTCTTGGCTGACTTCGATACAGACTGCTCATGGGCATCTGATGAAGATCCATGGTCAATAAGACCCTTGCCCACCAGAGGAAAGGTGAGTATCTCCACCTGTGAGTTTTTCCTTTCCTGCTTTTGTGAAGGTGATGCGTAGTGAGAGAGCACTACTGTCTGCTCTTAAAGAAATAGTATGCTGAATAGTATTCTGCACTGGGCGCTGTGGATAACATCACCCATACGTGAGAATTACTGGTCTGCTGTCCTCGGAGAATACAATACCTTTTACAGGAAGTATTTTCACTTCTCCTGGCCTCTCTAAGTTGCAGATTGTAAGATTTATTGGCATACCTAAATCGATGAAGATTTTCTGCAGTCCTTATATCATTTAGAAATGACAAAAATGACTGCAAATGTGGGTGATTTGGGGCATTAGTGTGAATATTAAAATCACCTACAACTATTAGATCACAATAACAAGTGACGACATCTGCCAGGGATTGTAATAAAGTATCCCAGACATCTAAATTAATAGTAGGAAGACTACAGCATAAAAATTAAACAAATGGGTGATCGGTTAATACACAAAGAACTAAAAGTTCTGGATATTGAAAAGTGGATAAGGAAATCTCTTTAACAAGGAGATTTGCTGAAATGCTGATCCCAAGACACCACCACCACCCCTCTTTGAAACACGGGCAGAATGGTAAGCATTAAGACCTGGTGAGACACCCTCTCTATCAGTTAAGCATGGAAAGTCTAGATGGTAAAAGTAAGTCACGTCTCAGACAAGCATTGACCGTGCAAAGGAAGCAGCAATTTAGTAAACCCATAGAGAAAGGTATAATGGATGTGTAGAAGGGATACACCAAAAGGAGCAAATAATGAGGTTAAGTTGCCTCACTATGAGTAGCCTAGTGGTTAGTGCAGCGGATTTTGATCCTGGGGAACTAGGTTCGATTCCCACTGCAGCTCCTTGTAACTCTGGGCAAGTCACTTAACCCTCCATTGCCCCAGGTACAAATAAGTACCAGTATATACTATGTAAACTGCTTTGAATGTAGTTGCAAAAACCACACAAAGGCAGTATGTCAAGTCCCATTCCATTCCCCTTCCATTGTCTAGTAGAATTGGCTAGGCGATATCTAGCTGATTAATTTCCCCATATCGTCAGCATATCGACAGGCACATATTAGGAGCCATCCAAACAGAGTAGTAAAAAAGGGAAACAATCAGCAGAGCCATGGTGTGAATTGCAGCCTTCAGGGTTGGTGCTTACATTGTTGGTCACATGACCAAGTGATTGGGCTATGCAGAATTGAAGGTATTAGCACTCAGTGGCAGTGAGAACAACAGTCATGTGACCACATGATCGGGTCATACAGAATTGGAGGTATTAACACTCAGACATTGAGAACCTGGAGACAGAGAAGCACAGTATGACTATTCTTATGTTATATAAGAAGGCAGGGCACAAGGATGAGTTAAAAGATTAGCTTTTTCTTCTGTGATAGCATTACTGAGGATTCCATGCCTATTTCTTCCCCTTACTATGAGCATAACAACCAGCAACATTTTCTGCCTTCCATGAAGAGAAGTTGGGGGGGGGGGGGAACGGAGCTGGGGGGGGAGGTATGCTGTACTACTGAACAAATGGTTATTGGCACGTGTCAGTCTGCATACGCATACATTGGTACATATACTGGAATGCCAAGGGAAGAGGCAGTACTAGACTGGTACATAAGAACAGATAAGCCTTTTCAAAGGTTCAGGCAGGCAGTGTCCTAAGCACTAGTGATAATTGCACAATATGATTTAATATAACACTGTGCTTTATCTTTGTCGTTTGCCTTATTCTGTTCCAGGTGCTTTTCTGGCACTGTTTCTCATAACAAAATTGACATTATACAATGCTTCATTGTATTCACTATTAATCTTTAAACAAAAGGTATTCTATATACCTTCCGCTGCTAGGAACAATGGTGTACTCCATAAGCACAGAACAGTTAGTGAAACGTGGTTCTCAGCTGTCTTCCTTAATGCAGGACTTCTCTCAAATAACATGTTTGTATATGTGGTACAAAGCGCCCATTTCCTTCATAAAATAAGCACTTTTCTCGAACTTTGATGTAGGCACCCTGTTACAAAATTAGCCCCCATGTACAAATCTCTCACATACATAATCTCTGTGGATATTTAAAATCCTGACTGGCTAGGTATCTTGAACTGGGTTGAAAATCACTAATGTAAGATGGTCAGTCATCTTCCTTCCCAAGGCACAACCCTACTTGAGTCAACTTCTATTGATATATAAAGTTATTCATGCTCCCACCATTTTTTGTTGCTGTTTTTGCTTTGTTTTTAAAGTTGGTGACCTTAAGGTGTTTGTGTGCTTTCCTGGGTATGCACAAGTGGAAGCTGGATCATGCATAGCTACATGCCATATTCTGCTTATGGCTTACAGGAAAACATACTTTTTACTCTGAGAATAGGTGTTCATAGGTCTGTTTTATCTTTTGAAATTTCTTCAGCTCAGCTTTTCTAAATAGATTTAATCTCCTCTCTTATTTGAGACCATTACAAGTATGCAAGTACATAAAAACACTGGCAAACTAAGGTTGAAGTGTAGTAACCCATTTAAAATGTGACTATTTCAGATGGCATTAATGTGAACCAAATTGGAGTGCCTAATAATCAAGAAGAGTATTTTGTGGTTGTGTGATCTGAGCCCCCTGCTTTTATGGGAATGTACTAAAAAAAAAACCCCACTAGATTTGTAAATATTTATAAAGTATAAATCAAAGCATACTAATACTTCTACTATTTATGTAGAGAAATTAGGGGGAACTGTGCCTCCTAGGGTTTTACACAATGGAAAATTATTTTTCTGTGTATATCCTTACTTAATACATGTTGACATCACTGTTCCCTCTAAGCTGAGCAGGAGTCCTCCGCTTAAAGTCCTACCAGTGGAGGATGCTGTTTCACTATCAACGTTTTCAATAGTGAAGGCCAGGCATGCTCTGCGGGACTGCAGGGAAACCGGCCTGTATCTGGCAATTGAAAAAACAATATTGAACCCCCCCCCCCCCCCCCCAGCAGCAATGCAGTTGGAGTACTCTTTCTCAGAGGGAAAAGTAGTTGACACTTGCCTTGTCTTATTAAATGTTGATGAATAATATACAGTTCATTATTTCTCTCTCATCCATCTTCAGTTTTGATGACGACTAAACCCCCAGTTCAGGATTTAAATTACTTATCCATTGTTGTGACTTTCATGCATGATGCATTTAACTCGAAATCAAAAGGTCAATCCACTAAGCATTTCCTCTGTAAAACAGTAGTAGAATGGTATGTCTGTTTTTGTATCCAATCAGGTATGTTAGAGTAATCATCTAAAGCAGTTAATCCTTATCCCCCTGATTCTATAAAGAGCACTCAAAATTATGCATGTAAATTTGGGGTGCACCCAAATTGTGCATGTAATTACTTAATGAGCAAATTAGCGCCAATAATTGGGCAGCACTAAATTGGTGCTAATGAGCAATTGGAATTTATGCACATCTTTCTATTCTATAGATGGCGCATGTAACTTTTCTGCATGGATCAGAAAAGGGGCGTGGCCAGTTATTTCTAGGATTTGTGCGCAGTGTTAGAATACGGTGAATCCACTCAATTTAGGCATTGGGATTTACACCACATTTAGGACTCAATTCTGTAAATGGCATCCAACTTTGAGTAAAGCTCTAACAACTAAAAGGAGAGCACAAACTCTATAGAAATAATTCCAACCTAATTAAAGGAGTTTGTGTTGTAAAGTTGGTTTGAAGGTGTCTCAATCAATTGCAAGGTGGAAAAAAACTTCCACCTTGTATATAACATATATATCAAATGGAACCTCAAACCTCCATACAAGGGACCATTCCAACAGAATTTACCACACCTTGTATAATACGGAGTCCAATACTATCATAGGTTCCTCTCAAGAAGGAAAAGGAGAATAAAACGCCAAACGTAAAAACTCAAACTAAATGAGAAAAAAAATGAGTGGGTTGAAAAACTCCCTTTCCTCCTTGTGTTTACCAATTAAATGAACATTCCCATAAAAGCAGGGGGCTCAGATCACACAACCACAAAATACTCTCCTTGATTATTAGGAACTCCAATTTGGTTCACATTAATGCCATCTGAAATAGTCACATTCTAAATGGGTTACTACACTTCCAACCTTAGTTTGCCAGTGTTTTTATGTACTTGCATACTTGTAATGGTCTCAAATAAGAGAGGAGATTAAATCTATTTAGAAAAGCTGAGCTGAAGAAATTTCAAAAGATAAAACAGACCTATGAACACCTATTCTCAGAGTAAAAAGTATGTTTTCCTGTAAGCCATATGCAGAATATGGCATGTAGCTATGCATGATCCAGCTTCCACTTGTGCATACCCAGGAAAGCACACAAACACCTTAAGGTCACCAACTTTAAAAACAAAGCAAAAACAGCAACAAAAAATGGTGGGAGCATGAATAACTTTATATATCAATAGAAGTTGACTCAAGTAGGGTTGTGCCTTGGGAAGGAAGATGACTGACCATCTTACATTAGTGATTTTCAACCCAGTTCAAGATACCTAGCCAGTCAGGATTTTAAATATCCACAGAGATTATGTATGTGAGAGATTTGTACATGGGGGCTAATTTTGTAACAGGGTGCCTAAATCAAAGTTCGAGAAAAGTGCTTATTTTATGAAGGAAATGGGCGCTTTGTACCACATATACAAACATGTTATTTGAGAGAAGTCCTGCATTAAGGAAGACAGCTGAGAACCACGTTTCACTAACTGTTCTGTGCTTATGGAGTACACCATTGTTCCTAGCAGCGGAAGGTATATAGAATACCTTTTGTTTAAAGATTAATAGTGAATACAATGAAGCATTGTATAATGTCAATTTTGTTATGAGAAACAGTGCCAGAAAAGCACCTGGAACAGAATAAGGCAAACGACAAAGATAAAGCACAGTGTTATATTAAATCATATTGTGCAATTATCACTAGTGCTTAGGACACTGCCTGCCTGAACCTTTGAAAAGGCTTATCTGTTCTTATGTACCAGTCTAGTACTGCCTCTTCCCTTGGCATTCCAGTATATGTACCAATGTATGCGTATGCAGACTGACACGTGCCAATAACCATTTGTTCAGTAGTACAGCATACCTCCCCCCCCAGCTCCGTCCCCCCCCCCCCCCAACTTCTCTTCATGGAAGGCAGAAAATGTTGCTGGTTGTTATGCTCATAGTAAGGGGAAGAAATAGGCATGGAATCCTCAGTAATGCTATCACAGAAGAAAAAGCTAATCTTTTAACTCATCCTTGTGCCCTGCCTTCTTATATAACATAAGAATAGTCATACTGTGCTTCTCTGTCTCCAGGTTCTCAATGTCTGAGTGTTAATACCTCCAATTCTGTATGACCCGATCATGTGGTCACATGACTGTTGTTCTCACTGCCACTGAGTGCTAATACCTTCAATTCTGCATAGCCCAATCACTTGGTCATGTGACCAACAATGTAAGCACCAACCCTGAAGGCTGCAATTCACACCATGGCTCTGCTGATTGTTTCCCTTTTTTACTACTCTGTTTGGATGGCTCCTAATATGTGCCTGTCGATATGCTGACGATATGGGGAAATTAATCAGCTAGATATCGCCTAGCCAATTCTACTAGACAATGGAAGGGGAATGGAATGGGACTTGACATACTGCCTTTGTGTGGTTTTTGCAACTACATTCAAAGCAGTTTACATAGTATATACTGGTACTTATTTGTACCTGGGGCAATGGAGGGTTAAGTGACTTGCCCAGAGTTACAAGGAGCTGCAGTGGGAATCGAACCTAGTTCCCCAGGATCAAAATCCGCTGCACTAACCACTAGGCTACTCATAATGAGGCAACTTAACCTCATTATTTGCTCCTTTTGGTGTATCCCTTCTACACATCCATTATACCTTTCTCTATGGGTTTACTAAATTGCTGCTTCCTTTGCACGGTCAATGCTTGTCTGAGACGTGACTTACTTTTACCATCTAGACTTTCCATGCTTAACTGATAGAGAGGGTGTCTCACCAGGTCTTAATGCTTACCATTCTGCCCGTGTTTCAAAGAGGGGTGGTGGTGGTGTCTTGGGATCAGCATTTCAGCAAATCTCCTTGTTAAAGAGATTTCCTTATCCACTTTTCAATATCCAGAACTTTTAGTTCTTTGTGTATTAACCGATCACCCATTTGTTTAATTTTTATGCTGTAGTCTTCCTACTATTAATTTAGATGTCTGGGATACTTTATTACAATCCCTGGCAGATGTCGTCACTTGTTATTGTGATCTAATAGTTGTAGGTGATTTTAATATTCACACTAATGCCCCAAATCACCCACATTTGCAGTCATTTTTGTCATTTCTAAATGATATAAGGACTGCAGAAAATCTTCATCGATTTAGGTATGCCAATAAATCTTACAATCTGCAACTTAGAGAGGCCAGGAGAAGTGAAAATACTTCCTGTAAAAGGTATTGTATTCTCCGAGGACAGCAGACCAGTAATTCTCACGTATGGGTGATGTTATCCACAGCGCCCAGTGCAGAATACTATTCAGCATACTATTTCTTTAAGAGCAGACAGTAGTGCTCTCTCACTACGCATCACCTTCACAAAAGCAGGAAAGGAAAAACTCACAGGTGGAGATACTCACCTTTCCTCTGGTGGGCAAGGGTCTTATTGACCATGGATCTTCATCAGATGCCCATGAGCAGTCTGTATCGAAGTCAGCCAAGACCTCCTCATGGGAGGGCCGTGGCAGAGCCCACCTCTGGTAGGAGGAACTGAGTCCTTGCCTGGGCTGGGGTTGAGATGCAGGCTGCACCCCTGAACCTGGCAAAGCTTCCTCCATCAATGTCGAGGGGGTACCCACATGAGCGGCTGTGGATGCCGACACCGCACGCTGTACTGGCATCAGTTACCTCAGTGCAGGCTGAGAGCCCTGCGAGGCAGCAGGTGGAAACATGGCTGGTGCAAGCACCCCGATGCCAATGCACTCTGCTGCAGAATCCCGCCAAGTGTTCCTGGAGCATGGCCCAAATCTACTCATCGAGGGTTGACATCGGGAAAGGCTGGTGCATCAGGTCAGAGACAGCCTGCAGAATTGCTGATGTCAACTGATACCTGGTCCCAGCTACAAGGAGACCCTTGTGCCAGCACCTCCTCGATGGAGGGGGAGCACTCCTCTCAATGCCAGCACTTCTCAGGTACCAGATCCCTCTGTGCCCTCAGTACCGTGCGTCGAGAATCGATGCTGGTGCTTCTCGGGCTTTACCTGATGCCAAGCATCAACACCTCTTGATGCCAATGAGGAATGTTGAATCCTCACGCCTTCTCTGTGTCGGGTCTGATGCTGACCAGTCCTGGAGGCCTTGTACAGTGCTCGAAGCAGCTGGAGACCTGCTTGATGCATGCCCACTCCCAGTGTTGGACATGGGTCTAGCAGCCATGGGGACCGATGCCGGTGCAAGCGCCAAATGCTGACAATGTCTATGCTGATGTTGACAATTTGAACCAGGCTTCAAAAATTTTCTCTTTCTGATCTTCTCTGGACTTGGGTTTTTTTTTTTTTTTGCATATGCCACCAAAGAATACAGTAACTAGAGTTATGGTCTGGCCCCAAACACAGGATACACCAGGAATGGGGTGTCAGCCCCAGATATGGTCTGACTGTACCGAGAACAGCGCACCTTCAAATACATCCTTCACCCAAAGGATGTATTCCATTTTCCATTCCATGACATGGAAGGGAAAACAGTCATGGCCAAATCAATAGCTAAGGAGATTAAAAAAAAAGGGGGCAAGTCACTGAAAAAATAAAGGGGAAAATCACAGCTGATGCTCAGGCTGAAGATGGTCTTGTTTAGCCCAAGAAAAATAAAGAAAACTTAAAAACTGGGGAGAACAAACTAAAACCTTTAATAGAAGAAAGAAAAAATATCCTGAGGATTGAAAAGACAAATTAGGGCAAAAAATACCAGCAGAGAAGGCACAAAGCTCAAAAAAGAAACACACAGACGCTATGAGGAGCAGAAACCAACGCATTCTCTCCTCACAACAGTAATGCTTAGCGTACATTTTTTTGGCACCCAAATTTGGGCACCATTTACAGAATCGAGGCCTAAATGTGTAGGGGGTAACAGAAGATGTGATGAGCATAGTACTAAATTACATGCTCTTTCTGTCTATTCTACTAGCAAGGGAAATAGGGTTCAAAGTTCTGCAAGTAATTTATCTGTTTTAATCTATGAAAAGATGAGTTGTCTTTCCTGCTTAAACTGGTACAAGATTATAGTTTGAATTTACTGCTGGATCCTGTTGGATAGCTCATATTGCACAGGCTATCACTGATCTTCCTGCTGTTTTCTCAGAGCTATTTACATGGCATAAATTGCCACCAAGAAGGCGATCTATATCATTACTCTGCCAAGAATATTGTAGACTAGGATAAAAGGCCCGTTTCTGAAACCAATGAAACGGGCGCTAGCAAGGTATTGCCTTTCTGCAATTAATGTTTTGAAAGGGATTGTTAGGCTAAATGTGTTCTCACCCTCCCTCCGAGTTGCAGGGCCGTGCCCTCCCTCCCTCCCTCCCTCCGAGTTGCAGGGCCGTGCCCTCCCTCCCTCCCTCTGAGTTGCAGGGCCGTGCCCTCCCTCCCAGTTCCAGGGTCCCACTTCCGTCCAAGATCCAGGTTCCCCCCTCCCTCCAAATTCCAGGGTCCCCCCTCCCTCCCTCCAAGTTCCAGGGTCCACCCTCTTCCTCCCTCCCTCGCAGTTTTAGGGTCCCCCCCTCCCAGTTCCAGGGTCCCGCCTCCCTCCGAGTTCCAGCAGCTGCTGATACTCCTTACTTTTTTCATGGCCGTCGTTCTGATAGGTCCGTGATGCATGTGACCTTACGTTTCGTGGCGTAGTGACAGGTGAGCGATGCGATTCGGTGAGTGTCAGTGCTCCGCCCTCGACGTCATCACGTTGTGACGCAAGGGCGGAGCAGACACTCATGGGCAAAAAGCGATCTACACAACTACATCTTCCGGTTTCAGGCTTCCGGCTTCATTAGAACGTTGGAGGTGCGTTTTATATAGAGAGATGTTTAATTTGGATATTTTACACCTTTACTCTTCTGAAAGAAAACAGTGCTCTCCTCTTGAGCATTTAGAGAGTATGTAGAGCTGCCCATCCAGTGCTCTGTTCCGAAAATAGGTCTGCAGCTGTGCACAGCTTCTGCTTTTAACATGGTAACTTATAACTGCATTTTCTTCCTTTCTTCCTTCTGCTGATCACACCTCTATCTATACAGCCTACCAACCTTCTCGCTACGGCCACCGCCTTGTCACACTGTTTCGTCGCCTTCAGATCCTCGGATACTATCACCCCAAGATCCCTCTCCCCCTCAGTACCTATCAGACTCTCCCCGCCTAACACATAAGTCTCTCGTGGGTTTCTACTCCCTAAATGCATCACTTTGCATTTCTTCGCATTGAATTTTAATTGCCAAACCTTAGACCATTCTTCTAGGGATCTGAGGAAGCTAGAAGAATGGTCTAAGGTTTGGCAATTAAAATTCAATGCGAAGAAATGCAAAGTGATGCATTTAGGGAGTAGAAACCCACGAGAGACTTATGTGTTAGGCGGGGAGAGTCTGATAGGTACTGAGGGGGAGAGGTATCTAGAGAGAGGTGTGATCAGCAGAAGAAAGGAAGTGTTGATGCCCCTGTACAAGTCGTTGGTGAGGCCCCACCTGGAGTACTGTGTTCAGTTTTGGAGGCCGTACCTTGCGAAGGATGTTAAAAAAATGGAAGCGGTGCAAAGAAAAGCTACGAGAATGGTATGGGATTTACGTTCCAAGACGTATGAGCAGAGACTTGCTGACCTGAGCATGTATACCCTGGAGAAAAGGAGGAACAGGGGTGATATGATACAGAAGTTCAAATACTTGAAAGGTATTAATCCGCAAAAAAATCTTTTCCGGAGATGGGAAGGCGGTAGAACGAGAGGGCATGAAATGAGATTGAAGGGGGGCAGACTCAAAAAAGATGTCAGGAAGTATTTTTTCACGGAGAGGGTGGTGGATGCTTGGAATGACCTCCCGCGGGAGGTGGTGGAGATGAAAACGGTAACGGAATTCAAACATGCGTGGGATATGCATAAAGGAATCCTGTGCAGTAGGAATGGATCCTCAGAAGCTTAGCCGAAATTGGGTGGCGGAGCAGGTGGTAGAAGAGAGGTTGGTGGTTGGGAGGCGAGGATAGTGGAGGGCAGACTTATACGGTCTGTGCCAGAGCCAGTGATGGGAGGCGGGACTGGTGGTTGGGAGGCGGGAAATACTGCTGGGCAGACTTGTACGGTCTGTGCCCTGAAAAAGGCAGGTACAAATCAAGGTAAGGTATACACATAAGAGTTTATCTTGTTGGGCAGACTGGATGGACCATGCAGGTCTTTTTCTGCCGTCATCTACTATGTTACTATGTTACTATTTTTCTTTTAATACATAGTTTCCATTGTGTTGTAAGTACTATTCTCTGAGGACAAGCAGGCCAATAATTCTCGCATGTGGGTGATGTGTCCTGCTTCGCCCAGTTTGGAGCTTGAAAAAAGCTTTGTACAGCTTTGAGTGTACGCAGCGTTCCCACCGTGCATGTGTGAGTGCCTTCCTACCCAATTTGAGAGCACGGGACCACCAGTTCTCTTTTTTTCACTGAATCGCATCGCTCACCTGTCACTACGCCACGAAACGTAAGGTCACATGCATCACGGACCTATCAGAACGACGGCCATGAAAAAAGTAAGGAGTATCAGCAGCTGCTGGAACTCGGAGGGAGGCGGGACCACAAAATACTCTCCTTGATTATTAGGAACTCCAATTTGGTTCACATTAATGCCATCTGAAATAGTCACATTCTAAATGGGTTACTACACTTCCAACCTTAGTTTGCCAGTGTTTTTATGTACTTGCATACTTGTAATGGTCTCAAATAAGAGAGGAGATTAAATCTATTTAGAAAAGCTGAGCTGAAGAAATTTCAAAAGATAAAACAGACCTATGAACACCTGTTCTCAGAGTAAAAAGTATGTTTTCCTGTAAGCCATATGCAGAATATGGCATGTAGCTATGCATGATCCAGCTTCCACTTGTGCATACCCAGGAAAGCACACAAACACCTTAAGGTCACCAACTTTAAAAACAAAGCAAAAACAGCAACAAAAAATGGTGGGAGCATGAATAACTTTATATATCAATAGAAGTTGACTCAAGTAGGGTTGGGCCTTGGGAAGGAAGATGACTGACCATCTTACATTAGTGATTTTCAACCCAGTTCAAGATACCTAGCCAGTCAGGATTTTAAATATCCACAGAGATTATGTACGTGAGAGATTTGTACATGGGGGCTAATTTTGTAACAGGGTGCCTACATCAAAGTTCGAAAAAAGTGCTTATTTTATGAAGGAAATTGGTGCTTTGTACCACATACAGTGGGGGAAATAAGTATTTGATCCCTTGCTGATTTTGTAAGTTTGCCCACTGACAAAGACATGAGCAGCCCATAATTGAAGGGTAGGTTATTGGTAACAGTGAGAGATAGCACATCACAAATTAAATCCGGAAAATCACATTGTGGAAAGTATATGAATTTATTTGCATTCTGCAGAGGGAAATAAGTATTTGATCCCCCACCAACCAGTAAGAGATCTGGCCCCTACAGACCAGGTAGATGCTCCAAATCAACTCGTTACCTGCATGACAGACAGCTGTCGGCAATGGTCACCTGTATGAAAGACACCTGTCCACAGACTCAGTGAATCAGTCAGACTCTAACCTCTACAAAATGGCCAAGAGCAAGGAGCTGTCTAAGGATGTCAGGGACAAGATCATACACCTGCACAAGGCTGGAATGGGCTACAAAACCATCAGTAAGACGCTGGGCGAGAAGGAGACAACTGTTGGTGCCATAGTAAGAAAATGGAAGAAGTACAAAATGACTGTCAATCGACAAAGATCTGGGGCTCCACGCAAAATCTCACCTCGTGGGGTATCCTTGATCATGAGGAAGGTTAGAAATCAGCCTACAACTACAAGGGGGGAACTTGTCAATGATCTCAAGGCAGCTGGGACCACTGTCACCACGAAAACCATTGGTAACACATTACGACATAACGGATTGCAATCCTGCAGTGCCCGCAAGGTCCCCCTGCTCCGGAAGGCACATGTGACGGCCCGTCTGAAGTTTGCCAGTGAACACCTGGATGATGCCGAGAGTGATTGGGAGAAGGTGCTGTGGTCAGATGAGACAAAAATCGAGCTCTTTGGCATGAACTCAACTCGCCGTGTTTGGAGGAAGAGAAATGCTGCCTATGACCCAAAGAACACCGTCCCCACTGTCAAGCATGGAGGTGGAAATGTTATGTTTTGGGGGTGTTTCTCTGCTAAGGGCACAGGACTACTTCACCGCATCAATGGGAGAATGGATGGGGCCATGTACCGTACAATTCTGAGTGACAACCTCCTTCCCTCCGCCAGGGCCTTAAAAATGGGTCGTGGCTGGGTCTTCCAGCACGACAATGACCCAAAACATACAGCCAAGGCAACAAAGGAGTGGCTCAGGAAGAAGCACATTAGGGTCATGGAGTGGCCTAGCCAGTCACCAGACCTTAATCCCATTGAAAACTTACGGAGGGAGCTGAAGCTGCGAGTTGCCAAGCGACAGCCCAGAACTCTTAATGATTTAGAGATGATCTGCAAAGAGGAGTGGACCAAAATTCCTCCTGACATGTGTGCAAACCTCATCATCAACTACAGAAGACGTCTGACCGCTGTGCTTGCCAACAAGGGTTTTGCCACCAAGTATTAGGTCTTGTTTGCCAGAGGGATTAAATACTTATTTCCCTCTGCAGAATGCAAATAAATTCATATACTTTCCACAATGTGATTTTCCGGATTTAATTTGTGATGTGCTATCTCTCACTGTTACCAATAACCTACCCTTCAATTATGGGCTGCTCATGTCTTTGTCAGTGGGCAAACTTACAAAATCAGCAAGGGATCAAATACTTATTTCCCCCACTGTATACAAACATGTTATTTGAGAGAAGTCCTGCATTAAGGAAGGCAGCTGAGAACCACATTTCACTAACTGTTCTGTGCTTATGGAGTACACCACTGTTCCTAGCAGCAGAAGGTATACAGAATACCCTTTGTTTAAAGATTAATAGTGAATACAATGAAGGCATTGTATAATAGCAATTTTGTTATGAGAAGCAGTGCCAGAAAAGAAGCACCTGGAACAGAATAAGGCAAACGACAAAGATAAAGCACAGTGTTATATTAAATCATATTGTGCAATTATCACTAGTGCTTAGGACACTACCTGCCTGAACCTTTGAAAAGGCTTATCTGTTCTTATGTACCAGTCTAGTACTGCCTCTTCCCTTGGCATTCCAGTATATGTACCAATGTATGCGTATGCAGACTGACACGTGCCAATAACCATTTGTTCAGTAGTACAGCATACCTCCCCCCTCAGCTCCATCCCCCCCCCCCCCCCCCCCCAACTTCTCTTCATGGAAGGCAGAAAATGTTGCAGGTTGTTACGCTCATAGTAAGGGGAAGAAATAGGCATGGAATCCTCAGTAATGCTATCACAGAAGAAAAAGCTAATCTTTTAACTCATCCTTGTGCCCTGCCTTCTTATATAACACTAGTAAAAAAGGCCCGTTTCTGTTAGAAATGAAACGGGCGCTAGCAAGGTTTTCCTTGGAGTGTATGTTTCAGAAAGAGCGTGTGTGAGAGATGGAGCGTGTGTGTCAGAGAGAAAATGTGTGAGAGAGAGAGAGAGAGAGAGAGAGTGTATGTGTTTGTGCGAGAGAGAGAGTGTGTGTGTTTCTGTGTGACACTGTGTGAGAGAGAGGAACAAAGACAGTGAGTGTGTGAGTGAGAGTGTATGTGGCAGACAGAGAATGAGTGACTGCGTGTGTGGTGTGAGGAACCCCCTCACCCCCTCCCTCTCCCCTGCCCCCTTGCAGCCAGGCATGTGCAGCGACCCTCCTCTCCCCGTGTTCCCCCTGCAGCCACCCATATCCAGCATCCCCCTGCAGCCACCCATGCCCATCAACCCTCCTCTCCCCCTGCTGCGCCCTTCCTGTCTCCCCTGCTCCCCCTGCAGCCACCCATGTGGTCTCAGCCCCCCCCCCCCCTCAGCATCCCTCCTGTCCCCCTACAGGCACGCATGTGCAGCGTCCCTCCTCTCTCCCCTGTCCCCCCTGCAGCCAGCCATGTCCAGCGACCCTTCTGTCCCCCTGCCCCCCCTGCAGCTACCCATGTCCAGCGACCCTCCTCTCCTGTGCAGCCACCCATGTCTGAGGACATTCCTCTCCTTTTTCCCTGTTCCTCCCCTGTGGCCAGCCATGTCCATCGACCCACCTGTGCCCCCTGATGACCACCAACCCTTCTGTCCCCCTGCCCACCCTGCAGTGTCCGTCCTGTATCCCCTGTCCCCCTTGCAGGCACCCATGTGGTGTGTGGAGCCCCATCCCTATATCCCTGTTCCCTGCCCCCCCTGCAGCCACCCATGTGCAGCGACCCTCCCCTCCCCCTGCTTCCTTCCAGCCACTCATGTCCAGCGAGACCCCCCCTTCCCCCCCCAGCCGGCGCAGCACCCAAAGAAAGCCCCTTATCCCCCCCTTCGCGCACCACCCGACCCCCCCACCGTGGCACATCACCAAGCCCCTCCCCACCTCATTAACCCCCTCGCCACCCGCAACCGCTAATACAAACTGTGTCTGGCGGCTGCTGCTTCTGCTATTCAGCAGCAGCAGTCCGTACATAAAGAAAACAAACAAAAAAAAAATCCTCCTAAAACGCACCTCCGTTGAGAAGCATCTCACATTTGGCTGAAGTCTCAGCATGCGCTCCTCCTCTCCCCTCTGACGTCTCGGCGTTTCTCCGGGTTCTTCCGGCAGGGGCACTGACGTTGAGGGGAGAGGAGGAGCGGCTGCAGAGACGTCAGCCAATGTGAGATGGTTCTCCACGGAGGTGTGTTTTAGGAGGTTGTTTTTTTGTTTGTTTTCTTTATGTACGGGCTGCTGCTGCTGAATAGAAGCAGCAGCAGCCGCCGGACAGAGTGTGTATTAGCGGTCGCAGATGGTCGATGTGTGTGTGTGTGTGTGGGGGGGGGGGGGGGGGGCTTGGTGAAGCGGCGGGGGAGGGGTTGGGTGATGCAGCGAGGAGGGAACGGGGGTAGGGGCTTTCTGATGCCCCGTTGCACGGGTTGTTGTGGCGATGCAGCGGGGGGGCACTTAGAGGTGCACCGTCGAGGCTGTTTGTGTGTGTTTGCGTTTTCGTTTGCGTGTGTTTGTGCGTTTTCGTTTGCGTGTGTGTTTTCTTTTGCATGTTTGTGCGTTTGCGTTTGCGCGCGTTTGCGCGTTTGCGTGTGTTTTCGTTTGCGCGTGTTTTCGTTTGCGTTTGCGCGTTTGCGTGTGTTTGTGTGTTTGCGTTTGCGCGTTTGCGTGTGTTTTCGTTTGCGCGTTTTTGCATTTGCGCGTTTGCGTGTGTTTTCGTTTGCGCGTTTTTGCATTTGCGCGTTTGCGTGTGTTTTCGTTTGCGCGTTTTTGCATTTGCGCGTTTGCGTGTGTTTTCGTTTGCGCGTTTTTGCATTTGCGCGTTTGCGTGTTTTCGTTTGCGCGTTTGCGTGTGTTTGTGTGTTTTCGTTTGCGCGTTTGCGTGTGTTTGTGTGTTTGCGTTTGCGCGTTTGCGTGTGTTTGTGTGTTTGCGTTTGCGCGTTTGCGTGTGTTTGTGTGTTTTCGTTTGCGCGTTTGCGTGTGTTTGTGTGTTTTCGTTTGCGCGTTTGCGTGTGTTTGTGTGTTTTCGTTTGCGCGTTTGCGTGTGTTTGTGTGTTTTCGTTT